>NC_132908.1:53883175-54189734 GCF_047675955.1 Chlorocebus sabaeus | reverse complement strand
CTCCCCATGAGGGTGCAGGGAGATGTTTGTATCTTGTATAGAATCCTGACACTGTGCAGCCCAACACCCCACCTACTGTGGATACCAAAGCCTGGTTGAGGACAGGGCCTTGTACTGTGGGTCAGCAGTGGCACTGGGACAGGAAACCCGCCTCCTGGCCTCTGGATGCTGAGGCCCCAAACCGCGGAGTCTGGGTGACAGTCTATTTTGGGGCCCAGGCTGTGTTGACTTTTCCTCCCACCCAGTCCATTTCCAAGGGCTGGAGCAGCAGGCACTGAGGAAGTCTTGGCCCTGGACTATTTTTAGCCAGGGTGGCTGGCCTGGGTGGGGGCAGAGGTTGTCAGGGAGGGTGGGGGGTGTGCCATGAGTCAGGGGGATGCCACTCCCTGAGGGGCACTCAGGGGTTCTAGAGACCTGGCAGAGGGGAACTGTGCCCCCAGACACGCCTCTCACAGGCCTGGGGCTCCCCCAGGAGTCCTCAGCTGGCCCCATGTCCCACCTCCCACTTCCAGTTAAACCATCAACACGCTGGGTGACACGAAAAAGTCCCTCCCCACTCTGGGGCCCCTGTATCCCCCTCTGTAAAGTGGGTCAACAATCCCACACTGTTTTCTTGGCATCACAAGAAGGAGCCAACATCCATGGGAACTCTTTGTAAACCACAGTATGTTCAGGTGAACTCCCACCGTGGCCTAGTTAAATATCCATTAGAAAGTACACACATCTTTTGGGAAATATACATGCATATAAAGCCATCTGGAAGGCTGGATACCAAACTGTTAACAGTGGTTCTCTATGACAGGTGGGTTCCCAACAATTTTGATTTTCTCCTTTGGGTTTATCTGGATTCTCTACATTTACTCCAATAGTTTCCTTCTGCAAAAGCAAAGTTTTAAAACCTGAAGGTCTTCACAGCTTAGGTTTCTCAACATCCTTCCTCAAGCTGCAACTCTTTCCAACCTTCAAGCCAAAGTCTTCCAGCTCAGAAGTCCTTGCCTGGGGCACCATTAATATCCCCAGATCTGGGCCTTCCAAGGGAGTCAGCAGAAAAAAATATATAATAATTTCACAGATGAGGAGACAGGTTCAGAAAGGGACAGCCACTTGCTTAAGGCCACACAGCAGGGAGTAGCATCACTGGGCCTTGGACCAGCTCCCAAAGCCTGAGCTCACTGTTTCTCTGTTTCTTACTGACCATGTGTTCATTTAGAAATAATAGGGAAAGGTTATTTAAAAGTGGAAGCAAACATTTTGTAAAACTATAAAATTTTAACTATATAACAATTTATAACAAGATGCGGTGTGGTGGTTCACGCCTGTAATCCCAGCACTTTGGGAGGCTGAGGCGGGTGGATTGCTTGAGGTCAGGAGTTCAAGACCAGCCTGGCCAACATGATGAAACTCCATGTCTCTACTAAAAATACAAAAATTAGCTGGGCGTGGTGGTGCACACCTGTAACCCCAGCTACTCGGGAGGCTGAGGCAGGAGAATCGCTTGAGCTGGGAGGCAGAGGTTGCAGTGAGCTGAGATCTCACCACTGCACTTCAGCCTGGGGGACAGAGAGAGATTCCGTCTCAAAAAAAAAAAAAAAAAAAAAAAAAGAGATATCAAATAATCAACATAAAGTATATAATTATAAATCTATAGATTTTAATTGTAATAAATACAAAGTAATATTTTAAATATATTTAAAACAAAATTTTATTTTAAGAGTAACAGTTTACCAAGTAATCCCCTGCCACCAGCCCACACTCCAACTACTTCTATTGGAGTCCCTGGATCCCAGTCCTGGGAGACTCCCCCTCCCCAGCAGCCTAGCCACCCTCTTACCCACTGCAGACACACGGAAGAGCCTCACCTCGATCCATCTGCCATTGTTCTCTGTAAAGAGGACACAGAAGGGGTCGGACTTGGAGGTAACATCCCGGTCCAGTAGGTTCTGGCCACTCACCGACAGCTCCACCTTGCACACGCAATACTGGGGACCCATGGGGGCTGCCCCTGCTGCTGGGGCACCCCCACTGGGTATGTGGGCCATGGGAGCCGGTGGCGGTGGCAGGAGTTCCTGGCAGTCTAGGAGAACAGGAGTGAGGGTCAGAAAGTGGACAGACACCTGCTATGCTGCCCCACCATAGAGAGGCATTACCACTTGGCCTTTAAGAGGTGAATGGAGAGATGGAAGGCAAATTGAGGCGGGTTGTCAAATAACATGGGCAAAGGTTTGGAGAAAGAAGAATGCAAGGAAATACATGAAAAGGGAGTCTGAGCTAAGCGCAGTGGCTCACACCTATAATCTCAGCACTTGGGGAGGTCAGGTGTCTGGAAACCTGGAGTTCAAGACCAGCCTGACAACAAGGGGGATCATGTCTTTGCATAAAATAATAAAAAATCAGCCAGACATGGTGGCGCGTGCCTGTGGTCCCAGCTACTTGGGAGGCTGAGGCAGGAGGATTGCTTGAGACTAGGAGTTCAAGGTTGCAGTGAGCTGTGATTACACATTACTGCACTCCAGCCTGGGTGACAGAATAAAACCATCTAAAAAAAATAAGAAAGAAAGAGAGAGAGAAAGAGAGAGAGAGAGAAAAGAAAAAAGAATCAGTGTCTCTGGTAGATGTGTTAAATTTGTCTTTGAAGTTTTTCTCTGCTGTGGTCAGTCTTCACCTGTAAGGATGCACAGCTCCTTGTGTGTTGCCCCTATCACATGAGCAACAAATCACAGTGGACATGGGTGTCTCAGATACTCATTGTGCCAGGAAAACCTGGGCTTCTCCTGAGCAACTAACATGTTGTCATGTGTCTTGTGGCCACAGTAGAGCTGACAACTGCTCAGACTTCTCTCATTGCTTTGACCACTAGGAAGCTCACTTCTGGGAACATCAGTGGCGTTTAAACCAGAGCAAATCCATCTTGAATAGGAGCTGGGTAAAAAAAGGCTGAAACCTACTGGGCTGCATTCCTAGATGATTAGGCATTCTGGGTCACAGGATGAGATAGGAGGTCAGCACAAGATACAGGTCATAAAGACATTGCTGATAAAACAGGCTGCAGGAAAGAAGCCAGCACCAAAACCAAGATGGCCACAGAGTGACCTCTGGTCGTCCTCACTGCTACACTTCCACCAGCGCCATGACAGTTTACAAATGCCATGGCAACATCAGGAAGTTACCCTATATGGTCTAAAAAGGGGAGGCATGAATAATCTGCCACTCATTTAGCATATCATTAAGAAATAACCATAAACATGGGCAACTAGCAGCCCTTGGGGTCGCTCTATGGAGTAGTGATTCTTTTATTCCTTTACTTTTTTTTTTTTTTTTTTTTGAGACGGAGTCTGACTCTGTCACCCAGTCTGAAATGCAGTGGCATGATGTTGGCTCACTTCAACCTCCGCCTCCTGGGTTCAAGCAATTCTTCTGCCTCAGCCTCCCGAGTAGCTGGGACTACAGGCACCCGCGACCACGCAAGGGTAATTTTTGTATTTTTAGTAGAGATGAGGTTTCACCACGTTGACCAGGCTGGTCTCAAACTCCCAACCTCAGGTGATCCACCCGCCTGGGTCTCCCGAAGTGCTGGGATTACAGGCATGAGCCGCCGCGCCTGGCTATTCCTTTACTTTTTTAATAAACTTGCTTTCACTTTATGGACTCGCCCTGAATTCCTTCTTGCACAAGATCCAAGAACCTTCTCTTGGGGTCTGGATCGGGACCCCTTTCCTGTAACAGTAACATTAAAAATTCACCCTTATTCATTGTCCACCCTGTATCTCCAGTTCATACACAGTGACTGGTGCACAGGAAGCATCCAGTATATATTTGCTGAATGAAAAAAGGATGAGTGTATAAATGAATGAATGGACAAACCCTCCATATGCCTCAGATGCTGCCAGCATTGGTCCTTATCTTCAACATACAATTCACCCTTTCACTCATACACAATTTCCCAAAATTCTGTGCCCTGGGCCTCAGGTATCCTCCTCCTGTCAAGGTTAATTACTGACATGTGATCACTCGAAGGAGTTCTGTTCTCCTTTGAGTGCAAGGTATTAGTGAGAGTGGAGCAAAGGGGTGGAGGGGGACCTAGGTCACACCCATCACAGACCCAGCAGACAAGTCCTCTGGCTCTCTCTGGCTCAGTGTCCCATCTGCCCATGAGATATCAGGACACAGCCCTCTGAGCCTCCTATGGGTCACGTCTCATTTCCACTGGCACGTGTGCATTTAACACTGGCCCCGTCATCCCAGTGGTTGAACCTAGTCCCTAAACACTTACTCGACAATGGCCAGGTTCCAACTCCCTGACTAATACTTTGCCCTCTTGAGGCTAAGTGGTTTACTGACCCTGCACTTCTCCAGTGGAGGGAGGTAAGTGGACACAAATCCAAGTCACTGCGCTTGTGAGCACTAATTGAGCATGTCACCTGCACAATGTCGCTAATCTTCATTCAGTCTTACGAGGCAAGTATAGTAATATCACCCTTATTTTCCAGAGGAGGAAACTGAGGCTTTCATTCACTCTAGAGGGTGTACTGAGCATCTGTTAGGTCCCAAGAACTGTCCCAGTGCTGGGAATGCTACAGTAAGAAGACTGCTCTTGGCCGGGCATGGTGGGCTCACGTCTGTAATCCCAACACTTTGAGAGGCGCAGGCAGGTAGATCACTTGAGGTCAGGAGTTCAAGACCAGCCTGGCCAACATGGTGAAACCCCATCTCTAATAAAAGTACAAAAAATAGCCAGCATGGTGGCGTGCACCTGTAGTCCCAGCTACTTGGGAGGCTGAGGCAGGAGAATCGCTTGAACCTGGGAGGTGGAGGTTGCAGTCAGCTGAGATCACGTCACCGCACTCCAGCCTGGGCAATGGAGCAAGACGTTGTCTTAAAAAAAAAAAAAAAAAAAAAAAAAAAAAAAAAGCACTGCTCTGTCTTAGCCCCTGCAGGGCTCACAGTCCAGTCTGGCAGGAACACAGTGAGGGAGCAGGGAGAGTGGCCAGGAACTGCAGGAGCTGTGGGCTCTGATAGGGTGTCTGAGTTTCATTCTGAGAGCGATGGGAAGTCTTAGAAGCAGAGAAATGACATGATCTGATTTGTGTTTTTAAAAGCTTACTCGGCCCCTTGTGGGGAGAAGGGGTTGTCAAGCTAAGGAGAGGTAGCAGAGAGACTAGCAAGGAGGCAGCTGCTGCCCTCTAGGCAGGAAGGAGTGGCAGGAAGGATCAAGCCTCCATCACTATGCTGGGTCCACTCCTCCTCCCTTTCACCCACGCCCCGGGGCAACTCCGGAGCGCCAGCCTCTTGCTGGGCAGGTGCAGTCCCCTGCAAGCCCCGGTCTGCAGGAGGTCAGGGTGAGAGCAGGGCTGGCAGCGGAGACCTCCCAGCTTCCCCTCCAGATCCAGTGCTCCCCGGACATGCCTGGCAGGGGAAAAATCTGGACAATGATGAAGCTGGTCCTCAGCCCCCTCCCTCCCAGCCTTTGTTCCTAGAACCTTGTTATAATCACACAAGCTCAGAACGTCAGGACAGCACTACAATTTGCCTGCAGGATTTATTCTTGTCGTGTAAAAAGCAGTTTCCACTGGAGGAGCTGGTGAACTGCGTTCACTCTTACTGTGTGCAACTGGGCAGTTGTGCCAAGTGGGGGTGGGTGGGGAAGGGGGCAGACAGGGATGTCCAAAACCTTGCTGTGTGGCTGAGAGTGCCTGCCTATGCCTGCAGGACAATCGCTCCCATTTTAGAGATGAGGAAACGGAGGCCTAGAGAGTAAAAGTCACTTGCTTGAGGTTACAGGGCCAGGAAAAGGCAGAGACAGAGCATGAATCAGGTCTCCAGACTCCCAGCCAATGCTTGGCCTTTTGCCAGGGTGGGGAGATTGCTGAACATTGTGGGACCAAGGCAGGGATAGCCAGGACATCAGCCAGGCCAGGGGAGCCTGAGGCTAAGCGGGCAGGTTGTGATCAGGGCTGGGGAAGCCAAGGGCATTCTCCCATTTGAACACACACCCAGGATGGGTCCCAGAGTATCCAAGGTCACCAGTTCCTCTGGGTCACCCTGTCCACACTCCTGCATCTCCCACCATGGCTGGTGAGGTAGATTCTAGCTCACCTACCCCTTCCCCACTTCACAGGCCCCCTCTGTGACATGTTAGATGCCACCTAGGCCACCATCCCCTGCTGCCAAATCAGATACTTCCGTTCTCATCCTGAGGGTGTCAGGCACACACGCCCAGATTCACATGCTTCCTTGTCCATTTACACGTGTGTGGTCACATATACACACACTACACACACATACACATATGCACCCAGACTGACAAATATAATGACAGATGCTCATATGAACACTCTGGGGTCACCTCATTCTATCCCCCTCACTACCCTACCCCCAGCCCCCTGCCTCGTCCAAGCCCCATTATCTTGCCTTGGTTACTACACCAGCCTCCTGCCCTTCCCTCCCTCCAGCCTGACTGAGGGCATGGGCAGGAGGGACAGATCATGGGGGCAGGGGGCGGTGGCTGGGCCAGGAGCCCCCAGCTCACTGCAACTCCACCTGGATCAACTCAGGCCCTGGCTAGAGCAAGCGATGGGTGGGTGGAAAGGGAACTCCTCCCCCAGCCAGTGCCAGGTCCTCCCATCTCTAACTCACCCTCCGGCTGGAAGCTTCTGGATACCCGAAACGGGGAGCACATGATGTCTGGAGTTGGGGCAGGCGAGGGGAAGAGTGGGTCCCTCTGCGCCAGCCCAGCAGCAGCCAGGCCTACTGGACCCTGAGGCCTGACGCAATGGAAAAAGAAACTACAGCTTAGGCTGGGCCGGGGGCCCCCTCCCCTCCTACCCCAGCAGGAGGGCAGGCAGGCAAGGTGTCATTAAGGGAGGGCTGGGCCTGCCATGCGCATCTGGGCACGATGGAAACACCCCTGGGGCAGCCCCCACCCCATAGGTAATTTGAGGTTTCAGGCTGGGGGATGGGATGGGGAGCCAGGGCCTACTTAAAGCATGGTCCTGACTCCTGGCACAGATGGACACAGCCCTTCTGGGGTGACAAAATTCCCCAGGCAAGGAGCTTGCAGAGGGCTTTATGAAACTAGTGGTCCCTTTTACAGATGGGTCAACTGAGGCAAAGAGAAGACAGGGCTTGGGAATTCCCAGGCACCAGTTCATTGGTTCATTCAATAAATGCTCCCTGAGCACCCTGGGGCTATGCAGTTAATAAAACACACAGGAGCCAGTGGTGGCTCACACCTGTAATCTCAGCGCTTTGGGAGGCTGAGGTGGGAAAATGGCTTGGGCCCAGGAGTTTGAGGTTGCAGTGAGCTGTGATTGTGCCACTGCACTCCAACCTGGGCGACAGAGCAAAACGCTGTCTTCAAAGAAAAGAAAAATGGACACATAGGGTTCAGCCCCCACAGGGTCCACTGACCCCAGAAAAGAGGCATCTTGCCCTTAGGCAGAAGGACAGGCTTAGACACTGGTGCTGAGCCACAGGCCTAGAACATCACGGTTTTAGCCAGAAAACTAGGAATTCATCGTCCTTAATCCCCTTTTATCTTCACCTCCTATATGCCACCAGTGCTGCTGATTTCACCTTCAAGCTGCATTCAGCATCCATCCTCTCCCCACTTCCACTATGTCAGCCCAGCCAGGCTCCCATCATCTCATGCCCAGACACACCCTGACCCATAACAGGTCTCTCTGATGCAAGCTCAGCTGCGCTCTCTTTTCCACACCGGAGCCAGAGGGAGTCTTCAAACCTAGAAGTCAGATGCCACCATGGCTCTACCTGAAAATCTTCCTGTGACCTCCTCATCCAGGTCACACAAACCCCAAATCGTGCCCAGGATGACAGGACCCTGCCTGACCTGTCCCTACTTCCTGCCACCCTCCCCCTCACTCGCTTCCTTTGCCCCAGCTGCACTGGCTTCCCTTTGTTGTCAGCCTCTCTCCTGCCTCAGGGCCTTAGCACTTGCTGTTCCTTTTTCCAGGAATGCCTTTCTTCACAGGGAAGGTCTTACTTGTCAGCTTAATATCACATCCTCAGAGGCCTTCCCTGATCACCTAGGCTGACATAATCCGTCTCCGCTCCATGCTGCTTCCTTCACAGATCGCTGCAATGTACAAGCATTTTACATATTTGTCTATGTGCCTGTGTCTGTCTGCCCTTGTCCCTCAGGAGGACATCGTCACTGTTTCCCCAGCACCTACACCTAATCAATGAGGGAGGTGGGGGCTCGCCAGGCAGACTCCATCAGCAGCAGCCCCAGAGCAGCCATAGCCACCTCCCCGTGCACACATCACTTGATAGAATCACAGGCGGCTTCTCAAACCCTGGGCTCTGAGATGCCAGCAGGAGAGGGACTGTGTCCTACTTCACAGGGGTAGAAACTGAGGCCCAACAAGAGGCAGTGGTTTTTTGAAGCCAGGGAAGGATGGTGACCAGGCTCAGAGCCAAGGCTGCAGTCACTCCATCCTTCCCACCTTGGCTCTGCCATTTAACTGCTGTGTGACCTCTGGCAAGTTCCTTCAACTCCCTATGTCTCAGTTTCTCCCTCTGTAAAATGGGGACAACAAGAGTGCCTTCCAGCTGGGCGTGGAGGCTCACACCTGTAATCCCAGCACTTTGGGAGGCCGAGGCAGGCAGGACCACCTGAGGTCAGGAGTTCGAGACCAGCCTGGCCAACATGGTGAAACCCCGTCTCTACTAAAAATACAAAAATTATCCGGGCATGGTAGCACGCGTCTGTGATCCCAGCTACTCAGGAAGCTGAGGCAGGAGAATTGCTTGAACCTGGGAGGCAGAGGTTGCCATGAGCCAAGATGGCACCACTGCACTCCAGCCTGGGCAACAGAGCAAGACCCCATCTCAAAACAAAAACAAAAAACAACAACCAAAAAAGAGTTTCCTAGGTGTTGTGAGGATTCAGTGAGGTAAAGCACTTAGAACAGTAATAGGTAGATTTTGCTATGATCAGTGATTCCTAATGGCTGTGAGGAGAAAGTAGCCCTGGCCCCACCGCGATGTCGAACCCGGGAAGCAGCTGTGGTGTAAAGGAGCTCGCTGTGGGGGAGGAGCTGCCGGCTGGCTGGGTGGGGGCGCCTCTAATTTAGAAATGGGTGGAGAGGAGGGGACAGCAAGAGAGGCAGGCAAGGGAAGCAGATGGCCCAGGAGGACGCCTGGGAACCCCGAAGAGGAGGAGAGCTGTTGGATGGTAAAGGGCAGGCCTGAGGTGGGCAGGGAGGCAACACTATTCCAGAGGCTGGTGGAGACGAGGAGCTGGGACCACAGTGGGATGTCCTTTTGTAAATTCCAGGGAGGGCACTGTGTGCTGTCAGAAAAGCACGTGCAACTTGATGTGTAGAAAAGGAAAAAGCAGCCCAGGCGTGGCGGCCCACGCTTACAATCCTAACCCTTTGGGAGGCTGAAGCGGGAAGACTGCTTGAGGCCAGGAGTCTGAGGCCAGCCTGGGGCAACACAGTGAGATCCTGTCTCTACAAAAATAAAAAATAAAAAAATTAGCCAGGTATAGCGGTGCATACCTGTAGCTACTAGGGGAGCCTGAGGCAGGAAAATTACTTGAGCCTGCAAGGTCAATGCTGCAGTGAGCTGTGACTGTGCCACTGCCCTCGAACCTGGGTGACAGAGTGAGATCCTGTCTCTAAAAACAAAAAAAGAAAGAAAGAAAAAAATAAATTATCTGTTTTGCTGGTGGCAGTAACAAAGAAAGCGGCGCAGATGCCTGGTCGTGGTCAGTGCCAGGCAGTAGTTAGGAACCCATTCTGTAGGGTCTGAATCCCCGCATTTCTTAATGTCTGGAGAGGGGAAAGTAGATATAAAATTTCAGGGATGTGTAAAGTTAACAGTTTACATAAAGGGGACAAGAGGTTAAAACTGATTGAGAGGGCCGGGCATGGTGGCTCACACTTGTAATCCCAGAACTTGGGGAGGCTGAGACAGGCGGATCATCTGAAGTCGGGAGCTCAAGACTAGCCTGGTCAACAAGGTGAAACCCCATCTCTACTAAAAGTACAAAAATTAGCCAGGCATGGTGGTAGGTGCCTGTAATCCCAGCTACTTGGGAGGCTGAGGCAAGAGAATCGCTTGAACCCGGGAAGTGGAGGTTGCAATGAACTGAGATGGTGCCACTGCACTCCAGCCTGGGCAAACAGTGAGACCCTCTCTCAAAAAATAAATAAATAAATAAATAAATAAAAACAAAAAACGGATGGAGAAACATGGCTCTCGGTTCTCCCTCCAGGCTGGTGGACACGGCACAGGAAAGCTCAGAGAGACCCGGTGGTGATGGGGAACTAGGGAGTGAATTGTGGGCTTGGAAACACAACCTTCAAGGTCTTCGAGGTGGGGCCCACTCCTGGGTGCTGTGACTTCTGGGACCCTCAGGGCCTCTGAGTCCTTCTGCACCCAGCAAATCCTGTCAGTGGGGTCTCATCTCTGACAGCAGAGGCTCCTGAGGTGGCTCAGAGCTGTTACCACGTGTGGTTTCCAGACGGGTCACCTACGCATCTCCCTGGAGCTTGCTAGAAATGCAGCACCCAGTGGGCATGGTGGCTCACACCTGTCATCCCCGTACTTTGGGGATGAGGCGGGTGGAACTCGAGCTCAGGAATTCGAGCCCACTTGGGCAACATAGTGAGACCCTGTCTCTACAAAAAATGGGGAAAAAAAAAAAAAAAAAAAAAGCTGAGCATGGTGGCACTTGTCTGTAGTCCCCGGTACGTGGGGGGCTGAGATAGGGGGAAACACCTAAGCCCGGGAAGTCAAGGCTGCAGTGAGCCATGATCGTGCCACTGCACTCCAGGATGGCAACAGAGCGAGACTCTGTCTCAAAAAAAAAAAAAAAAAAAAAAAAAGAAAGAAAAGAAATGTAGCATCCTGGGCCCACCCAGACCTGCTCTAGCAGAAGGCCTAGAGCGGCCCGTAGGCCTGTGTTTTAACACGCTCTCCTGGTGGTTCTGATGTGAGCTAAGTACACACAAATCACAGGTTAGCTGAGTACATGGGGCATCTTGTTCAAATACAGATGTCATTCAGCAGGTCTGGGGAGGGGCCTAAAATTCTGTGTTTCTAACAAGCTACAGGTGATGCTAGGGCTGCTCCCCCTGGAACCACACTTTGAGGCACGAGGCCACAGATCAGAAGATGCAATGCGGCCACCCCATGACTGACCACACCCCAGGGATGGCTCTAGCATAGCTGGATTTGGCATAATGAGGCAGGTGTCACACTTGGTCTTCATATAAGCCCTGCTGGCTTCACACACTGAGCTCCCAGCCAGGTCTCTGTAGACCTCTGAGTTTGCAACCTCTAGTCTGGATGGGAATGCTCTGTTAACCAGAACCCTTAGCTAACCATACACCCATTCCCTATGGGCCCTGATGGCTGCTAAGTTTACTGAACTTCTGGGGGATTGGAACACATCTTGAATGAATCCAGGTCTAAATTGCCTCCTTCGTCCCATTTCCCAGATGAGAAGATCCAGGAAGACAAATGACAACCATATTAGTCAAGGTTTTCTGGAGAAACAGAACCAATAGGATATCTATCTATGCAGAGAGAGAAATGGATTTTAAAGAATTAGCTCATGCGATTGTGGGGGCTGGAAAGTCAAAAATCTGTAGGGCAAGCCAGAAGGCTGGAAACCCAGGCAGGGTTTCTATGTTGCAGTTTTGGGTCTGAATTCAGTCTTTGGAGAAACCTTAGTCTTTGCCCTGAAGGCCTTTGATCAATTGGATGAGGGCCACACATAATGGAGGGTAAGCTATAGGACTCAAAAATCTACCGATTTAATGTTAATTGCACCTAAAAATACCTTTATTTGACCAAACAACTGGTCACCAAAGCCTTGCCAAGTTGACACATAAAATTAACCATCATAGCAATCTTTAGTTCCTAGGAGATCTGTCATGGGGCAGGAAAACAGGGTGTTAGGGCAGGAGCTCTGGGCTAGCCCTTCTTAAGTGTGGGAGCTCAGAGAGCCCACCCCGACCCTGTCAGCTGCAAGAGAAAGGTGAAGGTGGGTGTGGCCATGCTGATGGAGAGATAACCATAATAAAATGAGAATAATAATGCCTGCCCCGGGTCCTTGAAATTCTGCAGCTTCACAACATCCCCAAATGGGGTGTTATCATCAGCACTCTCATTCTCCAGGTGAGTAAACTGAGGCTTGGAGGTTGAATCCCTTACCCACATGGTTCTGGTCCTCTGGCTCCTAGCCCAATACCACTCTCGCTATTGGGCCTCCACTAATGTGACTCTGGACAAGTCGTTGGTCTTTCTGTGTCTCAGTTTAGTTTTTTCATCCAACACATGGAAATTACAAAATGCTTGACACACTGCAGGTACTGACTCAAAATGAGAAAAACCTCTCCATGGCTCCCGGCTGTTCTCGGGACAACATGCAGGTTCCCTGATGAGGCTCTCAAAGTCTTCTCCCTCACACCTTTGGCTCTAGCTCTGCTGTTTGCCACACAGAGTTGCAGCAAGTATTTTTCATGCCTCCCTAATTCTGCATATGCTGTTCCATCTGCCTGGAATGCCCTTCCCCCTTCTTCACTTAGCGATTTCTTTCTTCAAACTCAGCTCAGTAAAACCAAATGCAGCCAGGCACGGTGACTCACGCCTGTAATCCCAGCACTTTCAGAGGTTGAGGTGGGCCGATCACTTGAGGTCAGGAGTTCGAGACCAGCCCAGCCAACATGGTGAAACCCTGTCCCCACTGAAAACACAAAAACTAGGTAGGGCGTGGTGGCTCACGCCTGCAATCCCAGCACTTTGGGAGGCCAAGGCAGGCGGATCAGAAGGTCAAGAGATCGAGACCATCCTGGCTAACATGGTGAAACCCCATCTCTACTAAAAATACAAAAATTAGCTGGGTGAGCGCCTGTAGTCCCAGTTATTTGGGAGGCTGAGGCAGGAGAATCACTTGAACCCAGGAGGCAGAGGTTGCAGTGAGCTGAGATCATGCCACTGCACTCCAGCCTGGTGACGGAGCAAGACTCCGTCTCAAAAAAAAAAAAAAAAAAAATCAAAAATTAGCCGGGCATGGTGGCGGCCGGTGCCTGTAATCCCAGCTACTCAGTAGGCTAAGGCAGGAGAATCACTTGAAAGGGGGTGGGGTGTGGAGGTTGCAGTGAGCCAAGATTGCACCACTGCACTCCAGCCAGGGTGACAGAGTGAAACTCCGTCTTAAAAAAACATGCACTATGCACCCACCCTCACCCCCAGGACGGCCAAAATTTTAAAAAGCTGACAATACCACGTGTTGGCAATAATGCAGAGCAAGCAGAACACTCACAGGTTGCCAGAGGGAGTGGAAATTGGTGCAACCACTTAGGAGAAACAGTGCCCAATAAAAACACTCACATATGTTCACCCAAAGATAGACACAGGAATGTTCATGGCAGGGCTAACCTGAATAACCCCAACTGGAACGCCCCACCCAAACCCCCATCATTGGAAGAAGGGAGACATAACTGGTAAATGAACACACAGCAGACCACACGCAGCCTGCTTGAAGGAAGAACACGGGTAGCAATAACATGGATGGGTCTCACACGTGCTGTGTGAAGGGGGCCAGACAGAAAGGAGTATGTCATCCTATATGAATTCACTTAGGTGACCTTAAACATGGACAAAACAAACCTATGCTGCTGGAAGTCAGGATAGCGGTAGGACAGGTGGACAGGTGTTACTGACCAGAAGGGGACACCGGGGGCTTTGGTGCTGATCGTGTCTGTTTCTGATCTGGGTTCTGGTGACCCAGATGGGTCAGTTTGTGAACAGTCATTGACTGGTCCATGTAGAACGTCTGCTCTATTTCGTTTGTTACACTTCAATATGGTTTTAAAAAAAAAAAACAAAAAACCAACAATCCAGGGACTCCTCTACAAAGCCCTTCCGGATTCCCTGCTCCTTGAGAGGGAATCACTTACAATACCAGTATACTGTAACCATTGACTTAGAAGCATCGCCCTCACTGGAGCTGAAAGATGGAACCAAACCCTATTTTCATCTCATTGTTCCCAGCACCCAGAGGCACAGAATGGAAGCTCGACACAAGTTTGTTGAAAGTGAGGAAGAATGGGCGGGCACAGTGGCTCACGCCTGTAATCCCAGCACTTTGAGGGGCTGAGGCAGGCAGATCGTGAGGTCAGGAGATCGAGACCATCTTGGCTAACACGGTGAAAACCCACCTCTACTAAAAATACAACAACAACAACAACAACAAAATAGCTGGGCGTGGTGGCAGTCACCTGTAGTCCCAGCTACTCGGGAGGCTGAAGCAGGAGAATGGCATGAACCCGGGAGACAGAGTTTGCAGTAAGCTGAGATTGCGCCACCACACTCCAGACTGGGCGACAGAGCAAGATGCCGTCTCAAATAAATAAATAAATAAATAAATAAATAAATAAATAAAAAATAATAAAAAAAAGAAAGTGAGGAAGAGTGAAAAAGTGAGAGGAAGAGGGACCATGACATCTTGGAATTGTAGAGGACCGGGACTACAGGTTCACAGAATTCCAGAATTTGGGAATTCTAGGATTTCAGAGTCACAAGTTCTTTGAGATTCAGAGCTAAAAAACTTTAGAATTTATCTGGCTCCACTTTCCAGCCACACAGGAACCCTGGCCACAGTCTGGCTGCCCCAACATCCTGCATCCTGGTTCTGGTGGGCAGGGTCCAGTCACAAGCCTTATTCTCTGGAGCCCTTGCCGCATGCCCATTGCTGCAGCAGCTCCTGCCAGGCGACAGGCAGCCCCCGGGGAGCAGGCTGGCACTCCCGACCAGGTGGGGGCGGCACCTTGACACAAATCACTTCTCCACCGCGGCTATGGCACCGGCTGCTGCGCTCCAAAGACACCACACTCCGACAGGCAGCCAGGCCATTACGGGGATAAATATAGATGCAGACAGCATGGAGAGGAGGCTGCAGCAGGGGTTGGCCCTAAGGCCCCCCTGGGGACCCCCAGCTTCCACCAGACCACATTCAGAGGGAGGTCATTCTCTGTAGCGCCCGCTTAATCACTAAGCTCTGGCTCTTAGGGGAGGGGGCTTCCCTTGGGACCCTCCCACCCTCCCAGGCCTCAGATTTAGCTCAGCCTGCACTGCAAGGTTTGTGTCACTTATAGAGGGGCTGACCTAGCAGGCTGAGCGGCAGCCTCCACTGTACTCCCCATGAGTGCAGGAACTGGGTTCTGTCCTCTCCTGCCACTCCTCCCTCCTGGGTCTCAGCTCCTTCCCCTCCGGCCTCCCAGGAAGCTCCATGTGGAGAGGGGCATGGACTGAGTACTTAGGGGAACTTGGGAGCGGGTCTGGCCAGGCTCAGAGGGCGGGGGACTCCCATGGAGGAGGGAATGGGGAAAGTTGTATGTCTAAGAGAAAGTGGATTTGCCTAGGACTGAAAGACCGGGGGTTGGGAAGGTGGAGGAGGTGAGGTCCCCTGGGTGGGACATCACCTGCTGCCATTGCCTGTCTACCCAAGGGACTGAGGTGTGCTGGAGAAAGTCACCCATTCCCTATGCGACCCAGGCCATGTGTCCTAACCTCTCTAGCCTCAGTTTCTTCATACAGGAAATGGAGCTGCTGCTAACTAGAGCTGTCCCCACTATTTTCTTCATGATGTTCTTAAGGCAGTAGTGAAAAGCTCGTAAACTGAAGAGGGTTGTGCACAGATGTAATCTCTCTTTCACCTGTGACTTTGGGCCTCTACTTTCCAGGAGGGCTTCCCTCACCATGCAGTCATCCATTTGGTCGTTCAACAGATGTTTGTTAAGCAGTTCCTCTGGGTCAGGGACTTTGCTGCATGCTCGGTGGGGGCAACCATGATCAAGACACACTCAGGCTCTGGGCATAGGAGTTCGGGATGGAGTTGGGGGGACAGAGAGGTGAGCAAATGGCAAGGGCAGGAAATCTCAGATAGTGGAAAATGTCACAAAGAGAATAAAGCAGGGTGAAGTGATTGTGATGGGGCAGTGCGGAGGAGGCTGCATTTGAGCTGGGATGTTAATAGACCAGAAGCTCCAGGAGAGCAAGGCATTGGTCTCTCTTGTTCATGGCTGTATCCCAGCCATAGCTGGTGCCCAGCAGGTACTCAGTGAATATTTCTGAATGAATGAATGAATGGGCTCCTGAACCACGCTAGGCATGTCCCCACCACAGGGCCTTTGCATGTGCTGTTTCCTCTACCTAGTTCCCAGCTGTGCAAAGGACCTGCGGTGGGGACATTCCTAGTGTGGTTCAGGAGCCCATTCTCCCTGCAATTCAACTGTATCCCTGCAGGCTTTTGTGTCTTGTCAGGAGATGAGGCTATCTGGCCTGCCTGATGTGCCCTGGCTGTCCCCTCTCCAAAACACAGAGGGAGTATGCCCAGCTCCTAGCAGACAACTCCTTCAATCCCTCTCTCCTCTGGTTGGACCCCAACAGTATTTTTTTTTTTTTTGAGACAGGGTCTCACTGTTTCCCCCAGGTTGGAGTACAGTGGCACAATCATGGCTCACTGCAGCCTTGACCTCCGGGGCTCAAGCAATCCTCCCACCTCAGCCTCCCAAGTAGCTGGGACTACAGGCACGCACCACCACACCTAGCTAATTTTGTTTTTTTATTTTTGTAAAGATGGGTTTTCACTATGTTGCCCAGGCTGGTCTTGAACTCCTGGGCTCAAGTGATCTGCCTATCTCGGCCTTTTAAAGTGCTGGGATTACAGGTGTGAGCCACCACACCTGGCCCTCCCATCAATCTTTCAGAGACATGTCCCTGGTGGCCCAACCTGAGAAAAGTGTATTGTAAGAGCACAGTGAATGCTGAGAGCTGAGCTACCGGGTTTCAAACTCTCGTTGGCCATGGATTAGTTGAGCACCACACACTGAGTAGCTTAGATTCTCTCACAGTTCTGTAGGCTACAAGTTTGAAATCTAGCTGTCAGCAAGGCCATGCTCCTTCCAGCACTCAGCACGGTGAGACAGAGATCCCTCCAGAGACTCAAGAGGGCAAGCTCATAATTCTCCCAGGATCCATCACTCAACATCACAGACTCATTTAACAGGAAGCTGCAAGGAGGGGCAGGTGCAGTCATTCCTCACACAAGGATTTACCGAGCGCCTACAATGTGCCAGGCACTGTTCTAAGTGCAGGGACACCGCCCTAAACAAGATGGACACTGTGTGCTCTTGCCTTTTTGTGGATCTGACACCCGATAAGCTGGTGCACCAATGAGTAAAGAAGATGATTTTAAAGAGTGGCAAATGCCCCAAGAAAAATACAACCAGGAGATGCAGCAGTGAGGAGGGAGGGTGACACAGTCTCACTACGGTCAGTCTCATAGCAGACCTCAGAGCAGGTGTGGCCAGGACAAGTAAAGAAATGTTACATGGTCAAGCACAGTGGCTCAGGCCTATAATCCCAGCACTTTGGGAGACCGAGGTGGGTGGATCACCTGAGGCCAGGAGTTCAAGACCAGCCTAACCAACATAGCAAAATCCCGTCTCTACTAGAAATACAGAAATTAGCTGGGTACGCGCCTGTGATCCCAGTTGCTTGGGAGGATAAAGCATGAGAATCGCTTGAACCTGGGAGGTGGAAGTTACAGTGACCTGAGATTGTGCCAGTGCACTCCAGCCTGTGTGACAGAGCAAGATACTGTCTCAAAAAAAAAAAAAAAAAAAGGAAGAAAGAAATGTCCCAGGATGTGGAATAGCCATCTTCTTGACTCTGCCATGGGAGCGACAGCTGAGGTCCGGTGGCCCCATGAGGGCAGAAGACACTGAGATGTGAGCCAGGAGGCGCCTCTAACCTGGGCTCAGTCCTCAGGTATGGTGGGACCCCCACGTCCTCCCTTCTGGACAGGGAGGTGGGGAGACATGTGATTGTGGACTTTTCTAGCTGCTGCCTGCCAAGATCACAGAGTGACCTGGCATCCCGGCTCCCACAGAGCCTACACCACTGTGTACTGCAGGGTTCCTCCCTCTCTGAGGCCATATTCTGCAAAGGGGAAGGAGCTGGGTCCTTGAGGTGTTTTGCTCCTGATTCAGTAGCCCCAGTGCCGTCTATGTGTAAGAGTCAGGGAAGGGGAGAGGGACAGAGACCTCCATCAGGCTGGGGGCACCTTGACCCTGAGCTGAGGGCTTCTCACATTGGGGACCGTACTGGCGATGATGCCTCCTGCTCTGACAGGAGGGAGAGAATTACTAGAGAATGCTCTTTTGTTTTCTGTTCCCTCCTTAGGGCCCTGTGAAGGCAGTCAGATGTGGGGAAATGGGGACACCTGGATGAGAACTACCACCTCTCCTGGTCTTCTTTCACCCCAGCCCCCTGCCCCTAGAACAGCCCAGAAGTCCTGATGGGAGGGGGAGGAGCAAGTTGGCCTGAGACAATCCCACAAAGAATCCTGGATGCAGTCACCCACATCAGGCTTCTTAATATTCCCATGGATAATGACAATGACAGTTAACCAGGCACTTACCATGTACCAGTAAGTGCTGGCACCCGAGTCCTTGCAATCTAATTTAATCCTACCTTTGCAGAAATACACAGTTACCTGAAAAAAATATAAAAGTGTACAGATACAGAAACTGAGGACTGGGAGGAGGACCGGATGCGGTCCAGTACTTACTGTTTTACAGACATAGAAACCGAGGTTCCATTCTCAGCCATCTTCTTCCCCTTATGCCCCAGTTTTTCATTCTCCTGACATCCCAGGGGAGGGAGTGTCCGTTGGAACACCACCAGAGACACCACACTTGCCAGTCATGAAGTGCTCCCTACTTGCAGAACGTCTGCTCCCCGTTCCCCACTTCCAGCCTCCCAGCTGCCCAACTGTAAGCTGGATCATGTCACAATTTGCCTTACTTTACAGACACAAACCCCCAAGTCCAAGGGGTGACAAGGCACTCAGACAGGAAGTGACAGCCACGAGAAGAACCCAAGCATCCACATCCTTTGTCCCTGGTTCTTTCCATGGAGAAACCTGCCTGGGTGACCCCTTCCAATCCAGTTGGCTGGGGCGGTCCTGGAGCTCACCGGGACATATGCCAGGGGGAATGTCATAAAACCGCACCTTCATGCTGTGTCCATTCTCCAGGAGGCAGGCCCTGGAACATTAGCCCATTTCACAGATGATGACCCGGAGGGCCACAGGGGCGGACGGTCTGGGCCAAGCTCCCTGTTGGTCACAGGTGGGGTTCAGACCCAGGTCTCCCAGGCCTCCTCATCAGGGCTGGCCACAGGCAGGCTGCAGCTGCCAGGGATTACAATCTGCGCACACCACACCGGCTGTTTCCTGAAAAGCACGGGCTCCCTGCAGTCCCTGAAGCTGTGGATGCCCAAGAAAAAGCCCCCCACTCTTTGAAGACAGCACACACCCCTAAGGGAGCAAAAAACTAAGGTAGACAAAACAAAGGGCGGCTCAGATCATTCTCTCAGACCACTTGTCCCTTCCCCCAGTACATATGGGGCAGGGGATTCAGATGCAAGATGAACCCCCTATTGGCTACCAGAGCCAGCAGCATCTGTGACTTAGGGCAAATCACAACCCCCTTTGAAGCAGCCCCTTCCCCATAGGAGAGCTTCTCGAACTGGGGGCGACGGAGAGCGAGGCTGGGGGATGGGGTGGGAAGGGCAGGGAAGAGGGGAGTAAGACCCCTCTATTTTCAGAGGAGCATCGCTGGGAGAAACAGGGAATGAGAGGGCCTTGCTCCCCCGCTCTCTCCATGCCCACCCCCACGCCCCCTTTAAACACACAGGTGCCAGACAGCTTTTTCGCAAAAACTAGTTTGCAAACACACTCCGACTTCTGGGAAGCTGCCCAGCTCCACTCCCCCTCTGCGCTCCCAGTACCGGGGCTGGGAGCTGGCCCTCCGGCACTTGCCTGGGGCTGCGGGTGGGTGTTCAGGGGAGCGAGGAGGGCAGAGGGGCGCGGAGAGCGGCCCGCGCCCGCCAAGAGCCAGCGCGACCTCACACCTTCAGCAGCTGTGGCAGCGGCAGGACTCCACCTCCCATACGCCCTCCAAGCCCCTGGGGCGGGTGGGAGGGTCCCCATAGCAGCTGGGCTCGGACCCTCAAGGGCGCCCCCCTCCCCAGGGACCCCGCCCGCCCTTCCCCCGCAGTCCGGGCGCCGGCGGGGCGCCCCCGCGTGGCCGGGTCGGAGCTGAGTCACCGAAGCGCCGGTGTCCGGGTTCGCGCGGGCGGTGGGGGCTAGACCGCCGCAGTCCCCCGAGGCGGAACCCGGCTTCCTACGGACCCGCCGCTAGATCCAGAAGCTCAGCCCCAAGGCCGAAGTTGGGCACTCGCGCCAAGCTGCCCCGCCTGCCTGGGCCCCACTCACCGCGGGTCCCACGGGCGCCACCGCCCTCACCGCACGGCTGCCGCTGCCCGCGCTCCGGGCCGCCCGGGCATCCCCGGGCGCTGCTCCTGCTCGGCCGGGCCCGCGGGCGCGGGACGGGCTCAGGGCGCTGCCCGCACGGCCACGGCCCGCTCGCGTGCGCTCCCAGCCGCTCGGGGTCCGGTTCTCCTCCCGGGCCGGGCGGGCGGCGACGGCGGCGGCGGCGGCGGCGGCTCGGGCTCCTCCCTCCGGCCGAGGCGGGGAGTGGGGAGGGAAGCGGGAGGCGAGGCGGGAGCTTCCTGGAGGGGCGCGCGCCCTCCCACGGGAGGAGCGGGGGCGCTGTCCCGCCCGCTGTACGCCGCTCCCAGCCCGCGCCCGGCGCGCCCCGGAACTCGGGGCGTCTGGCACCGAGGGGGCCCGAACGCCAGGGTCTGAAGGTTCCAGGCTGGGACCCAGGTGGCTGAGGATCGGAACAACGTGGCTTCGCGCCCTCCCCAGGCCTGCTTCGCCGGAGTCTCTGGCACCTCCGAGTTCCGAGCGCTGTGCGCTCAGGGCCACTGACGCGGGAACAGAGGGGTGGTCTCAGCCCGGGCCTGCGGGGCCCCAGGGCCACTCGGACCCCCAGCGCGGATGGGAGCGGCGCTGCGCCCTCGGGGCAACACCCAAGGCTGGGTTCTGGGATGTATTGGGCAGGATTAGGGCCGCAGTATTTTCTTCCTTTTTTTTTTTTTTTTTCAAAAGCAAAAGAGCTCGGCATTTTCTTGCCGCCAGAGATTGGAAACATGACATATTTCTCTGACACAGACGATGAGATAAAGACGGATCCGAACGGGGCCTGGGGCTACTCATCCGTGCGGAAAATTAGGCGAGTCTTTAAGGTCTTGGAGCCCAGGCCTCCTTTTCCCTAGAAGAGGCACCAATTCTTAGGACACTTGTCTGTCTATGGGCGCCCAAGCCGCTGGCCGCTCCGCGGTGTTTAGGTGCTCTCTGGGCAAGTTCACCACCGGGCATCAGAAGGCTGAGCCTAACGTAACCAGATTCTGGGGGGAGGGAGGGTGGGGCCTTCCCGGGGATCTCAAGGCCATGTCCACAGCCCTTGGCCCTGGGGCTCAAGGACTGGGCAGCTGAGGGTTAACGCCGCGTGCCGAATGCTTCCATTGTGGCTTTTGGATTCCAGGCAGGTGAGGGTTAATGTGGGAGCCTCACGCTGCAGCGTGTGAGCCTCCCTCCACATCTGAGTCACTGGCACTTTGCAGCCTTAGAGGGGCTGAGACTAAACAGCCCCGGGGCTCTGAGCTTTGTTCTCTGCCTGCTTGTCACCCATCCATCCTTCCTTTCTCTAAGCTCTCCTCACCTTTCTTCCATGGAAGCCATCAAAGCCCTCTGCCCAGCTCTGGGGCAAACCAACCTATCAACCCAACTCCAGCCCCACGTCCTCCAGGAAGCCTTTCCTGATTGCTCAGAATCTGTCTCTTGTCTTTCCAGCGGCAGGAGAGCTAGGCATGGGATGGACAGTGGTGAACAAAAGCAGATGGTCTCTCTCAAGTTGCTCACCTGTGGGGGCCATGACCAGGACCCAGGCAATCACATCGCCATATGAAATGTGCAAAGGTTGGAGGTAGGGTGGCACAGAAGACCCAACTCAGCCATGGGAGTCAGCGAGGCTTCCTTTAAGAGACCTGAAGGATGAGATAGTTGGGCCTGTCAAGGAAGATACTGGATCTCTAGCCAAGGAGGCAGAGTGCAAAGGCCAGGAATCACAGCAATTCCACTCCTAGATATGTACCCAGCAGAAATGAAAACATATGGCCACACAGAACTTGTACACAAATGTACATAGCAGCATGATTCATAATAGCCAAAAAGTGGAAACCACCCAAATGTCCATCCACTGATGAATGGAAAAACAAAATGTTGTATATCCACACAACACAGAATATTATTCGGCCATAGAAAGGTGTGAAGTACTGGCCAGTTGTGGTGGCTCACACCTGTAATCCCAGCACTTTGGGAGGCCAAGGCAGGCAATCACTTGAGGTCAGGAATTCGAGACCAGCCTGGCCACCATGGCGAAACTCTGTCTCTACTAAAAACATAACAATTAGCCAGACGTGGTGGCAAGCACCTGTAATCCCAGCAACTCGTAAGGCAGGAGAATCGCTTGAGCCCAAGAGGCAGAGGTTGCAGCCAAGATTGCACCACTGCACTCCAGCCTGGGTGACAGAGGGAGATTCCATCCCCCCTCCAAAAAAGAAAAAGAAAAAAAGAAAGGTGTGAAGTATTGATACATGCTACAATATGGACAAACTTGGAAAATATTATGCCCAGTGAAAGAAGTCAGTCTCAAAAGACAAATATTATATGGCTCCATTTAGATGAAATGTCCAGAATAGACAAATCCACAAAGAAACAAAGCAGATTTGTGGTTGCCTCGGCCCAGGAGTGGAGAATGGGGAGTGATTGCTATTGGCAAAGGGTTTCTTTGGGAGATGATAAAAAATGTTCTAAAGTTAGATTCTAGGCAGAGTGCAGTCCTGCCTGTAATCGCAGCACTTTGGGAGGTTGAGGCAGACAGATTAGTTGAGGCTAGGAGTTCAAGACTAGCCTGAGCAACATAGTGAGACCCCACCGTCTCTACCAAAAAAAAAAAAAAAAAAAAAAAAAAAAAAAATTAGCCAGGTGTGGTGGTACACGCCTATAGTCCCAGTTAGGAGGCTGAGGTGGGAAGATTGCTTAGGAGGTTGAGGCTGTGGTGAGCAGTGATCACACCACTGCACTCCAGCCAGGGTGACAGAACAAGACCCTGTCAAAAAAAAAGTTAGATTATAGTAATGATTGCACAACTGTAGATGTGCTCAAAACCACTGACTTGCATACTTTAAAAGGACAAAGGTCATGGTGTATGGATTATGTCCCAATAAAGCTATCTTTAAAAAAGAAGGCCAGGGATCAGGAGAGCCCCGAGGCAGTTGATTAAGGCCAAGCATCCGTCACAGGTTGATTCTATGTGCTTTATCCTCATTCTGCACCCAACACAAGACTGCAAAATGTTAAACCAAGTCTTTCCCTGCCCAGGTGGAGGCCTCTCGGTGCACAGTGGGAGGCCTGCAGGCCCCGAAATAGACCCATGTCAGGGTATGTGTGCCAACACCTGTCATCGGGGTGTTAATTTTCACAGTCCAGGCTGTTTGGAAAAACGAATCAGAATACCCAGGTTTGCCTGTGCACATCAGTGTGCTTGTGAATGAAAGACACATTGAAGGAGCTCCAGCTGTTTAGGGATCTGGCTGGGCCAGGGGTGTGTGAGGGGTGGGGGAGGGAGGGTGTTCCAGTTATTTATGTTGCATCGTAGATCACCCCAAAACTTATCCCTCACACTTTCGGGGTCCTCAGGGCTCATTGAGGGCAGGTCTTGTGCAGCGTTTCCCATAAGGTTGCAGTCAGATCATGGTGGTGGCTGAAATTGTCTAGAAGGCTTTCTTGAACATAGGGCTGGCATTGGACGCTGGAACCTCAGCTAGAATTGTCAGCTGGAACACCTACCTGCGACCATTCCTTGTAGCCTGGCTTCCTAGTGGCATAGCACAGGGTTCCATGAGTGAGCATTTGCACAGAAGCAAGTGGAAGCGTTATCATCTGTTTCAGGCCCTTGCCTTGGGAGTCACATAATGTCACTTCTGTTGTAGTCACAGAGGGGTGTCACCGTCACATAGTAGGAAGAGCATGTGGGATGGAAGGTATTGTGATGGCTGTCTTTAGAAAATAGCATCTGCCACAGGGGGTTGATACGGAAACATATCAGGATCCTTGAGGGATCCCCTCAAGGATCTCCTGGTTAGAGGCAGGTGTAGCTGACTCCAGCGTCAAACCTCAGGCATGGAGTCATGGCCATGAGTTTGAATCCCAGCCGCTCAGAGGCTGCCTGGGTGAAATCACTCAATCCTCTGGGCCTCGCTCTCCTTCTCTGTAAAATAGGATAGACAGTATTTGTTTTATGGGATGGTTGTGAGAATCCAATGAGACAGAATTCAGTGAGACTGTAACATGCCAGGCAAGTGTAGACACCAGGGCTGGTGTATAATTGCTATTTTTTTGAGATGGAGCCTTGCTCTGTCGCCCAGGCTGAAGTGCAGTGGCACGATCTCAGCTCACTGCAAGCTCTGCCTCCTGGGTTCACACCATTCTCCTGCCTCAGCCTCCTGAGTAGCTGGGACTACAGGCGCCCGCCACCACACCTGGCTAATTTTTTGTATTTTTAGCAGAGACGGGGTTTCACTGTGTTGGCCAGGATGGTCTCGATCTCCTGACTTCGTGATCCGCCCACCTCGGCCTCCCAAAGTGCTGGGATTACAGGTGTGAGCCACCACAGCCGGCCATATAATTGCTATTTTTTAAGTTCCAGGGTTGTGGTCACTCTGATGCAAGGATGGTCCCTTTCTAGGATCAGGATATCCAGACCTCTCCAGCCCTTCCAGACAGCCCCAGACACCTCCCTCTGCTCTGACCCTGTGCTGGAGTATGTGTGGATGTGTGTGGGGGGGGGGCCGGTAGGTGGAGGACTAAGGGTCCCGTGAGGACCACTGATGCCTCTGGCCCCAGGCTCCTAACCCAGGGGACCCCAGTTGGCCTTTCTTCCCCAGGGAAAGCTCCTCTACCGTTCCCTCCTTCCCAGGGCAAAGGTCTCTTTCTGGGCAGCTAGGGCAGGGTTGGGGTGTGTATGGGATGAGCCACCAGGTGTGGCTTCCGAGGGCCAAGGGGAGGGTTCTTCACTGGGGTGACTGGGAGGCAGGACAAAGACCAGCAGTCCCTGGAACTTCCTGAGCCTTTCCCCGGGATGAGATGATCTTTACCAAACCAGCCACTGAACGGTCTTTCCTGGAAGCTCTGGATGTGCCCAGAGTGCATGTCCTTCTCTAGTGGGGCCGCAGGTCCTCAGGCCTAGCTTTGGCCGTGAAGTGTAGGGTTGGGGGCAGAAGCAGAGCCCAAGAAGGGTGCGTGGTCCTCCTGCCTTCCTGAGGGCCCCTCTCTCTCCAGGGAGCACACAGACGCACAGGCCAGTTAAATCTCCAGCCCAGGACCACCCCAAGGTCACCCTTTCCTTTTGTTCCAGAGTTGGAGTCAGAGCCCCACTAAATACTCACTGTGTGACCTTAGGCAAGTCATGTTCTCTCTCTGTGTCTTGGTTTCCTCATTTGTGAAATAGAGGAGGTGGTCACTGGAATTGTTGGGCCTAGAGTACATTACAGATGGTGATGCTCTACAGAGATAACCAGGTAGGGCAGGTGGCTGAGGATCCAGAGCTCTCCCCAAGGGAGTGCAGAAATGAGCCATAAGATCATCTTTGCAGCCGAAGAACATAGGTCCTCGTGCCTAACCTCCTTTTGCTCATCCCCTTACTATACAGATGAGAAAACTGGGGTAGCTCCTGTGGGTGTCACAGGAGTGACCTGGGTTTGATTCCTGGTGCCACCAGTTACCAGCTTTGTACCTTTAGAAAAGTTAGGAAAAGTCTCTGGAGTTAGTGTCCCTCTCTGGAGAGGGAGGGTCATGGGATCCTCAGGACAAAATAAGGGGTACAGGTGCAAAGGCTTGCCCAGCCTCTCCAAGAGACGGCATACTCCAGACCAGTGGGTCTCCACTGCGGCTGCACACTAGAATCACTCAGGGAGCTTTCTAAATACTCTTTTTCCCCCAGGACAGGGTCTTGTTCTGTCCTCCAGGCTGGAGTGCAGTGGCATGATCTTGGCTCACTGCAGCCTCCACTTCCTGAACTCAAGTGATCCTCCTACTTCAGCACCCCACCCCACTCCCCATACCCCGAGTAGCTGGGACTACAGGTGCACGTCACCACGTCCAGCTAATTTTTGTGTGTGTTTTTATTTTATTTTATTTTATTTTATTTTTGTAGAGACAAGGTTTCACCATTTTGCCCAGGCTGGTCTCAAACTCCTGAGCTCAAGTGATCTTCCTGCCTCAGCCTCCCAAAGTGCTGGGATTATAAGTGTGAGCCACTGCACTCAGCCCAAATACTCCTTTTAAAAGTAGTGAGTTTTAAAAGCTTCCCAGGTGATTCTAATGTGCAGTCAGGCTTGCGATCCTCTCATCTACAGTCTTCTAAGCTAAGTATGGCCCAGCAACATGGCCATCACCTGGAGGCTTCTTAGGAATGCAGAATCTCAGGCCCTGCCCCAGACTTGCTGAACCAGAATCTGCATGGTGACAAGATCCTGACACCCTTACAATTTCTATAATTGCAGTTTTACAGCTTGGGAACCACTGGCTGGACAGGTGTGTGTGTTTAGCGGAAGGATAGAGGAGGCAATTTGACAGCACCTGAGGTGTGTGAAGGAGGTGAAAGGGGAGTCTGTGACTCCCATCAGAAAGATGGACATTCAGACACAATGGTCTTTGGGGACTTGTGGGGAAGAGTGGGAGAGGGGTGAGGGATAAAAGATTACAAATATGGCCGGGCGCAGAGGCTCACGCCTGTAATCCCAGCACTTTGGGAGGCTGAGGTGGGCAGATCACGAGGTCAGGAGATCGAGACCATCCTGGCTAACATGGTGAAACCCTGTCTCTACTAAAAATACAAAAAAATTAGCTGGGCGTGGTGGCAGGCACCTGTAATCCCAGCTCCTTGGGAGGCTGAGGTGGGAGAATGGTGTGAACCCGGGAGGTGGAGCTTGCAGTGAGCCGAGATCGCGACACTGCACTCCAGCCTGGGTGAGAGTGTGAGAGTGCAAGACTCCGTCTTAAAAAATAAATTAAAAAAAAAAAAAATTACAAATATGGTATAGTGTATACTGCTTGGGTGCTGGGTGCACCAAAATCTCACGAATCACCACTAAAGAACTTACTCATGTAACCAAACACCACCTGTATCCCAATAACTTAAGGAAAAATAAAATAATAATGATAAATAAAAATAAAAAAGAAAGATGAACATTCAATTTGTACAATTATAAGATGGAGGCTGAGAGACAAAGTAGCAAAAGGAGATTATCCCAGTCTTGCAGATAGACACGGGTACTTACCAGCCTGATCGCATTCTCAGTGTGAGGGCTCACACGCAGAGATGGGGATCATCCTGCTTGACCCCCCTTAACCTTGCTTTTCTTTGAATTGTATTTGTTTTCATGTATATATTTAAACTGAGCCTACTTTGGGGAAGAAGGGGGCAGGGAGGCTATACTCTATGCGTGTTGGATAGAAAAACAGGCCAGGTATGGTGGCTCATGCCTGTAATCCCAGCACTTTGGGAGGCCAAGTCAGGTGGATCACTTGAGGTCAGGAGTTCCAGACCAGCCTGACCAACATAGTGAAACTCCGTCTGTACTAAAAATACAAAAATTAGCCAGGCGTGGTGGCGAACATCTGTAATCCCAGCTACTTGGGAGGCTGAGGCGGGAGAACTGCTTGAACCCAGGAGGTGGAGGTTGCAGTGGGCCCAAATTGCAGCACTGCACTCCAGCCTGGGTGACAGAGCGAGACTCCGTCTCAAAAACAAAAACAAAAACAAAAACAAAGACAAGCAAACAAACGAAAAACCAGTTAAGACCTCCAAGCAGGCAGGTGGCAAGAGAGGAAGTTTTGCAAGACAGGAAGTTTCTTAATAAAATGAACAAGGCGATTTCACACCAACTTGATGTAGGCCCAGCCAGCTCTGCAGTGCCGGCAATACTGTGGTTTATTTCAGGGAAGCTGCTGAAAGTTTCTTGGAGTGTAGAATTTGGGCAGATATGAAGGGGGAAAAAGCAGAAGAGAGAAGTAAAATGGCTATGCAGCAAATGAAAATAGTGTCCTTGAGCTCCGGGGTCCCCTGTCCCCCATGGCCAGGTGCCTCTGGTTGGTACTCTCTGCTCCTTCCTCAGCCTTGGCTCCCCTGCCACGCCATTTCCAGGCTTTGAGGGACTCATCCTTCATTCTTGGGCAAGGAGGGGAGGCAATGCAACCCCTGTAGTGTGCAGGTGATCTTGGGCACACTGAAGGCCAAGGTCAACTTGGCATCATGTCCCCAGGAAAGGCAGACAGAATTTCGGGCCCAGGATTGCCTGGTCAACTTCTTGGATCCTCTTCCTGCCTACTTTCTCCCCCATGACCAGGCAGACGGGCCCATTTGGTGCTAGGTGTGCCCTGACCCTCGCCCGGTAAGGGTGGCCCTGTGTGAGGTATGGGTGCTTGGCACTCGGCGGAGGACTTTCTCCTCATGCTTGGAGGGCTTCGGGAACAACCTGGAGGGCTGCAAAGGTCAAGGCCAAGCCATCCAGGTGAGCCACTGGTAGGCAGGGACATCCCAAGCTACTAGGCCAGGTGGGAACAGGCCCTAGCATCACCTCCTAACTTCCTTCTGGGTCCCACAGTGAAGGAAGTTATCGCAGGAATCGCCAGTGGGCTAGCCTGCCCTCCAGTGGTGCTCAGCTGTAACTGCACCCTCCCGGCCTGGTTTTTCACAATGAGGTGGGAGGCTCCCTCTAAGATCAACTTGTTTTAACTACAGGAGGGAGAGAGGATGCTGATCTGTCATTTGGGGCATCTCTTCACGTCGTATGATATTTGGCTATAAAAAGAGAGGAGAACTAAGATGTAACCAGTACTTAACTTCTTTTATTTTTTTCCAGTAACTTTCCTCGTCTTGCTTTCCTGACTTCTCCAGCAGTCTTGATGTGTGTGTGTGTGTGTGTGTGTGTGTGTGTGTGTGTGTGTGTGTGTTGCAGGGTGGCTGCTAACCCACATACCTCATAGACAGGTAGCAAAGGGTTAAGTCACCTTCTGTTCCATGCCTGTCTGACTTCCAAAGCCATGTTCCTCTGGTACAACATCCCCATGCAAACTCTCCAGGCCAGGGTCAAAGAGCAGCAAAAAGTGGGGTCAGGTGGGGTGTCAAGACAATGGGGAGCAGTGGTGACTGCAGCAAGCTGAGGGATGTGTGTGCATCTAAAAAGCACAGTCATGTGACTCTTTAGTGGGAGTGCTGGATCAGCACTTAAAAGCAGCCAGAATCTGAATTTTTATGTAAAATTCCCAATTTTAAATACTGACAATGAGTTCAGAAAGTAGTTTCAATGTTATGCAAGTCAAACCAAAAATGCTTTTAACATGCTGAGCTTCCATAACACCCTCATGTTGCAGGCGAGGTCTGGAAAGAGGGGGTAACTTGCCCATGACCACATGACTAGAGAAAAGGTCTGAGCTGGGAACCCATGTCTCCCGACTCCCAGGCCAGTGCTCCACTCAACACACCTCTCTGTTGTCTGCACTGCTGTCCAGTCCCCAGGGCAGGGGGTGAACCACTTCTGACTTCAGTGGAGTAGCGGGAAACATCGGACTCCGGCTAGAGGTGGAAAACCATCAAGTTTATTGATCAAACTTGGCTTCGAGTGTGACAGAACCATTCTTGGTTCTCCTTGGAAGTAACAAGAACACTGGGTAACATGTGGAGTGCCTGGAGGCTCACCTGATTTCCACCAAGGTAATAGCTGGACCCAGTAGCCTAGCCTATTGTCTTGGCAGCTCCCCCCACCCAGTACTGTTAGACCTGGCTTTGTCCCTTACATGGGACAGACTGGGCTTCTCCACTCCCAAGGCCAGGCTGGCCCTCCCTCCACCCGTCCTTGGAAGCTAGTATGTAAGTAAGGGAGAGGTCATCAAGTTTACAGATGGGTAGGCTGAGGAATGAGGCAGGAGGGGACTTCATGGCTGAGTCCCCGGCTTGTCCCAGAGTCCTGGCCCTTGGGCTCCTGGACTGGTCAGTGCATGGACACTCTCCCCTCCCAGCTCGGGCAGAAGACTTTTCCTGACCTAGCTGCTCCATACATGCAGTCTATAAATATGTATTTGCTTTAAAAATTAATAAATTAGATCTTGGGCCAGCCTGAGGTCATCTGGCCAGCCATGAGTCCTGTGGCATGGACATTTGTCATGTGTCATATATGGATCAACAATCATGTATCCTGCCACTTGGGATGCCAGGACCCACGCCATTGAACACGCATCACACGGAGTTTCATGTAACACCACATGACAAGGGGTCATGCTGCCTCATACAACCTTACGTGTCATGCATTATCATGACACCCTCATTGTGTGCCGCGTGTCCCCAGGTGATCACACATATTACATGTAAAGCAGGATACTCCTTTGGCCAGATCCGGCTTCTCGTTCCCAGAAAAGTTCTCCCTGAGGACTGCAGCAGGACACACGTATCCTTCCTCCTGGGCGGAGTGCAGAGCACCCTGCTAAGGCTCTTTTCTCCTGAGTCATTTATCCCAGTGGGTGAAGGGTGGATCACTTGGGTGCATCACTTGGCTGGATTCCAAAAGTCTTGAGGGGGCCATCAAGTACCCCAAGGGGCCTGGGACTGGTTGTCAAAGAAGGCAAAGTCCAGCCTGGGCTCCTGGCTCTTCAGGCGCTGGGCCATGTCGCAGGGAATGGGGTTATTCCAGAGGCTGTGGGGCACAGATATAGGCACTCGTTCATCCTCCCATCTCTGTCCTTTGTCCTATCTGCAGATTGGGAGGCTGAGGCCCAAAAAGGTAGAGCTGTGCCCAGAGTTACCTGGCAGAGGCAGGAGTTAGACCAGCTGACCTAGGGAGAGGGTGTCCCCTACACCTGCCTCCTGAGTTCTCCGACTCAACCTTCCTCCCTGGGAGATAGTGATGCCAGCTAAGACCACACTCATATGACACATTTGTGCAAATAAAGAAAAGGCCCTCTTTCTTCAAGATGTTTTACTGCCATCTGTCTGAAATTGTCATAATATATGATTTTGATAGAACGAGTCACTTTACTCTCATCTGCTAGAAATCCAGCAGGTTGACAATGTGAATGGTGCCTCTTAGGTTTAATGCTCTCATGCAGTGCACAACCTATACAACTGTATGTGATGGCTCTGATTATAGTTACTATTTTAAGTGCTTACCATGTGCCAGGCATTGGGTTCAGTGCTTTATATGCTCGTTTAGTCCTTGTAACTCTCTGAGGTAGATACCATCAGTATCCCCATTTCATAGATGAGAAAATTGGGGTTCAGAGAGGTTGAGTTACGGCTACAAAGTTACACAATTGGCAAGTGGCAGAGCTGGGATTTGATCCAAGTCTGCTTGCTGCCAAATTCTTGGTGGAGTGGTCCAAGTCTCCTTCGATAATCCCCAACCCAGGCCCTGCCGCCTCCCTCCAGGGAGTCCCCTTAGATCTGGGGGTTGGTGTAGCCTCCCACCCACCATCCCTGCCCCTGCAGGCCTCTGTTACCGGATGACTTGGATGCTAGACCCCTGGGCCAGTCCTTCAGCCAGGAGCCAGGCCCCAAAAGCTGTGATCTGATTCTTCTCCAGGCTTCCCAGTGGACAGTGAGGGGAGGGGAAAGACAGACACGGTCATGAGAATGGGTGTGAGGGTTTCCCAGGTCCCTTCCTCAGGCCAAGGTAGGGGGGACACAGTCTCCCACACTACCTTCTCAGAGAACCCAAAAGACAACAGGGGACTTGTGGTGGGTGCAGCAGGAAGGCTGAAGGCTAGAACCCAGGGGGAACTAAGCCTGGCAGGGGCTTGGAACAGACCAGAGTGTGCAACTCAAGGAAGGGCTTTCTGGGAGGCAGGGGACTGACCCGGTGGCCTCTTGGTGTTCCCGGGAGGTAGGTCCCCCTTCAGCCCACCCCGTTCCTCCCCTGGCCCCTCATACTCCACTCTCTTCAGCCGGCCCATCTGCGGCAGAACCTGGGCCAGCTCAGCAGCCGCCTCGTCCCCAAGGAGATTCCAGGACAGCCTGCAGGGTAGGGGTCCCAAAGTCAGTGGCAGGAGAGCAAGGAGGTCGAGGGTTAGAGACAAGGCAGTGAGTGGGGAGAGCAGGGGGCCAATTGTGGGGGCAAGGGTTTTCAAGAGAGGCCACCTGATAGGGTGCTTGTGTGTCCTCCCCTGAAGACGCCAGGGTGCAGGTTACCTTCCTCCCTGCTCCCCTCCCCGTCAAGTTTGGATCATGACGTTCACATGATGTTGCCATTTTTGCCACACACATGCACCTCCTGTATTTAGGATGCATCATATTTTTCTTAAATCGGCCCCCTCTTTTTTCTTACTTTAAAAAATTCATCTTGGCTGGGCATGGTGGCTCACGCCTGTAATCCCAGCACTTTGGGAGGCCAAGGCGGTTGGATCACTGGAGGTCAGGAGTTTGAGACAAGCCTAACCAACATGGTGAAATCCTGTCTCTACTAAAAAGACAAAAATTAGCTGGGTGTGGTGGTGGGCACTTGTAATCCCAGCTACTCGGGAGGCTGAGGCAGGAGAATCTCTTGAACCCGGCAGGTGGAGGTTGCAGTGAGCCGAGATTGCACCACTGCACTCCAGCCTGGGCAACAGAGGGAGACTCTGTCTCAAAAAAATAAATAAATAAAAAAATGAAAAAAATTAATCTTAAAAGGAAACATTTATTACTACTATCAATGGAAAACTTGTGTTACAGACCCCATATAGACGGTAGTTACAAAAATAAATATAGTACAAACAATGGTATTAACTTCTAGTTGGAACATATGCCCTTCCTAAGATGTTGGGTTTTTAACCCTTTTGGTTAAAAAGGGAGAATCCCGTGTTAGGTGTTAAAAATAAATTAGCACTGATCTGAGACTTTCTCTTTGGTGTAATGAGAAGGGTTAAGACCTTTAGGATGCAAACTAAAATAATCTTGTAATCACTTGTGTCCTGTTCTTCAGGAAACAGCTGTGTCCTCCATACCATGGTTAGGGTCCCAGGCTAGTCCTAGAATTCTAGTTTACCCATGAGGCAGCACTGCAAGGCCCCAAGGTCTGGGGGATTCTGATTGCTAAGACACAACCAAGCACAGCCAGCCAGCAGGTCTGGGAGTGGCTTTCTCCTGCCTTTAGCCACTGTTCACTACCAACTGTGGTTCATAAATGGAGGTTTCATCAAGCAGACAAGGTGGTCTATCCAGTTGCCTCCCAAAAGAAAGGTTGGACCAAAAACCTTCAGAGACCACCTGGCCCACCTCCCCTCCCACCACTCTGCAAATGGGGAAAAAGGCAGGAGAAGGTAAACTGTTTTACCCAACATCACCTGCAGCTCCCGTGTTAAAATGTCTCTGAGAGGATGTCTGAGCAAGAATGATCTTCCCCATTTACAAATGGGAGGACTGGCCAGAGAGGATGGGAGCAGCTCCAGGCCACACAGCAGGCTGGAGCCGACTCCCCCCACCCCTCCCCACTTTTCCTTTTCCCAGCCAGCTCAGGACTCTTCCAATCACTCACAAGATTACTTCCAGGGCAGGGCAGCGCGTGAAGCTGGAGGTGAGGAGCTTGATGGTCTGGTTGTCAATCTTACAGGAAACCAGGCTGGGGATGGAGAAGGGCGTGGGTTGGGATGGGGGGTGTTTGAGTCAGGGGATCTAGCAGGTCCTGTCTCCCGCTATCAGCACAGGAGGGAGCAGAGCCGCCAGGGTCTGGGGTAAGCTAGGAGTTTTGGGAAAGCCTTCCTTTCTTGAGCCAGGCCCCCACCATCCCTGGGGCTTCTATCACTTCGAAGGCCTCCCCAGGTGTTAGGCTCAGAGAAGGGCAGCCCTCAGCCTACTGCTGGTCCCCCCAGGCAGGCAGGGGCGGCTACTTACTCTATCTGTCTGAGCAGCGGGAGCTCCTTGCAGAAACGCAGGACCCCACCGGCCAGGTTGTTTTCCGCCAAGCTGTAGGGTGGGGAGATACCTGTGATAGGAACCCCCCACCTCCCCGCCCAGGACTGTCCCCGTGCCTGGGCTGGGCAGCCCCTACTTACCTGATCTCTTCCAAATGGGGGGATCCATCCAGGGCCTGGGTCAGGCTCAGGGCCCCACCTGGGCCCAGATGGCTGAACGGCAGGCTGGGGAAAGAGGAGAGGGTGAGAGGAGCCTGTGGGGACTGGGGGCCTTTTCAGAGCCCCCCACCCTCAGCCTCGTCTCAGGCTGCAGCTCCAGCCCGTATACAGTCTCTGGCTAATTCCCCATCCACACAGGACCTGGGTGGGTATCAAGGACCCTGGCTTTGTGGTCTGAGATCCCAAATTCAACACCCAGGTCCTTCATGTAGGAGTAAGGTAAATTCTCCACACCTCTCCTGGCCTTCATTCCCTGGGCTGGAAAAGGGAGCACGTATAAGTCTCAGCACCGGCCAGGCTGGGTGGCTCACTCCTATAATCCCAGCACTTTTGAAGGCTGGGGTGGGTGGATCACTTGAGGCCAGGAGTTCAAGACCAGCCTGGGCAACATGGTGAAACCCCGTCTCTACTAAAATACAAAAATTAGCTGGGCATGGTGGCGTGTGCTTGTAATCCCAGCTACTCTGGAATCTGAGGTACAAGAATTGCTTGAACCCAGGAGGTGGCGGTTGTAGTGAGCCAAGGTTGTACCACTGCACTCCAGCCTGGGTGACAGAGAGAGACTCTATCTCAAAAAAAAAAAAAAAAAAAAAAAAAAAGTCCCAGCCCTCTGGGGCTGCCATGAGGCCAAGGACTGCAGCTGTGAAGTGCTGAGGCCGCGTTGCTTGGTGCTGTGCTCCCGTGAAGCCCTCTGCTAGGATTTCTCATTCACCCTCAGGGACCCGCTTACAGGGCGCACTGAGCTGGGATCATTGTACTTCTTTTGCATGTGAAGAAACTGAGGCTGAGAAGGGGCAGGGTTTTGGCCAAGGCCAGGCAGGGGCCCGTGGCAGAGCCAGGACTAGGCTGGGCCTCCTGATTTTCTTGCTGCAGACATCAGAGGCAGGGAAGGAACAGGCATGTGGGTACATGCCATAGCTTGACTTGGGGCAGGGCAGCTCAACTGATGGGGGCCTGGACCCCCTACTGCTCCCGGGGACCCTCCTCCCCACCAACCCTGCATGGTGTGGGCAGGGGGCCACTCACTGCAGGACTCTCAGGTGCTGAGGCAGCTCCCGAGCCAGCCCCAGGGCTGTGGGATCCCCCAGGGCATTGCAGCCAAGCCTGGAAGAGGAGAGGAATGAGCACTGAGTGCTGAGCCGGCCCACTCAGGACCCCCGCCCTGCTCTGTGCCCACCGTGGGAGAGGAGGCCAGGTGGGCCTGGGGGGCACAGAGGGCAGAGGCCACCTGGGCAAACACTCACATCAGCTCCTCCAGGTGCCTGCAAAGAACGAGAGACTCCGCCAACTGCATTCCCCCGGCTGGGCTGATGCTATTCACTGAGAGGCTGTGGGAGGGGGGCAGCCATCAGATCTTCTGACGCTCCCTCTCCCCGACACCCCAGCACATCTGCTGGGGCTGCCAGCCCTGCTTCGGGGGGCCTAAGAGACAACCCCCTGACACCACACACCTACCCAGACAATGAGGCAGAAAGGCCCAGAGAAGAGCAGGGGCGGGTGGCTTAAGGTCCTATAGTGAGGGCCAGGAGGTCACCAAGCCCCACTGCCTGGACACTGAGGTTGGTGCAGGGGAGATTTTACCATGCTGGCCTGAGCCAGAGGCCAGTATCTCCTAGGACCATGGTGTGACCCCTGTGGCCCTCCTCTGTAGGGCTGGCCACTCACTCTATCTTCCTGAGCTCTGGCAGCCCGGGCAGGATGGTAGCTAAGTGCTGGACACCGGCGTCTCCAATCTGGTTGTGGCTCAAGCTTGGGGGAAAGAACAGCTTCATCAGCCTTCCGCCATCTCATCTTGTCCACACCCCACTCCCAGAAAAAGAAGGGGAGGCTGAAGTCCCAGGAAGGGCCTTGGCTCACACAGAGAACCCCATCACCCCATGTTGAGTGACAGCTCCTAACTCTTGGCTTCCATTTAGGATGTTCTCCCCGTTGTCTGACCTAAATCCCTCTTGCTGCAATTGACACTCTCACATCCTGTCTTTGGGTCCCCCAAGGTTCTAGGCCCCAGGTTGTTTACATAGTGTAGAAGTGGGTGAAGGAGATGAGATGATGAAGCAAAGGGCGTGGTCAGGTAGCCCCTTGTCCTTGTCATCTTTCCCTGCCAAATTGCCTGGGTCTGGGGGCAGGATGGGCAACTCACTCCAGCTCCTCCAGGCTGGTGGCAGCCCTGAGAGCCTCAGAAAGGTGGCAACAACCAACATCACCGATACTGTTCCTCTTCAGTCTGGAAAAGCAGGGAATAGACCAAGAGACTTTTAGGAGCTTAAAGGCCTTTGCAGGTGCTGTGCTAAGAACTCTACAGTTTGCAAAGCCTTACACACCCAGGAACTCATATGCTAGCAGCAAAACTTCTGGGGGTCTTGGCAGGTGGGCGGTGGTGAGCAAGGTGGGAATTACTGTCCCCAGTGTCCAGGTGAGAAAACTGAGACTCAGCAGTGAGACTTAGGGACTTGCAGGCTGGGTGGAAATGAATCCAGAGCCCCTGGCCCAGGAGCAGTCTCTACATTTCTTTGCCAAGCTTCACCTCAGCCTCTGTGTCAGGGATCTCTGGGCTGGCCCGGCTGAATGTTAGTTTCACATGGGGTTCTCTGATTCACACAAATCAGTTCTCAGGAGCGTATCATGTTCTCATCTATGCATATGGTAGGTTTTCCTTAAACCCAGGGTATTGTCTTTACTGAGCCCTGAACTTGCTCTGCCTGGGTAGGAAAAACCAAAGAAACAGCTGAGGCAAATCGTCTTAGCCCCTTGGGAAGTATTTGTTTGTATGTTGTTTTTACTTTCTTTTATTTTGCAAATTAAATTTTAATGGAGCTGGGCAAGGTGGCTCACACCTGTAATCCCAGCACTTTGGGAGTCTAGGCAGGTGGATCAACTGAGGTCAGGGGTTCAAGACCAGCCTGGCCAACATGGAGAAACCCCGTCTCTGCTCAAAAAATACAAAAATTAGCTGGGTGTGGTGGTGCACACCTGTAATCCCAGCTACTTGGGTGACTGAGGCACCAGAATCACTTGAACCCGGGAGGTGGAGGTTGCAGTGAGGTGAGATCATGCCACTACATTCCAGCCTAGGTGACAGAGTGAGACTCTGTCTCAACAAATAAAAATAAAATAAAAATAAATAAATACATATTAACGGATCGCCTTTCAGTAAATTAATTTTGGATGAAATGGTCCAATATGATATATCCTCCTGGAACTTTCTAACCCCATTTCCTACCTACTCTGCTATGCCCGAGGTGGGGGGTAGGAGGTGGTGTACTTGGATATAAACAAAGCAACGCTTTGTGTCACTGCTTGGATTTGTTTTTAGTCACAAGATTTCATGTTTTGAAAAATCACATTGAAAGTAAGTGTCATGTTTATTTAACCTAGCGGCAGGGAGTGAAATCACAAAGGGAGTATAGAAAGGCCGCCTCATCTGAGTCTAGACACACACTACTCAAAGTGCAGACTGTGGCCCCCAGAATTGCTACCACCCGGAAGCTTGTTAGAAATGCAGTCTGGGGCCGGGCGCGGTGGCTCATGCCTGTAATCCCAGCACTTTGGGAGGCCGAGGTGGGCAGATCACCTAAGGTCAGGAGTTCAAGACCAGCCTGACCAACATGGAGAAAACCTGTCTCCACTAAAAACACAAAAATTAGCCAGGTGTGGTGGCACATGCCTGTAATCCCAGCTACTCAGGAGAATTGCTTGAACCCAGAAGGTGGAGGTGGCAGTGAGCTGAGATCGCGCCATTACACTCCAGCCTGGGCAACAAGAGTGAAACTCCGTCTCAAAAACAAACAAAAAAAGAAATGCTGAGTTTGGACACAACGGCTTAGGTCTGTAGTCCCAGCTACTTGGGAGATTGAGGCAGGAGGATCACGTTCGCCCAGGAGTTTAAGGCTGCAGTGCGCCATGACTGCACCTGTGCATTGCCACTGCACTCCAGCTTGGGCCACATAGTGAGGCTACAGCTCAAAACAAAAACAAAAACAAAACCACACACACAACCTAGGCAGAATTCCAGACCTGGGGAATCAGAATGAGCATTTTAACAAGAGCCCAGGGTGAACTGTGTGTGCCTCAAGGGTTGTTCTGCAACTTGGGCCTAAGCCGTTTAGGCCACTTTTGTAACCAGGAGGAAGCAGGTGGCATTAGAAGGCAACAGCAGTGGGCACCCACCTGGGAGGGTACAGGGATGGGCCTGGGAGGGAGCCACAAAGGATCCCCAGGGAGGTGCCCTCAGTGCTTCCCTGGATGTGGTCCCAACTGAGTGGGGAGTGTTTCCTCCCACTCACCCCCATGGGCCACTCGGTCACTCACCTGAGGCTCTGCAGGCGGGTCATGTGGCTTAGTCCATGAGTAAGCAAGGTCAAGGTGGAGCTGTTCAGCAGAAGGTGACCGAGGCTGGAGAAGAGGAGGCCAGGTGAACTTGGCATCTAGGGGTGGGGCACTGTCCTGTCTGGGGGTCTGAGGCCTCTGTGTTTAGCAAGCCTAGGGACCTCCAAGACAGCCACTTATATCCACACAGTGTCAAAATTCTACGAAATGAACTGTACTGGGAGGTCCAAATGCTGTTTCTCTGCATGAATTACTGAGGTCAGGCAGGCAGCAGTTCTCTGTTCTGAACCTCACGGACCCAGACTAATGACCAGTAATAATGGCAGTCACATATTGAGCATAAAATGTGGGCCAAACGCAGGGCTTGGGGCCATCTGGAAAGGTGGGTTTATTATCATCCCCATTTTACAGGTGAGGAACGCTGAGGCTCAGAGAGTTAGAGAACTTGCTCAAGGTCATACACAAACTGGTTGCTTCAGGAACAGAACCCAAAGCTATAGAAGTCCCATTCCTGAGCTCCAACCATATGTGACCCAGGCGATTGTACTTCTAGAGGCCCCCAGCCTAGGCCGGAGAGGAGAATAACAATAGCTAGCGCTTGTAGAGTATGAACTCTGACCAGACTCTAAGAATGTAACACATATTATCTCATTTAATCCTCACAACAACCCTAGCAGGGGAGATTGCTCTCATCCTCAAAGTTAAGATGAGGAGGCCAAAGAACAGAGAGGCTGAGGGACTGGCACAAGTTCACACATGAAGAGGCAGAACTGGCTGGGCACGGTGGCTCATGCCTGTAATCCCAGCACTTTGTGAGGCCAAGGCAGGTGAATCACCTTAGGTCAGGAGTTCAAGACCAGCCTGACCAACAAAGTGAAATCCTGTCTCTACTAAAAACACAAATATTATCTGGGCCTGGTGGCGTGCGCCTGTAGTCCCAGCTACTTGGGAGGCTGAGGCAGAAGAATTGCTTGGAGGCAGGAGAATTGTTTGATCTCAGGAGGTGGAGGTTGCAGTGAGCTGAGACTGTGCCACTGCACTCCAGCCTGGGTGATAGAGCAAGACTGGGTCTCGAATAAATAAATAAATAATAATAAAATAAAAAAGAGGCAAAAGCGAAAGATGGTCAACTGTCTTGGTTGGCTTAGAACAAAAGGGTTTTTGCTGGATGTGGGACTTCGGGTGCTAAAATGGGGAAAGCGCCAAGCAAACTGGAAGTGTTGGTTACCCTACCCAGAGTTGAATCCAGGCAGTGAGGCTCCTAACTAAGGTCCATGCTCCTACCCACTCCATCACAGGTAGACAGCTGGAAGAAGCTGGCTGGATTTGAGGGTAGCTACCCGTGGGGAGTTACATTTGGAAATGTCAGATCTGAGATGGGAAGAGGCCTCCAGGCACTGACGATCCATCCCCTTCCTTTGGACAGAGAATATATCATATGCCCAGTTTACAGATAGAGCAAGTGAGGCAGCAGGAGGTAAGGAGCAGCACTTGGTGCCTGGGAAATCAGAAGGAAGAAAAAGGCCCCCGGGGGCATGGATGAATCTGTCCTGTCCCCCATGGTACCACGAGCTCCTGGCCCCGGCCCAGGTGCCCAGCTCAGTACATATTTGTCGAATGCATGAATGAGCCAATGAATGACCTCACTGGGCCTCTAATCCCCTGAATAAAAGCTTCCAGAAGGCTGAGCCTAGATGCAGGCACATGAAGAGTGGGCAAAGAAACAGACCAGTGAGATGACAGGAGGGCCCTGTGGTCAAAGGTCTCTGTAATCCCTCTTCTCCTTTTACCTGATCCTCTCCCCAGGAGAAGCAAAGAGGGACAAGTGGAAGAATTTCAATGTTAAGGGGCAAAAAGTCAAAAGGCTACTTTCAAGCTGAATTCAAAACATATGTAGAAAAAAAAATCTGGAGAAAAGTTCACAAACCGTTCAACAGAAGTTTTCTCAGGGGGTGTCATCTCCAGGGCATTTCATGTTGTTTGTTACATATTTCTAGAATGATGGAACTTTTTATAGTCAGTGTATATTTTTGGTCATCAGAAAAAGTTATGAGATGAAAAGCGGAAGATATTCTGTTAAATTTTCTGTCCAGATACTGTTTAAACAGGAATCTGTGCAGGACGGGGACCTGACTTTTAGACTGAGGCTGTTTCTGGCATTTCTAAGAATTTGGTGACTTCAAATTATGGAAGAGAGTAGTAAAAGCTGCCAGTTACCAAGGAAACGACTGTAGACAAATGTAGTGGACATCTGTAGATTTTTTCTGCCCAGAGTTTGTTTCTTCTATTACTCACACCCTGAAATACCACTCCTCTAAGTCCAGGAGACAGGGTGGGCATGTGCCCAGATCTGGCTAATGAGAATATTTTGTGCTCACAGCTACAGTGATTGCTTTAGGGTGGGGCAGGTGACCCAAGCTAGTCCAGTGAGACTCAATCTAGGACCTTTTGTTGTAACCACCGGGAGAATGGTACTCCCTTTCCACTAAGCTGAGAGAAAGCAAGCCTGCAGGTATAGGGATGGCCCGCCTGAGAAGGAAGCCAAGGTGGACAGAAAAAGAGTAAGGGCCAGAGTGAAGTGAAGTATGTGAGAGAGAAGCCTGACAAATACAGAACCCCTGGATCCAGCTGTGCCTGAAGTCAGTGGCCTCATAATTTTCTATGACATAAGCCAGTACATTTTTGTCTTGGATTGCTTTGAGTTGCGTATTCTGTTTCCTATGACCAAGGTTCTTGCTGGCACTCAGAGCCAGAATAGAAAGTAAAAGGTCATGTAAGGGCATTCAGCTCACTTGGGTCCATCCAGAAACATGGCAGTTTGTGTTTACAAAACATGCAAAGGTTCCTTGGCATGCTACTCACTGACCATGCAGCACTAAGCACCATCACCACTCACTCACCCCCTTCCCCATTAACCACCGTCACCACTCACTCCCCCCCTTCCCCATTAACCACCGTCACCACTCACTCCCTTCCCCATTAACCACCATCACCACTCACCCCCTTCCCCATTAACCATCACCATTCACCCCCTTCCCCATTAACCATCACCATTCACCCCCTTCCCCATTAACCACCATCACCACTCACAGCCCCCTTCCCAATTAACCACCATCACCATTCACTCACCCCCTTCCCCATTAACCATCACCATTCACCCCTTCCCCATTAACCACCATCACCACTCACTCCCCCCCTTCCCCATTAACCACCATCACCACTCACTCCCCCCTTCCCCATTAACCACTGTCACCACTCACTGCCCCCTTCCCCATTAACCACCATCACCACTCACTCACCCCCTTCCCCATTAACCATCACCATTCACCCCTTCCCCATTAACCACCATCACCACTCACTCACCCCCTTCCCCATTAACCATCACCATTCACCCCTTCCCCATTAACCACCATCACCACTCACTCACCCCCTTCCCCATTAACCACCATCACCACTCACTCACCCCTTCCCCATTAACCACCATCACCACTCACTCACCCCCTTCCCCATTAACCACCATCACCACTCACTCACCCCCTTCCCCATTAACCACCATCACCACTCACTGCCCCCCTTCCCCATTAACCACCATCACCACTCACTGCCCCCCTTCCCCATTAACCACCATCACCACTCACTGCCCCCCTTCCCCATTAACCACCATCACCACTCACTCACCCCCTTCCCCATTAACCACCGTCACCACTCACTCCCTTCCCCATTAACCACCATCACCACTCACCCCCTTCCCCATTAACCATCACCACTCACCCCCTTCCCCATTAACCATCACCATTCACCCCCTTCCCCATTAACCACCATCACCACTCACTGCCCCCTTCCCCATTAACCACCATCACAATTCACTCACTCCCTTCCCCATTAACCATCACCATCCACCCCTTCCCCATTAACCACCATCACCACTCACTCCCCCCCTTCCCCATTAACCACCATCACCACTCACTCCCCCCCTTCCCCATTAACCACCATCACCACTCACTCCCCCCTTCCCCATTAACCACTGTCACCACTCACTGCCCCCTTCCCCATTAACCACCATCACCACTCACTCACCCCCTTCCCCATTAACCATCACCATTCACCCCTTCCCCATTAACCACCATCACCACTCACTCACCCCCTTCCCCATTAACCATCACCATTCACCCCTTCCCCATTAACCACCATCACCACTCACTCACCCCCTTCCCCATTAACCATCACCATTCACCCCTTCCCCATTAACCACCATCACCACTCACTCACCCCCTTCCCCATTAACCACCATCACCACTCACTCACCCCCTTCCCCATTAACCACCATCACCACTTACTCCAGCCTCTTTAGCCTCCATTTCCCCTCAAGGGCCCTCATCAGCGCCTTGGTGCCCTCCTCATCAAATTGATTGTTAGACAAGCTGCAGAAGACCAAACAGAGGCCAGGGTTAGTGGAGCCTGCCCAGCCCTGGAACTGAGCTGTCCTGTCAGCTCCCCTCTCCTGCTCTGTCCCCTGGGAGGCCAACTCTGCATCTGCACGCCCTGGGCCACCCTCGCTGTCCATGTTCTGCATGGGTATTTCTGGATCCAGGGCTCAGGCTCTGGGTAGGCATGATAGTCACAGCTGGCCCAGCTGAGAAATGATGCCCTGGATGAAGACTGCAGAGAGGAAGCTGGGGGACCAGGGACACACACACACACACATACCCTCCTGTTCTTCAGCCCTCTCCATAGCCTGATTCCCACAGCCAGCCCAGCAGAGCAAGGCTCATGAGCCCCATTTTCGCAGATGAGACGATCAAAGCCCAGAGCAGAGCAGCCACGCCCACAGCCCCTCTGTGAGTCAATGGTGAAATTCAGACCGAAGCTGTGGTGCTCATCCTTCCCCAGGCCACACCCAGCACTGCTGCACTTCATTGGGGGAAGGGTCATTAGTCGAAGTCCCATTGCCTGCCCTCCCAAATACCCTGCTCTCTTCTCCACCCCTCACCCTCAGCTGGGCCACTTGTCCCCGATCCCTCCACTCTGCAACTCACTCCAGTTCCTCCAAGTGGTGGCAGTGGCCCAGACCAGATGCCAGGTGGGTGAGGCCCTCGGTGCTCACACAGCTGGAGGTCAGCCTGGTGGGGGTCAAAGGGCAACAGGTCAGTCGGGAGCCCTGGGTCTTGGGAGCTCTGAATGCTGGTGGCAGAGGGCAAGGATGTGGGGTAGGGATGTGGGGGGCAATGTGAGGGGACTTCCTTCCCTTCATAAATCTCTTCCACCATGAACTCATCAAGCCACCATAGAGCTTGGAAGCAGAAGCATGGACTAGTTCAGTATTTCCTAAGCCACAATCATTCAGGTAGCAACTTCACAACTTAAGCCAGAATTAGGTATCACTGTAGTTTAGCTAGTTACTGTTGCTTATCACAAACTCTGCATCTTTAAAGCAAATACTGAAGAAGTGTCAAAGATCTATCTGTCCTAAAGAGTTTCTTCCTTTTTAAACATTTATTTTATTTATTTTTTGTAGAGATGGGGGTCTCACTATGTTGCTCAGGCTGGTATCAAACTCCTGGGCTCAAGCTATTCTTCCTCCTCGGCATCCCAGAGTGCTGGGATTACAAGCTTGAGCCACTGTGCCCAACCCAAGAGTTTCTTCTTGGTGTAATTAGTTACATGGAAGGAAAATCAAAAGTTAGGAAAGCTACATTTTGCAACTGTCATACTGATTCATTGATTCAAGTAACATTTATTAATGGCTGCTAAAATTCACCAATGAGAGTTTGAGGAAGACCAGAATATTTACATAATCTTAAAGGACCTCACCACATGATCTATGTTAATTACAAAGAGAAAGTCAGTAACTTTGCAAGTGGAGAGACCTGGCAGACACCACTGTCACAGGTGATCACAGTTAACATCACCAGCCCGAGGACACCGACACATCAGGTGCCCCGATGGAAGGCACAAAAACACAGCATCACCTGTGTGATCTTCCTGCCCAAAGGGCAGACTCCAGCTCTAAACATGAGGAAACATCGTACAAACCCAAGTGGAAGGACATTCTATAAAATAACTGGCCTGTAAATGTCAGAGAAATGCTATGAAAGACAAAGAAGGGCCAACGACCTGTTCCAGGTTGAAGAAGACACTAAAGAGATGACACTAAATGAGACTGTGATCCTGGATTGGATCCACGACTAGGAAAAACATGCAATAAGCAACCTTATTGGGAGAACTGCTGAGATTGGAGTATAAACTGTAGTTGAGATAATAGCAGCGTATCAATGTCACATTTCCTGGATTTTATAATTTTACTGGATTATGGAAGAGAATGTCCTTATTTTTAGCAAATTCGCTGAAATGTTAAGGGGTAAAGGGACATGATTACAACTTCTAAATGGTTCAGAAAAGGAGAGAGGGAGAGAGTGGAAGAAGAGGGAGGTGGGGAAGAAGGAGGGAGGGAAGAAATGAGCAAATGTGGAAAAATATTGGCAAAAGGTGAATTTGTTGTTTTTTCTTTTCTTTTCTTTTTTTTTTTTTTGGAAACAGAGCCTCGTTCTGTCACCTAGGCTAGAGTGCAATGGCACAATCTTGGCTCACTGCAACCTCAGCCTCCCGGGTTCAAGCAATTCTTGTGCGTCACCCTCCCAATTAGCTGGGATTATAGGCATGTACCACCACGCCCAGCTAATTTTTTGTATTTTAGTAGAGACGGGGTTTTACCATGTTGCCCAGCGTGGTCTCGAATTCCTGAGCTCAGGCAATCCACCCGCCTTGGCCTCCCAAAGTACTAAGATTACAGACATGAGCCACCACGCCCGGCTCTAAGGGTGAATTTGGGTAAATGGCACACAGCAGTTCTCAGTCTTCTTGAAACTTTGTATTAGTTTGCAGTTATTTTAAAAGAAAAGCAATGAAAGAGCATTAAAAAGGAAATAACTTTCTTGCCATGTGGCTTAATGTTCCTGAGGTCATGTTTACAACTGGGTACCCCTAAAAAGCATCTCCAGGGCCACCTGTGGTTTCTGTCCACAGGGTGAGACACTGAGTCCTCTGAGCCCAGGGCTGGGAATAACGGGAGGTGTCAGGGCAGGGCAGAGCTGCAAACGGGCCTGAGTAAATGTCTTGTCTGCATACCGAAATGTCTTCAGCTCAGACAGGGACAGCAGGAGGTTCTGCAGCAGCAGGGAACTGTCATCATTGTCCTCACAGAGGTTAACCTGAGACAAGCTGAAAAGGTCCAAGGATATCCCAGAGAATTTCAGGCTGGACACACCTCAGGGGTCATCACATCCAGAAGGGGGTGCCAAGAGAGGAGAAGGGGCCACCCAAGAGCTCCCCTGAGCCACGCTAGGGCTCTCCCTCCCCTCCACTGGCCAAGTGTGATTTTCTCCTGCACAAGGAAGAGAGAATGCTAGGGTCACACGTGGCCTGGAGTAGGCACCAGGGTCAACCAGAGAACTCAGGGCCCCACACAGAGTTTCCGGGTGCTGACCTGAGCTGCTGCAGCCTGGCACACGTCTCCATCAGCTGCCCCACAAGAAGGCTGTGGTGGGTCCCAAGGTCACAGTGAGCCAACCTGGACACAGACAGGGAGATGACAGTTTCTGAACATCTAGTCCAGTATGGGGGATTCAGTCTCCGCCTGCAAGGAGCTTATGGTGTAGGGGGAACTAAATGCCGATCAAACGAAGTCCTACAGTTTGCTATTCACTTATGAGAAGTGCTAGGAAGCAGGAGTCCAAATGGGGCAGCTGGTATGGTTGTGCAGGTTGTTCACTGCACAAGGATACGCAGCCGAGGAGGTGAAGTGAGGCTGAGATCCTACCATGCTCTATTTCCCAGAATGTACACAGGCAGGGCTGCAGCCACTCAAAAGGGTGACATTTTAATTTCCAAAACTGTGCCATATGGATTAGAGGTGCTGTGAATCCAGGGATCTATAACAGTGGATAATGGAAGTGTTTGATGAAGTCTTGGGGTCCAGGGGGCCTCCCTGAGGTGGTGGCATTTAAGCTGAGACCTGAGGGATGAAGAGGAGCTAAGCAGGTGAAGAAGGTAGGCGTGAAAAGAACATTCTGGGCAGAGGGCACAGCCAGTGCAAAGGCCCTGAGGTCTAAGCAAGATGATGTTCAGGGAACTGAAAGTTCGTGGGGGTGACTGGAGCTGAGACTGGGGCCTGGGGTGGGGCTGAAGCACCTCAGAAGTGGGTTGGTCAGACCTCTGCAGGCTGTGTAAAGACTTGGAACCTCTAAGGACTCTGGGCAGGGTGGCGACTGTTGGTCAGAAGTAGCCCTGCAGCCTCCCCAACACCAGCACCTGCCTTGGGGTCCCTGATGCTGGGTCCCACCTGAGTGCCACAGCTTCTGGATTCTCTTCCTGGCGAGGAAATTCCAGTTGGACACAGAGCTGCTGCTGGGTCTTGGAGATGCTGAGGAGCGAGCAGTAGACGATGTGAGGCCGGCAGCCTTCCTTGGAGGGCCCAGCTGGCACCCGGGCTGCCCGGTTCCAACTCTGAGACCCTTTGCCTGGGTCCCCTTCTCCCCTGCCAGGGACCAGCTTAGGATGGGAAAGTAGGTGCTTCCGTGAGTCACTACGATACCCCAAGTAGTGCCTTTTCAACAATTTTTCTTTTTCTTTCTTTCTTTTTTTTTTTTTTTTAGAGACAGGGTCTTCCTCTGTAACTCAGGCTGGAGTGCAGCCTGGTGGGTATGATCATAGCTCACTGCAGCCTTGAACTCTGGGCTTCAGTGATCCTCCTGCCTCAGCCTCCCAAAGTGCTAGGGTTACAGGCGTGAGCCACCGTGCCTGGCCCTTTTCAACAATTTAAAGTTAATAAGTTGATGAGGCTTTTCGGACCATGACAGAAAGCCATTAGAGGGATCCAAGGGCAGTTCCAGAATTTTCTGAGGGAGGGGCACAAGAACCACAGTGTGGTGGAAGTGTGGGGTAGCAGATGTGTCTCGAGTCTCCATGTGCGCTCTAAGCTCATTTCCTTTACTTGAATGTTATGTTCATGGAGGTGCTTATGGGGAGAGGGCTATGGGAGAGGATAAAGTCCCCAGAGCGTCCCCTTGTTCACTTCTGGAGAGAAGGAAGAAGCAGGGCAGGCTGTGTGGCTGGTGACAGTACATCAGACATCTTCACAGGCTCCAGTTCTTGTAATCCTCCTAGCCCCACAAAGGGCTGTAATTAGACTCTTTTGTAAGAGCAGGAGGTTGAGGCCAGAGAGACACAGTAATGGGCTCCAACCAGTAAGTGACTGAGTTGGGATCTGAACATATGTGAGTGAGATGCTAAAAACCTTTGCTATTAGCTACTCTGTGTGTCACTGTGTTGTTTCTGGTTGAAGAGCCATCATGTGCGTTACTGCATCTGGGGGCCCCTTCCAAGCAACCAGCGTGGACTCCTAGCCATGTCTGCCTGGATCCAATAGCCCTTTGTTTTGAATCTGGGGATGTCTTCTGCTGACACTGTGGCTTGACTACTGCACTAGTCCCAACAAATGTGTAGCCCCTCACATATACCCCAGGAGCTCCTGCCACCCTGGGGACTAGCTGGTGACACAGCTATTACCCCACAGGATGAAGGAAGGTCAAGGAAAGGTTCCAATGCTCATGAAAGATGAAGAATTCCAAGGGGGCCTCTTCTCTGGACTCACCTGATTTCAGTGACACTGCCTGAGGCCTGGGCGCAGACTTCTAATAGGGAGAGGATGCCAGCTCTGTTCGCCCACGGCTCCTGCACCCTGTCACAGAAGGGGACACAGATAAGGTCTCCCAGGGTGAGAAGCAGACAATCAGCACACATGACGGGGCCGGGGGAGGAGTGTTAAGGGGGGACCTAGAGGCTTTTTGAGTTTTTTTGCTTGTTTTAAAACTATAAAATACAACTAGGCATCAATCTAAAAAAGTAAATTAACATCACCCTTATTCCAACAACCATGATTGTGACAATCCAAACAGAAAATATTATTTTTCAAATGATATTTTATATTTATATTTTATGTTTTATTTTATTTATTTATTTTTGAGACAGGGTTTTGCTCTTTTTGCCCAGGTTGGACTGCAATGGCATGATCTCGGCTCACTGTAACCTCTGCCTCCTAGGTTCGAGCAATTCTCCTGCCTCAGCCTCCCAAGTAGCTGGGATTACAGGCATGTGCCACAGGTGAAATCGTGCCACTGCACTCCAACATGGGCGACAGAGCGAGACTCCGTCTCAAAAAAAAAAGTTATTTTGGGTGCTGTAGCAATTCTGGATATATAATCAAAATAATTGAAAGCTGGGACTTTCTGGCTGGGCATGGTGGCTCATGCCTAGCACTTTGGGAGGTCGAGGTGGGAGGATCACTGGAGCTCAGGAGATTGAGACCATCCTGGGCAAAACAGTGAGACGTCGTCTTTATTGTTTTTGAAATCAAATAACATTGAAAAAAGAAAGCAGGGACTGTCAATTGGACACTTGAATGGACAACCCAAGTGTCAATTGACAGATGAGTGGACACACAAAACGTGGCCTATCCACACAAAGGAATATCATGCAGCCTTAAAAAGGAAAGGGCCGGCTGCTGTGGCTCACACCTGTAATCCCAGCACTTTGGGAGGCTGAAATGGCAGATCATCTGAGGTCAGGAGTTCGAGACCAGCTGGTCAACATAGTGAAACCCTGTCTCTACAAAAATACAAAAACGTTTAGCTGGGTGTGGTGGTGGGCACCTGTAATCCCTGCTACTCAGGAGGCTGAGGCAGGAGAATCGCTTGAACCCAAGCAGTGGAGGTTGCAGTGAGCTGAGATCGCGCCACTGCACTCCAGCCTGGGTGACAAGAGTGAGACTCCGTCTCAAAAAAAAGGAAGGAAAGTCTGACACAGTGACACAAGCTGCAACATGAATGAACCAGAGGACATTATGCCACATGAAATGAGTCAGTCACAAAAAGATAAATACAGACAAATACAAATGAATCCACTCATATAAACTGTTTAGAGCAGTCCAATTCATAGATACAGAAAGCATAATGGTGGTTGCCAGAGGCTGGGGTAGAGGGAAAATGGGATGTGGTTTCATGGGGACAGAGATTCAGTCTTGCAAGAGGAAAAGAGTTCTGGAGATTGGCCGTACAAAAAAGTGAATGTACTTAACACAACTGAATGGTACACTTAGAAATGGTTAAGATGGTAAATTTTGTTATGTGTATTTTATAACAATTTTTTACAGGTTGTTTTGGAGAACAGCCAGTCCTTAGGTGCCTTGTCACAGGCTGCAATGAGAAGTGCACAGCTCTGTCGGTGACGCAAGTTTTTTGGGCACAAACATGAAACTGAATGTCGTGGAGCCTTTTGATCTAACTTCCAGTTTCCAGGAAAGTCAGGGGTTCGTGGAACACGTGCCATGACATCATGAGAAAGCTACCAGAGTCAGGAGCGGGACAGTCTGCAGTACACGCAGTTGCTGATTTTGTCAACAGACACTGACACGAAACAGAAAGCTGTGGTGAGGGGGTGGGGCGGTGACGCCGCAGGTTAGAAAAGTCAGAAGACCATCGCCACCCTGTGCAAATGGAGACCAGATGTGACTAGATCCTGGATCCCACAAGCCAGCTATGTCATCTGGGGGACAATGGGGACATTTTAGATTAGACTAGGTAGTACCTGACACTAAGGAATGGCTCACTGAGTTTCTTAGGTGTCCTGATGAAACTGTGATTACAGAGAAAATGTCCTTATTTTTGGAGATTCGTGGTGAAATATTTAGGAGTGGATTATGAGGTCTATAACTTAGTTGAAACCGTTTCAGCTGAAATAAAAATAAAAATATGAAGCAAGTATAAAAAATTATGAACAACTGTCAAATCTAGGTACTGGGAACAGGGGTTTAAAACAATTTTTCTTTCTACTTTGGTATTTTCTTTTTCTGAGTGTTTTAAAATGATCATGGTGAAAAGACAGACAAGAACTTTGTTTCAGTTTATTTTTGTCCTCAGTTCAGTATCCTCTGGAACTTTCTTTTTCGTTGTTTTTTTTTTTTTTCTTAAATCCCAAAACACAGGCCTCCAGCCTGGGGAAGGACAGTTTCTCTGTGTGCCTTGTGAGGTCTCTGGCACAGATGGACAGGGTTTGCTCAGGGTCCAGATGGCAGGGTTGTGGGTACAGGAAATGGCCGAGGCCATGATCCTGGGGGCCTGTTACTCCGGTGCTGCCCCTGCTCCCATTCACGCCATGGCCCCTCCCAGAGGCAGCGGGGGAAGAGGTACCTGAGGCTGAATAGCCCTGCGGGTCGTCCCACCAAGCTCAGGAGGATGGCCAGCTGCTCCTGGTCCAGGCAGCACTGGGTCAGCCTGGGGACAGAGGTCAGTCATTGAGGTGGCTCTGGCAGGGTGCCCCACCCCTCTGCTGTCCTCACAGGCTGGGCGGGTCACTCACGTGAGCTCTGTCAGCTGCAGGGACTGGCTCAGGCCGGTGGCCAGCCTGGATACGTGCTCTGGCCGGAAGCTGCACTCACTCAGCCTGAGGGCAGAAAGCCAGGGCAGAGCCTGGGTGAGGCCTGTGGGCACTGCTGCCCAGCTTCATCTCAGCCTCCCTGAGGGCCTACTGGGGGAGCATCCCACCCCTGAGGGCAAAAGCCTGGATCAGGGCCTGAGAGGCCAAAGATGCAGCTCCTGTCCTGGGAGCTTCCTGTCTCTTTGGGGAGGAACCTCCCGCACTCCCTGTAAGAAAGTATTAGGAGTAAGTTATTTAGGGAGCCTGACTCTAGGCCAGGCATTGTGTCAGCCTCTGGGTGCACGGGACTTCCTGCCTTACCCGCAGGGTCTCCTCTAATTCTCATAGCACCAATTAGAGGTGGGAAACTGACTAAGCCAAGGACACACAGCAGACAAGAAATAAGGGCAGAATCGGTTTTCCATCTAGGTCAGTCTGACTGCAGACCCCAAACCCTTAACCACTGCCTTACTCTCCAGGACCAGCACTGGCTGAGCTCCCTGGGGAGGAAGGTGTGCCTGGGATTCTCTATGGGGCCTGCTATCCAAGGCACCTCAGCCCTGGGTGGCCAGCAGACGGGCCCAGCCAAGCGAACAGGCCCAGTGAACGTCAGGGCGGTTCACTCTGATGGAGCAGGGCTGCTGGGATGCTTACAGGAGGGGCTGATGTTTGAGATGGGTTTTAAAGGATTGGGAAAATTTTATTTCAGAAAAGGCAAGGAAGGGAATGTTGGGCTGAGTGCGGTGTGAGCAGAGGCAGATAAGCTTCAGGCAGGGCTTGATCCAGGAGCAAATAGTGAAGGTTGTGGCTGAACAGTGTATATGTGTGTGTGTGTGTGTGTTGTGTATGTGGTATTTGTAGGTATTATGTGGTGTGTGTGCCATATTTGTAATGTGCCAGGTATGTACATGGGGGGTTTGTTTTTGTGGGGTGTGTGTGTATTGTGTGGTGTGTGTGGTGTATGTGTGTGTATGTGGTATGTGTATGGTATGTGGTGCGTGTGTGTGTTCTGTGTGCTGTGTGTTCTGTGTGTGTTGTGTGTGCTGTGTGCTGTGTGTAGGGTGTGCATGGTGTATATGTGGTATGTAGGGTTGGTGTGTAGGGTGTGTGTGTGGTGTAGGGGAGGTGGGAAAGAATGTGGTGGAAGGTGACAGTTGGATCAGACTGTGAGGGAGAAGATGCTAGGGACTTTGAACTTCATCCTGGGGTTAATGGGGAGCCACTGAGGGGCACAGAGTAGCAGAGGGGCAGTCTCAGATGTGTGTTGTGAAGATCCCTCTGGCGGCCGTGGAGTGAATGGAGGAGAGGAGGCCTGACAGGATGCAGGGATCAGTTTGGAGGCCCTGTTCACAGCTGAAGTGAGACATGTAAAGGAACTGGCCCAAGGCAGTGGCAGCGAGTCAGGGCTACCAGGAATAATGATGATGATGATAATAATAATAATAATAATAATAACAGTAATAATAACAGCTGACAGCACTCCCATGAGCCAGACCTTTTCCTGGCACTTTATATTTATTAACTCATTTAATCCTCACAATAACCCTAAGGGGTAGGTTGTGCTATTATCCCCATTTTACTTGTCCAGGGCCACATAGCTGGTAAGTGGCAGATCCGGGATTTATTTTCAATTGGCTTCAAAATATTTAACCATGACACTCAGAAGCCTCAGGGCCTGTAGTCAGGACATGGCTAAGAGGCACAAGTTCAATGCCAAGGCCCGGGCTGAGACTGGAGGCACGAGGGCATCAGGGGTAGATCTGGGGAACAGACCCAGGCCGTGAGCTTGAAGCTGCTCTCTAGAGGAGGAGACCGCCCAGGGAAGAGGGGGCCATGGAAGCCACTGCGGGTTCAGCCTCCTCTCCCCTCTCCCTCCCCTGTCCCATCACCCCGCAGGGATTACCTGAGTGTCTTCCCAGCCTGGTCCTCTTTGGAGAAGTGAATCCGGAAGCTCTGCTCTGAGCCCAGGCTGCAGAGAGAAGGGCCTTGGGAAGCGCGGTGCCCAGACGTGCCATCCTCCTAGGCACCCAGGGCACCCACGGGGCACAGAGAGGGAAGCAGGGCTGTACCCACAGGGACAAGGGAGGATGGAGGCCTCAGAACCAGAGGAGACCCACAAACTCATTCTGTGAGCATGGCAATACCGGGCCTTCCCACCCCGTGTCCTCTGTGGTCCCTATGGCACCTGGGCATCAGGGGATGGAAATTATGATCCTGTGCTCAGGAAACCCTGAGATTCAGAGAGAGGCAGAGGTTGCCCCAAGCCAACCAGATGGAAGGCTATAAAGTGTGGGTGTCTTGCTTCTCCCATCATCAGCCAGGGGCACCTGCTGACCAGCAGAAAAGGGCTTTTTGGGGACCAACATCCCCTTACTTCACTGAGGCCTCCCGGACACGTGGGCAGGAGGGCAGGGTCTCCACCAGGTACAGGGCACTTTCCTGAGAAACGCTGTTGTGACTCAGACTAGAAGGGAAATGGGGATGAGAATGGGAGTGAGGGCAGGACCTCCATGGAGCCCTGCCCAGCCCCCTCCATCTCCCCTCCAGCTGTCATTTCTAGGAAGAGAAACCTCCATGTCTAAGCATCCATTCTCCGGATGGACACACTGAGGCCCAGAAGGATACCATCCCCACAGAGGCAGAACTGGCACCAGACCCTGAGTCCGTGAGCACTGCACTCACCCTGCCCGCTGCCACTGTGGTCTGGGGCAGGGCACTGGCAAGGCCGGGCTGGCAGCTCTAGCTCCGAAAAAGCATAAAGCTCAGTTGCCTAGCAACAAGTAGCATCCTGGCGCTGGCTGTCACTCCCCCGGGTCACTGGGGAGACGGGGCAAGCATGTGGATGACTTCCTAAGGCACCTTGCCTGCTGCAGGGGCATCTCGAAATTTATGTCCCATAGATTGGGTCAGAAGAACTTCAGGGACAGGATGGACCAGAAGCCAGGCGGCTGCAATCCCACATCAGCTGGCTGGGGATGGAATGTTGCTTCCCTGTCCCCAGGTCCGATTGGCTGTAGGGGTGCATGGAGGGGCAACTCCACCCTGCCATGAGTCACAGCCTCTCTTGGGTGTTTGGTGGAGGCTCTGCCATGGTGGGTGTGAGGGACAGAGGATAGGACTCAAGGCCAGGGGAGTGAAGGCAAGGGAAGACTCGCCCCTTGCCCTCTGCAGACCTTGTTCTCTGGGGCTCCGGGGGATGCCCTCAGAAGGAGCCCCCTCGTGCTTTTGGCCCAGGGAAGGCTTCATCCTTGCTATCTGTCCTTCATGCTGCTTTCCACTTACTCAAGCGAACCGGAGATGGGCACCTGCGGCAGACATTCCAGAAGGCATCTGAGCCCGCTGTCACCCAGCAGGTTTGCTGAGAGGCTGTAGGGAGTAAGGAGCAGTGGCGGTGATCAGAGGTGCCTCCTCAGCCTGAGATGCTCCTCAGTTACCAGGAGCCTGCATCCACTGTCACTGCTACTGGACCCCATGTCAGGGTCACCAGCGCTACCACTATCACCAGTATCACCACCATCAATTACCACCACCACCAATATCACCACCACCAGTATCACCACCATCACCACCACCAATACCACCACCACCATATCACCACCATCACCACCACCACCACCATCAATATCACCACCACCAGTATCAGCACCATCACCACCACCACTTTCATTATCACCACAATTCTACACCACCAAGCCCAGTACCACCATCACCATTGCTTCCATCACCACTAGAACGACCAGCGACTCCTACGTTCTCTGCTACCATCCCCTCCCCAGCACCACAGTAAATCCATCCTCGTCATCCTCTTCCATATCGGGTGACCACTGCCAGCTCATGTGCCTCCAGCAGGCTTTCAGGGGTTAAAGAAAACCCAATTTGCCTTCACCACGCCCTCGGCCTGCATCATTTGGGATCCACAGTTTTTGAACGAGAGGAAATTCAAGGGAAAAAAAAATGTTTGGAGGATGCATTAAACCCATAGATTTCTTCTTTTAATCTGGGAATACAATGTCAATATTGGAAACCTCACCTGAAGTTTCTTATTTCCCCTCATTGTAGCATTCTGTGGTTTTATTTATTTATTTATTTATTTATTTATTTATTTATTCATTTATTTATTTTGAGATGGAGTCTTGCTCTGTTGCCCAGGCTGGAGTGCAATGGCACGATCTCGGCGCACTGCAACCTCTATCTCCCAGGTTCAAGCGATTCTCCTGCCTCAGCCTCCCAAGTAGCTGGGATTACAGGCATGTGCCACCACGCCTGGCTAATTATTTTTGTATTTTAGTAGAGACAGGTTTTCACCATGTTGATCAGGCTGGTCTTGAACTTCTGACCTCAGGTGATCCAACCACTTCGGCCTCCCAAAATGCTGGGATTACAGGCGTGAGCCACCACGCCCAGCTAGTTTTAGCTACAGTGTCAGAAATAATATAATCAGTGTGTCCTGGAGCATCTGATTTTCCTCTAGGTCTGTGACATTTTTGATGCTTGTTAATTTCCTCTTTTCCTGAGAAATGTCATTTAAAAATTGGTTTGTCTTATGAAGCCACTTAATAAAATAATCTTTAAAATAAGAAAAATTGACTGGGTGCGGTGGCTCAAGGCTATAATCCCTGCATTTTGGGAGGCTGAAGCAGGCGAATTGCCTGAGGTCAGGAGTTGGAGACCAACCTGCCAACATGGTAAACTCTGTCTCTACTAAAAATACAAAAATTAGCTGGGCGTGGTGGCTCACGCCTGTAATCCCAGCTACTTGGGAGGCTGAGGCAGGAGAATTGCTTGAACCCAGGAGGCAGAAGTTGCAGTGAGCCGACATCGTACCACTGCACTCCAGCCTGGGCAGCAGAGCGAGATGCCATCTCAAAAAAAAAAAAAAAAAAAAAAAAGAAAGAAAGGAAAAGAAAAGAAAAGAAAAATTTCCCTCTATAATGAAAAACAAAAAACTCAAAGACATATTTCTGATTCATATCTCTTTAAAATACATTCCAAGCGCAGTGGCTCATGCCTGTAATCTCAGAAATGAAAATTGTGTGGCATTTTTGGTGGACTGCTCTCTCTTTATTTCCCACTGGTCCTAGGCTGGATTCCTAATGCGTGTGAGTAGGGACTCTGCATTTTACTAGCTGTGTGACTTTGGGTAAGTTCTTACACTCTGTGTCTCAGTTCCCTCATCTGTAAAATGAGAACAATACTAGTATCCAGGGATACGGGAAAGATAAAAAGAACACGTCAAGCACTTAGAGAAGAAAGTGCTCAACAGGTGTTAGCTATTATTATTCCACCCATGCAGCGGCTGCCTATTCGAGTACCCAAGACGGGCCACGCAGATACCACATCTCGACAATACAAGAGACTGCAGGACCCCACCCTGGCTGGCTCTGCGTCCCTCCTCAGGCAGAGTCATTTAGTACTTTTAACCACCTGCTGAGCCAACAATGAATCTTGTGTTTTAGCCCCCAACTGCCAGCAGAGCTTGCACACACTTGAGGCTGAGGGCCAAGTCAGAGGGTGCACTGTGGAACTAGCTCCACCACTCCAAGAGTGGGGGCGGGAGAGAGAAAATTGATTCAGGGAAGCTTTGGGTATGTGACCCAAAGTCCCAGGCATCCCTGACAGCTGGTCCTGAGAGGCGTAGGCAGGCACATGACTACATGGGCACACACGGACCCTCTTCTCCCCTCCAGTGCCCCTCAGGCATGCATCCATGCTCCTCTCCTTCCTCCTCCTCCCTCAACTTACTCCACCTGGCTGAGGTCTTTGCACTTGCTCAGCAACCTGCACAGTGACTCCACATGCTCCTGGCTGAGGCTGCAGCCCGTGAACCTGCTGGACGGAGATAGAGGGGACAAGCAGGGGATGGGGCGTTTGGCCACTGAGACCACCTCTACCCTGGCTAGTCCAGGGCACAGCCTCCGAGCTCCAGGTGGGTCTCCACTCAAGCTTGGACCCTCTGGAAGTGTACAGAATCCACTGCTGCCACCCCCACAGTAGATCCCACCCGGACCTGTGTTTCTTCATGCTGGGGCGAAACAAGTCCCTCTGCAGGGCTGTTCCACAGGAATGTTTTGTGCTAGGCAGTCTGTATACTGCTGTGGCCACCCAGGAGGCAGATCTACTGGTTCCCAACATCATCTAGTTGCCTGGGCACGGTTCAAGGGGGCTTACCCACAGCACACGCCTTCCTGCTCCTCACTGGATCTGAAGTGCAGGGTTGCATGGTGCAGAGACCTGGAGCAGACAGCACCTGGGTCAGACAGCTGCGGCCACAGCCTCAGGATGTCCCCACGAGGCCAGCACCCCTCCTCCAGAAGCCCAGTCTCTAGTTGGGTCCTACTGTCTTCATCCTACCCCCTCATACCCACCAGACTCCAGGCGCAACCCTTCAGGACTAGTCCTGGCTGTCCCAGGGGAATGCCCACCTGAGATCCACCTTTTCAACCCGTGGGCACAGGCTTAAGGTGTTGGCCAACAGGAAGGGGCTTTTCGGGGACAGTCCCGTCTGGCTCAGCCTGAAAAGGAAAGGGGGTAGATCCCAGCAAGATGAGTGGACAAGGAACCTGGCTAGGCTGGAGGGTAAGGAAAGGGAGGGTGGGGAGGGGTAGCAGCTCAGCAAGGCAATACGGAAGCAGGCAGGGGCTCAAGAGGCACAAATAGGGCTGAGGGTCAGGCAGATTTGGATTTGAGTCCCAGTTCTGCTTACTGGCTGTGTGACCTTGGACAAGTGACTTCACCCCTCTGAGCTTCAGTTTCCTTATCTGGAAATCAAGACTTGTCATGTATGACGCTCGAGGTATATGAGAATTTAATTACATCATGCAGGTGCGCTGCCGGGCATGGGACCTGGCTTGCTGCTATTATTACTATTGTTTTTACCTGCAAGCACACATTTCACAGGCGAGTCCTTGCTCACAGAGATTGGGAAGCTTCAGGCCCTTCGGACACAGTTTTTAAACCTTAGCGCTATTGAGATGTGGGGTCTGATAATTCCTGTTGTTGGGGGCTGTCCTGTGCCCTACAGGATGTTTAGCAGCATCCCAGATCTCTAACCATTGGATGCCAGTAGCAGCACCCCTCACCCACGGTCACAACCACCAAAAATATCTGCAGACATTTCCAAATGACCCCCAAGGGCGAAAATCACCCCCAGTTACAAACCACTGCCTTAGAGAAAGTGAGATGGGTCCACCTTGCTCTCAGAGGCAGCCTCAGCATGTCCATTTGCCTCACCCAGTAATTGCCCTATCAGCTTGTCTGTAAATTCCACTCTCAAGATCCACCCTGAGTCTACCCACTTCCATCCCATCCCAGCAATGATCAGCCCCCAGCATCGTTCAACCTGCTGCACACATCTCTTCCCATTCTCATTTCCACTCATATCTCCCAATCCCTTCTCTACCCAGCACTCAGACTGAACTTTTGAAAACCCAAATGAGGACCAGGCACAGTGGCTCATGCCTGTAGTCTCAGCACTTTGGGAAGCCGAGGCGGGTGGATCACTTGAGGTCGGGAGTTTGAGACCAGCCTGGTCTGTCTCTACTAAAAATACAAAAATTAGCCGGGCATGATGGTGCACGCCTGTAATCCCAGCTACTTGGGAGGCTGAGGCACAAGAATTGCCTGAACCTGGGAGGCGGAGGTTGCAGTGAGCTGAGATTGCACCATTGTACTCCAGCCTGGGTGACAGAGTGAGACCCTGTCCCCACCCTCCCCCATGAAAAAGAAAGAAAACCCAAATTATTCCTCTCCCTTTCATGTTCCCAGAAACAAAAGTCTAAACTCTCCCCATGGGCGCCAGGCCCCGTGCGACCCAACCTGAGCCCATCTCTCTCTTCCTCCTCTCCTTGGACTGTCCCTGCCAGCCACTGTGCTCTTACTGCATTGGTTCTGCGCTGTTCCTGGAGCCCACCAAGCTTAATCATGCCTCAGGGCCTCACACATGCCGTTCCCTCTGCCTAGAATGCAGTTCCCTGCTCTTCACAAGGTGAGCTCTCTCTCTTCCTTTAGGTCCCAGCTCAGCATCCCTCCTCAGAGACATTCCCTGATGGCTTCTGCCATCAGCTAAATCACCTCTCCAGCCACTCTTCACCACATCCTGAGAAAATTCCCTTATAACTGGCTAAGTTCATCTTATTTGATTTTACTTTACTTATTTTTCAGCTCCCACTACTGTAAGATGAGCTGCAAGAAGATAAGGACATAGGCAACTTTTTCTGCCATGTCTCCAGCCCCTCACACAGTGCCTGGCCCACAGCAGGGGCACAAGCACTACAGGCTGAGTACTATAAAGTTTAAACCCTGGCAAGGGGTCAGGCTGACCACCCCACTCCAAAGGCAGACGAGGAGTTGGGGTGAAGCTGTGTGACTTACACAAAGAGAAGTTCCTCTCTGGTCTGAGGTTACCAACCTGTTCAATTTTAACCTGCCACCTTTTATGTCCAAAGGAGTCTTTTCTGACTCATTCTTTCCAGGGACGGGGGACTATTACAGGGTGCCATGGGGTGCTGTGAGCTGGGCTGTACTTGCCCCTGGAATGTGGTCACGTCTCCTCCCTCCCTCCCTCCCAGATAAAACCCAAGCATAAGCGAGATCCTGGAGGTGATGTGAGCCATCTTAGGCATTCCAGAGAGCCCCAGCCTTTGCACTGATGTTATTAACATTATGATTTACTTTCCTGTTGTATTTTTTCATCTCAGCTGCAGCTGCTTTCCCCACCGCTAGAAGAATGTTTAAAGTAAGAAAGTTATTTTTTTCTTTTTCTTCTAAAAAAGTTTTTTTTCTTTTTCTTTTCTTTTCTTTTTTGAGATGGAGTTTCACTCTTGTCGCCCAAGCTGGAGTGCAATGGTGCGATCTCGGCTCACTGCAACCTCCGCCTCCCAGGTTCAAGCAATTCTCCTGCCTCAGCCTCCCAAGTAGCTGGGATTACCAGCACCCACCACCACGCCTGGCTAATTTTTGTATTTTTAGTAGAGACGGGATTTCACCACATTGGCCAGGCTGGTCTCAAACTCCTGACCTCAGGTGATCCGCCTGCCTTGGCCTCCCAAAGTGCTGGGATTACAGGCATGAGCCACCGCACCCGGCCTAAATCCTTTTAAATTCTAACCAGTCTGAGCTGAAATTAGAAAATAGTTTTAATACTTTGGGGGATGCTGCCTAAATTCCCTTTTTGCAGAGTTTGATGGTGATCTTTCAAAAGCAGCATGTGATATATACAGGACCTACATCTGTACAGCCCCTTTGTACGAGTGGGTGACCTTCCCGTGGGTGGGGAGAAGTAGGACAGCTCATTTGTCAGAGATCTTCCATTTCTTAAGTTGATTTTAGAACAACTTATTTGAGTCCCAACCCTGGGGGAATGGGCGGGGAATATTAATCCCATTTGTCAGATGAGGAAACTGAGACGCAGAGGAGGCAAACGATAAACGATACCCCCTGAGGTTGACAAAGTATTAGGGTGGAACTGGAAGCAGATTTGAGTTCCCAGTTGTGCCGGGTAAAATGAGAAAACAGTCTAAGGAAAGAACGGAGCGGGTAGAGGGGGTTGGAGAGGGTAAAGGGGAGTTGAGGGGTTAGAGGGCAGGTACAGTTTTGCCATGGAGGAGCCTTAGGGACACGAGCACAAGGAACTGGGAAATAGGAAAAACTCTCGTCTTACTGCAGCAGGCTCAGCTGAGGGAGTCGAGGGAGGCAGTCCAGCAGAGTCTCCAGGCTCTGGTCACTCAGGAACTCGCAGGACAATCTGTGAAACCAAGCATGTGGATGAGGTGGGGGAACCTTCCAGGAAAGCGGGGAGCACGGCCTCACAGCCAGAGACTTCTGGAGATGGGACCTAACCAGGGTCACCTGAAACATTCTCTCCTAGCACTGGGTCCATGGGTTATCCGTGGGGCTGGAAGAAGAGGAAGGTCTTGTAAGTTTGGAAAATACGGGGTTAAGCCAAATTAAATGGTTTTGTTTGCTGCAGGGCTTCTCTGAGGCTGTGATAGGCTGCTGTGCATTATGAATTTCCAAGGAGCTACAGCAGACTTTTCCCTAAACTAAATGGACTAGCAGAATTAATTTTTGAGGGCCATGAAGGTCAGTGTTCTGCCAAACATGTTTGTTAGGAAAAGAATGTGGCTGGGCACGGTGGCTCATGCCTGTAATCCCAGCCCTTTGGGAGGCTGGGGTGGGTGGATCACCTGAGGTCAGGAGTTTGGGACCAGCCTGGGCAGCATGGCAAAATTCCACCTCTACTAAAAAAAATACAAAAAATTAGCCAGGCATGGTGGTGCACACCTGTAGTCCTAGCTACTCAGGAGGCTGAGGCATGGGAATCGCTTGAACCTGGGAGGCAGAGGTTGCAGTAAGCCAAGATCCACCACTGCACTCCAGCCTGAGTGACAGAGTGAGCCTCTGTCTCAAAAGAAAGAAGAGAAAGAAAGAAAGACAGAAAGAAAGAAGAAAGAAAGAAGATAAGAAAGAAAGAAAGAAGAAAGAAGGAAGGAAGGAAGGAAGGAAGGAAGGAAGGAAGGAAGGAAGGAAAGAAGGAAGGAAAGAAAGAAAGAAGAAGATAGAAAGATAGAAAGAAAGAAAGAAAGAAAGAAAGAAAGAAGAAAGAAAGAAAGAAAGAAAGAAAGAAGAAAAGAAATCAATGCTGCCTCAACCCAGATGAGTGGATATGACAATGGAAATTCAGCATACAACAGGTCAGCAAAGGAGACAGGGACTGGCTCGGGTCTCTAGTTGACCACTAACACCAGAGCAAAACAGCTCATCATTGTCCAGATAATTTGTCAGAACCCAGTGCATTCAGGAGAAACACCAGATACCCCGCCTTGCTGTCTCTGCTCTAGATGGAGGACCAGGACAACTCAAGACTCTGAGCGCCCTGGGGTTTACATACAGCCCCTTCCTGGGGGGCCTGGAGCCACTTCCCGACCCCCGCAGACCTCTACTATGTTCTCCTTCTGCCTTCTCCACCTTCCCCTTCCTCTCTTTCTGTTCCTTCATCCTCTGCAGGCTGCCCTCTCCCCTCTCCCGGGGCCTCCAAGAGCCTGGCCCATCTCCGCTGCTTTCTCCTCTGGCTGGTTGGAGGGAAGGCATGGAGTGCAGGGACCCCACATCAACTGGCTTGGTGAGCTGGGGGGCAGGGTAGGGCGGGAGGAGCAGTCTGTGGTCCTGGGGCTGGAAGCCTTATGTTGGAGCCTTTGCCAGGGCCCAGGCTGGAGGCCCAACTCTACCCTTTCTGCCCCAGGGACTGGGCATAGGCTGCTGAGGCACAGTCAGGACCGGGGCCTTCATTGAGGGGTGATCTTTCCAGAAACACCTCCCGTATAGCGTCCCACCAGACCCCAAATACACCATGGGTTCTCGTTGGCAAAGGAGGTGCTTACACCCTTCTTTTATTTATTTATTTATTTTCTAAGCAATGGAATCTTTACTCTTTACCACATCCCACATGGTATGCTCATATGTACACAGGCAAAGTGGACCTGCAGTGCTTGAATTCAGGGAGTGGGGATGGAGCCCCATTATCTATCTTCCCTGGCTTCCCCAGTGGAACCCCAGCACACAGTTGGTGAGTCACTGGACTTCAGCATTGAGTACCTTGATGACTATTTATAACAATAATCCTGCAAGTGATCACAGTACTCTACAGTTGGTAAAGTGCTTTTCATATTCACTATTGCACTTTCTCGAACCACAGGTGACAGAGGGGACCCTGAAACTCCCACCTGTGCTCAAACCGCCCAGCACTGCCAGTGGGCTTTATTTATTTATTTGTTTATTATTTTGAGATGGAGTCTTGCTCTGTTGCCCAGGCTGTATTTATTCTTTTGAGATGGAGTCTTGCTCTGTTGCCCAGGCTGGAGTACAATGGCACGATCTCAGCTTACCATAATCTCTGCCTTCCGGGTTCAAGCGAGTCTCCTGCCTCAGCCTCCCAAGTAGCTGGGATTACAGGTGTGCAACACCATGCCCAGCTAATTTTTGTATTTTTAGCAGAGACGGGGTTTCACTATGTTGGCCAGGCTAGTCTCGAACTCCTGACCTCATGATCCACCCACCTTGGCCTCCCAAAGGGCTGGGATTACAGGTGTGAGCCACTGTGCCAGACCCCCAGTGGGCTTTTTATATGAAGCTTCCTCTGCAGATGATTTGTCTTGGCCAGAAGAGCCTGCATCCCAGTCTCCTTGTGTTCCCAGGATGTGGCCCAGTGCTTGGTATACAATAGGTACTTAACAGTCAAATCATGTAAGAGTGCTTTTTGTAGCACTGACTGCAGTGCTACACAAAATAAAACACAATACCTAGAAGCAGTTTGGATCTCAATCTAGACCAAGCTTGTCCAGCCCACATGGCCTGCTGCATGCATCCCAGGATGGCTTTGAATACGGTCTAACAAAAATTCGTAAACTTTCTTAAAACACTATGAGATTTTTTTTGGTGTTTAAAAAAAATTTTTTTTTTAGCACATCAGCTATCACTAGTGTTAGTGTATTTTATGTGTGGCCCAAGACAATTCTTTTTCTTCTTCCAATGTGGCCCAGGGAAGCCAAAAGATTGGACACCCCTGATCTAGACTCTAGAAGGGTATGGTGGAATAACTTGCAGCTCATCCCATACTGTGGCAATTTAGTATTAAAAGGCATCAGTATACACTCTGTGACAACAGGTAAGAGACAATCAGGGACCACTGACCATTGGATGACTTTAAGAAATTATCATTAATAGGGTAGGTCTGGGCCAGGCGCAGTGGCGCACGCCTGTAATCCCAACACTTTGGGAGGCTGAGGTAGGTGGATCACTTGTGGTCAGGAGTTCAAGACCAGCCTGGCCAACATGATGAAACCCTGTCTCTACTAAAAATACAAAAATTAGCCAGGCGTGATGGCAGGTGCCTGTAATCCCAGCTACTCAGGAGGCTGAGGCAGGAGAATCGCTTGAACCCAGGAGGCAGAGTTGGCAGCAAGCCGAGATCGCGCCATTGCACTCCAGCCTGGGCAACAAGAGCAAAACTCTGTCTCAGAAAAAAAAAAAAATAGTGTAGGTCTGATAATGGTTTTATGGTTATGTGTTTGAACCTGGAGAAGGACATGGGAAGGCCACACTCCAGGGGGTCAAACTGGATTATCTGGTTGGAAGGACTGGAAGGGCATTTGAGATGGGGCTGGAAAGCAAGAAAAAAGATTGAAGCAAAATGGAAAACACAGATGCTATGAAAACACAGTGCATGAAACTGTAGAATGCAGCTAGCTGATTATGGCAAACAGATAGAAACTGAATATGCAAATAGACAATGAGTAGATGGTCCTGTGGACACATGACAACATGGGTTTGATGAGAGAAGAGGTTGTTTAGGTGAGGCAGGTTTTGTCTTGGATTTCTTTATTTTAAGGTAATTACTGTAACAGAATCACCACAATGATAATAAAAGGAAAGGCTGACCATCCACTGTGCAGATGAGGAAGCTGAGGCCCGGGGAGTTAAAGCCCTTTTGAGCCAAGAGTCCTGATTCCAGGTCCAGTCTCTGGTCCCAGACCCAGGTGTTCTGGGGTGAGTGAGGTGATAACCCCACGGAGACAGGGGGTGCCTTGAGGAAGGGCTTTCAGAAGTGCTACGCTCCAGCCATGGAGGCAGGTCCAAGTGAGGGCCCGGGTGAGGCTCCAGGGGTGGGGTTGGAGGTAGACAGGGCCCCCGGGTACCCTGAGTTGAGTGGATGGTGCAGGTGAAGGCTTCCCCAGATCAGCACAGCATCTCCCAGTGGGAGACATGTGCTGCCTAAGGCTGGGGGCTGCCGAGAGACAGCCAAGTTTCTACCAAAGGCCAGGGGACTCTTGTGGGGCAGGGCTGGTGGCAAGAAACCAAGAAAGACTCACCTGGCTTCTAACCAGGAAGCCCCCTCCCAGGTCACTGGGCAGATCCCCACATGGTGCCCTCTGGGGCTGTGTCTTCGTTACTTACTGGAGTTCCAGGGGTCCTGGGCACTCCTTCAGAGTGGCACAGAGGTGGGTGAGGCTTGGGGGCTCCAGAGGACACTCACTGAGGCTGCAAAGGGGCAATGGGCAGGGCAGGGAATCAGAGAAAGCCCAGGGTCCCTGGCTAGCCCCAGGGGCTCTCTCCTTCTCCTATCATTCCTCACTCTAAGTAGGAGGCCACAGGCCCCTTCCCCTGTGGGGCACTCGCTACCCTCCCGAGTCTCCCCTGCAGCCCCCATTCCTCCTGCCCTGACAGCAACAGTGCAGGACCCTGAGTTCCCAGCTGCCCTTGTCAGTGACTCCCCAAGTCCTCCCCACCGCCCCCTCCAGAGCCAGGCCACCATCCTCATTTACCTTGACCATTGAACACCCTCTGGGCTTCCACTCTTGCCTCCCTGCAATCCCTCTCCACCCCGCAAGTGTCTCACATTTTAACACTGCAAATCTGACCAGGCCTCTCCCTGTTACCCTCTGTGGCTCCCCATTGCCCTGGGGCTAAAAGTGAAATTGAAATGTCCTTCCCAGGGCCTCACTTGCCTCCACTTTCCTGGAGGCCTGGAGAGAGGTGGGGCCAAGTCAGTGTCTCACAGCCTCTCATGGCAGAGCTTGCAGATGGGGAGTGCATTTGTGGGGAGAGAGGCCAACCCCTTTCTTTCTGGAAAATGGGTGTTCCCTAGAGCAGGTGGAGACCCCAGGCAGAGAGTGGCTGAGCTGCTCTGTTTGCTTCACAGAAATGTGGAATCTTCTCTCCAAGGAGAATGAGGGGCATGGGCCAGCTGAGCTGCCCCTCAGGGGCCAGAGCCCCCCCCCCCCCACTCCCGCACCCCTCACACCCACCACTCTTTCTTTTCCTCTTCTCTTAAACTCCCTCTCTTCCCTCTATCCCAATCCCCAGCCCTAGCCCCTGCCAGCTCTGACCCCTCTGATGCCTCATCCCTGTTGTGGTTACCCCCAAACGAGAAGTGCTGGGACAGTACCGGAGGCTCCTGGGTATGCAGCGCCGGCGGAACCCCAAGAACTTGGCTCCAGCTGGGAAGTCTGGTGAAGATCCAGTGGTCCATATATCCCTAGCAGGGGGATCATTTAGAAAGGAGAGTTCAGATCACCCCATGGACTCCCAGCCCAGCCCATATACCCCTAGGAGGGGGATCGTTTAGAAAGGAAAGCTCAGATCACCCACATTGGACTCCCAGACTTGGAAAGTCAGGGCTGGAAGGCATCTCAGAGACAATGAAGTCACTCGATCCTAGCTCAGTCCCTCATTGTTCAGATGGGAAAACTGAGGCTCAGGGAAGGGAAGCCCGAGTTAGAAAAGCCAGCAGCTTGCTCCTGTCCAGGTGAGCAGGCAGGAGGATGCAAGACAGAGCCTCTCTGACCATTGCTTGGCATCACGTGACTTCTGCCTCCCTGTACGACAGTTCTTTGGGCTTCAAGAACCTGGGGGTTCCCCAGAAACAGAGATCCTATCCTGGGAAGCAAGACCACCGAGGCTTGAGCCACCCCTGGTTCCTGACAGCCCACCTGTATGGCAGTGCCTTTTCTTGACACATTAGCTGTGAATTCTGTCTGCCCAGCCAGCTGCACCTGGGTCCACCCTATCCTCTGCCACTGTTCCCAGCTGAGGCCAAGAGGCCTGATCCCACTAGAGGGCAGCCGGGAACATCATGAAGAGCTAAACTAGTATTGGTTGTTTACTGCGAAGACATGGAAAATTTTTTTTCAGAGCACCAACGGCCCCTGCCTTCAGAGCATGAAAGGGCAGTGACATGTATGAAGGGGTGAGTCTACAAAATTCCCCGAAAGGCAAAAGCACAAATGTTCTCCTGTCTCCTCCCACAATCTGCTGCAATCTGCTGGCACCTGCTCTGCTCTGGTACCTCTCCCAACCACATCCCTCCCTTCCTCCCATCTGCATTGCCTCCTTCCAAGGGGAAAACAGGACAGTCGATTACTGACAATTTACAGGGCAGTTGGGGGGTGGGGGCGGTGGTTACTGAAGTGGTGATTAAACCTAGTATGCCAGACCTGGGTGGTTTAACTGAAGACTGAGTAGTCAGCATGGGTCTGGGAGTGGGGGACCTGCAGCAGATGGGGACCAGAGTGGGAGGGGACTCCCCCACCCCGAGCATTCCCTTCTCACCTGCCTGTCTTGTCCCCTCTCAGGAGGATGTGTTGGCTCTCAAAGCTGGAAGCAAAGAGGAGGCAGCAGTTTGAAAATGGGAAAAGACCAGCTTCCCTGGTAGTGGCAAGAATCCAGACTGGTCAGGGCAAGGAGGGCCTGGGGTGGCCTGCTTTCTCAGTAAACAAAAAACAGATCAAGCAACAATTACACGTATCAAGGCATGTGCAAAACACACCACTGACATTTCTCATTTGATTTCACAATGAACAATGAGGTAAGAAATTCTTCTTTGTTGGTGTTTCAAAGAAAGGGTCTCGCTCTATTGCCCAGGCTGGAGTGCAGTGGTGCAGTCATGGCTCACTGCAGCCTCAACCTTCCCCAGGCTCAACTGATCCTACCGCCTCAGCCTCCCAAGTAGCCGGGATTACAGGCATGCCCCATGATGACTGTCTAATTTTTGTATTTTTTGTAGAGATGGAGTTTTGCCATGTTGAGCAGGCTGGTCTCAAACTCCTGGGCTCAAACGATCCTCCTGCCTTAGCGTCCCAAAGTGCTGGAATTACAGATGTGAGCCATTGTGCCTGACATTTTTTTTTCTCCGAGACAGAGTTTTACTCTTTTGCCCAGGCTAGAGTGCAGTGGTATGATCACAACTCACTGCAGCTTCGATCTCCTGGGCCTAAGCAATCCTCTCACCTCAGCCTCCCAAGTAGGTGCATGCCATCATGCTTGGCTAATTTTAAAAGTTTCTATAGAGGTGGGGGTGGGTCTCACTATGTTGTCCAGGCTGGTCTCAAACTCCTAGGATCAAGTGATCCTCCTACCTTGGCCTCCCAAAATGCTGGGATTACAGGGGTGAGCCATAGTGCTTGGCCCCCAGATTTCTTAAAAGTCTCTGAGGACAATCCAAAGAATGAGTGAAGCAGAGTCAGTGAACTCTCTAATGGTGGATTTGGAGAAATTTGAGCATCTGTGAGGCCATACTTATTCATTCATTGGATCATTCATTCATTCAGTGCACACCCATCACATGCTCTCTGGATCTGGCACTGCCCAAGGTGCTAAGGATGATAGTTCGGCATGAACTTGATGGATGAGGGGCTCACGTGGGAGCAGACGGTCTGTGGGATGGGGGAAAGAGGCAGGGCTGGGGGCGGAGAGGCACGCTCACCTGATGTCTAAGTGGAAGAGCCACTGCAGAGTGGAGAAGCACCGAGCCAAACCCAACACAGCATCCAGGGACAAACCGTTCTCACTGAGGCTGGAGATCACAGAAGTGGCACAATGCAGGTCACTCAGGACCCAAATACATCCTCTTTGTGGTCAGGGCACAGGGCAGGGGAGGGCTCCCTGGTCCCAGATGACAGAACCCACTGAACCCAAGATGGTCAGAGAGCGCCCCTTTCAAGTCCTCCTGGTGCAGATGGGGAAACGGAGTCCCAGAGAGAAGCAAGGTCTTGCCCAAGGTTATGAGACATGTTGGTGACAGAGCTGAGATGGGAACCCAGTGGATCCCTCGGTTTGTGATGGATCTGAGGAGTGCTTTCTGGCTGGAGCTGGGCCTCATTTTCTCCACCTGATAAGGGAGGGGTGGTGCCCAGTACAAAAAGGAAAATGTGGGGTCTCTTGTTCAGAAAGCAGGAACAAAGCGTCTCCTTTCTTTCAGGGTCTCCTGTCAACTTGTCATTGTTTTCTATTTACTATTTAATGCTGCACTCCCCTCCCACAGGGACACGGGTAGGGCGAGTGTGGACCCTCACAGCACCAGGTCACGAGTCCAGAGTAATAAGGTCACATGAGGATGTGCTAAAACCTCCAGTCTTCATGTAATTTGCCTGCAATTGTTAGACCTTCCTTCCTTCCCAGGTGCAGGCCCTGAACAGGAACCACGGCAACTCCCTTCCTTCCCAGCATTGCACAAAAAGAGGGTGTGAGCAGGGGATCCTTAGGCCACAGCACTCATTCCAGAGATTGTAGCCACCAACAGAGGCCACGCCTGCAATTTATGTATTTACTGACTGGGAACCAGGAGCTCAGAGAGGGGATGTAACTTGCCCAAAGTCACACAGCAAAGCGTGTGTCACAGAGCCAGCCTGGAATATAGTACCTGTGACCTCTTCCCGGGGCTCCTCTGGCTTTGGCCCAGAAGAGCTTGGGAGGAGGGAGCACTCTGTGAGCCAAAAGGACCGAGGGCACTTAGGGACCAAGAACTCTGGTACATTGCAGGCAAACTTTGGGGATTGCTCCCACACACTCTCTGCCAGGTACTCAGGGCTCCTTGGCAGCCCTGGGTACCCTGCTTGAATGTCCTCTCTGGTACAAACCCTCCCTGCCTACCCTGACCATACCCCAGCTAACAGCCCCAGCCCCTTCTGGCACCCCAGGGCCAGAACAACAGCTGCCAGCCGTTAGTCATACTTCGCACCCACACCTGCCCTCCCCAGGGTGGCCTCAGAAAGCCTGTTCAGAGCTGCAGAGACAGGTTCCAGAAGTGAAACCTTGAATCAGAAGTGGGATTATTGAGTCACAGACTCTCTGAGTAAGAATCATCTATTAGTTAGTCTTCACCGAGCACTTACATTGTGTTAGGGGCAATTTTCATGCATTTTCTGATTTAATCTTTACAGTAACCCCAGGAAGGATGGGGATGGGACAGAGAACACTCCCCCTACTCCCCCCCACCCCCGCGTCCCACCCCAGCCTCAGAGGCTCTGCCTAGCGGGTTACTCACTTCAAGGACTGCAGAGCTCCCAGCCCTGGGAGCAGCTGAGCCAGCTGGGTTGCACCTTCATCCCCCAGAGCATTGCCTGAGAAGCTGGGGTGGGGAGAAGGGAGGGGAGAACATCAGCAGGTGGGGAGTGGGTTGCTGGCAGCATGGTCCCTGCATTCCAGTTACTCAACTTCCTGAAACTGGACACAGCCCCGGGCTGCCAGGCCAGATCTCAGCAGATCTTGCATGGGCAGCTGTTGTCTCCCCCAGGTTCTTATTCTGAGGTTCATGGACCTCTGGGGGACCAGGGGTGAGCCTCCAAGTGTGTCAGACATGGGGGATCTGTATTTTGGGAGGAAGAGTCACAACTTTCACCAGATTCTCCAAGGGGTTTCTGATTTCAGCAGGGAAAGAACAGTTGATCTAAATCTTAAAAACCAAACACAAACAAAACACTAACTCACTGTAATTGGCCCCACCCACCCACTTCCAACGTACAAACCACTCACTCGAGGTGGAGGTGACCGAGGTGGCAGCTTCCTCCCAGAGCCTTGCAGAGCTGCTCTAAGTGCTTTGCTTGGAGGCCACAATGTGTCAGCCTGCCCAGGGGCAAAACCACAGCCCTGCGTGTCCCGCTGAACAGAGGCGGGAAGGAGCCGCTTTCCCACCCCCCCGACACAGAGGCAGAAAAAGAGGCTTGCAGGAGAGGAGGGACTGGGATGCATGTGGCACCCAGACAGATGGACAAAGAGGGACTAACACACCCCACACCCATAGGATGTCACATATAGGCAGAGGGTGGGCAGAGACACAGACAGAAGGAAACCAAGACACGGAGAGATTCAGAGAGAGAGCAGATCAGAGGAAGACAGATAAGACTGAAATAACAGATAAATAAACTGATAAAACAGAAATATACAATGAGAGAGGGAAGAAATGAGAGAAAGAGGCAGAGGGACTTAGGGAGATTGGGACAGACACAGACCAAGAGAGAAGGCAGGAAGAGTGCTGGTGGGAGCCCCCACGCCCTGGCCCCAGGATCGTGAGAGAAGGAGCTCAGTGCTCCCCTTCACCTCTTTTCAGAGTCCCCACAACCCCTCAGCTGCTGGGGGTCAGGGAGCTAAGGGGAGTGGGGTCCCCTGGGCTTGGGAAGGTGGTTGAGGGGGCTGCCTTGTGAGTCCTGTCTGTGGTGGGTTGGGCAGGGGAGGTAGGAGGTAGGGAAGCCAGGCCATGACTCCTGGACATAGCGGGTCAGGTGTCCTTCAGGGAGCACGTGGGGCCTGGGCACAGGTTTGGGAGCAGGCTCTGAGCAGGGGAAGGGAAGGGGCTGGAATCACACACAGGGCTGGAGGCCATCACTGTACCTCATCCTTCGGGAGCTCAGAGGCAGCTCAGAGGGCATCTGGAGCATGAGGCTGTCAAGAAATGCAACCCTGGAGGGACATCACCAAGGTCAGGCTGAGCAAAGGCCATGTCCGCCATCTCCAGAATCCATCCTCAGCCTGGCCTTCCACCACTGAGCCCTATACTCCACCTAGAGCCAATCAGACCTTGGTGCCAATTTGGCATCTCCACTTCCTGGTTGTGTGACCCTGGGCAAATCACAGCCTCTCACTGGGAGACTGCATGTGAACAGCCTTAGTTTGGTGCTTGGTGCATACATGGCAAGTGCTCAATTAACCTTGACTGCTATTATCATTCATCTCATCCTCCTCCGCATCTGTGCTTCAGAGAGGTCAGCCCCAGCTCGAATCGAGCCTTCAGTAGTTCGGACTCTACAGAAGAGATTGTGGGTCGGCTTCAGGAGCGAAGAGCTGAGTCTCCGCCCATGTGCTGGGCTGGGGCAATCAGGGACCCTAATGGGTCCTTGTGCGAAAGGGATCCAGAAGTTCCGATCAAGACCAGAGCTACAGACCAGACAATCCCCTGGGTTCAGGCTGGAGGGCTCCAGTCTCCCAGCATCCCCCTCCAGCTACCCAACTCCCACCCTGGCATGCTGTCTATTTCCTACACACTGGGGCTCCTTTCAGGCACCAAGAGAGGCGGAGGTGGTCTGGCTTTGGACCCTCCCGCTTTGGGGCTGCATCCTTTGCCAAGCCTGCTCAATTCCCGCTCTTCAGTGAATTTGTCCAGGTCACTGTGGCAGTTCACTGGTACTGCCCAGCTGTGGAGGGCAGAGAGGGGAATGTCCCTGACTGAGCGTGGAGTTGGGGTGAAATTGGGCCCTACCTCTCCTGGGGCCCCTCCTGTTCCTCTGGCTCCTGGGCAAACATGAAGACCACAGTTTTGTGCTGCAGGCTGTGAAAAGAAAAGAGGGGTGAGGAAGCAAGAGGTCATTGGCTCCCTGTTACTATTTCTTTTTGAGACAGAATCTCACTCTGTTGCCCAAGCTGGTGTGCAGTGGTGCAATCATGATTCACTGAAGCCTCCACCTCCTTGGCTGAAGCAATCCTCCCAGTTCAGCCTCCCGAGTAGCTGGGATTACAGGCTTGTGCCATCAGGCCCAGCTAATTAAAAAAAAAAAAAAAGTATGTAGAGACAGAGTCTATGTTGTCTAGTCTGGTCTCGAACTTCTGGGCTCAAGTGATCCTCCCACCTTGGCTTCCCAAAGTGCTGGGATGATAGGTGTAAGCCACTGTGGCTGGCCTGTCACTTTTTACCCTTGGCCCGGGAGGACCTCTCAAGTGCTAGCCCCCTGCCTCCAGCTGTAGCCACTTCCTCTGACTCCCCTCTGACTTCCTCTGAGGGCTGAAATCTTTCTACCACAGATATTTCACAAATGTATCTATTGCCTAAATAAGCCCCATTTCCTGGCAAGTCTTAAAAGAAAACAAATTATGTGCTCTCTCTTTTAGCCCCAGGCTGAACCCCCATCCCTCTGCTAGTCAGGGTTCTGTCTGTACTCAAAGTATGTGTGGATTACCCCTGGTAACCTTTGGAGTAGGTCCGTCGAACCTTCCTTTTTCTAGTGCAATAATTTGTGTCTTACAAAAATGGGATTAAATTGTAGATTCTCTTTTTAAACATTAGTTATTTAAGGGCCAGAAGAAGGGGTGACAAATAATTATTGATACTTGATCATTATTGATGGGAACAGATTATACCATGCTGTCTCGCTCTCTCTCTCTCTCTTTTTTTTTTTTTTTAATTTGAGATGGAGTCTCGCTCTGTCTCCCAGGCTGGAGTGCAGTTGCGTAATCTCGACTCACTGCAACCTGTCTCCCAGGTTCCAGCAATTCTTCTGCCTCAGCCTCTCGAATAGCTGGAGTTACGGGTGCACGCTACCATGCCCGGCTAGTTTTTGTATTTTTAGTAGAGATGGGGTTTCACCCTGTTGGCCAGGCTGGTCTTGAACTCCTGACCTCAGGTGATCCACCTGCCTCAGCCTCCCAAAGTGCTGGGATTACAGCATGAGCCACAGCACCTGGCCCAGATTATACCATTCTTTCTGCCATTGCGTATCTTGAAAAGCTTTATTATAATCTTTTATAATCTTTTAAGATGATGACTTAAAATTTTTATGTTTGGCCTGGTGCAGTGGTTCATACCTATAATCCTTGCTCTTTGGGAGGCCAGGGCAGGAGGATTATGTGAGCTCAGGAATTTGAGAACAGTCTTGTCAATATAGCAAGACCCTGTCTCTACAAAAAATAAAAAAAATTGCCAGGCACAGTGACTCATGACTGTAATCCCGGCACTTTGGGAGACTGAGAGAGATGGATTGCTGAGCCCAGGATTTGGAGGTTACAGTGAGCTATGATTGTGTCACTACACTCCAGCCTTGGTAACAGAGCAAGATCCTGTCTCCAAAGAAATTTCTTTATGTTTACTTAATAACCCCCTGTCACCCTCCATATTAAAACTGCAACTATATTATCATTTATTTTCCTGGTTCCACTGAGTTCTCTCTGGAAGTAACTTAGTTTAACTAATATCCCTCGGTTAAACATTCCAGTTATTTTCATTTTTTTTCCTATTATAACCAGAGTCTATGTTGTCTAGTCTGGTCTCGAACTTCTGGGCTCAAGGTGTAGGTGAACTTCCCTACAGCTGAATGTGTTTGCACAATCATGATAATTTATTTAGTGTAAGTTCCTGGGAGTGAACAGGGCATCGCTCGGAATGCACTAGGGACCCTTTATTGAATCATCATATACAGTGAACCGAGGTCCCCTCATCTATCTTTTGGTTGAATCGGCTTCCCTCTCCTCCCTTGAGGGGTGTTTAAAGCAGGGACCACCCTACTCGTTTGAGAATGAGGCTTTCCTCCAAGTGGGAACTGAGGTGACATTAATCAGCATCCGTCCTCACCTCCCCATACTCAACAGCGAGACTTACAGAAATTGGATTGGGTTCCCTAGTGGCAGAGCCTGGGTCTGTGAATGGGGTAGGGGGTCACATGTCGCTTGTCAGTTGTGCAAGTCATGGACTGACAATCTGCTCTCAGGAGAAACAGTCAGGGACTGAGGGAAGCCAAACGGAGCGGGTCCTTGGCCTGGTCTCCAGGGAGCTTTGGCCCACTGGAGAGTTTGGGCTGGAGACTTGTGCCCTCTGCCCTGTCATTGGCCACTCCAGGTTAGGGGAAAGCGGAGGTTGTACCCTCCCAGGCATCTCTGACTCTTATCTGCCAAGGGTAATTCTCCAGAGGTATAAACTGTGAGCAGCCTATATCCGCAGCAGCTAGGAAGAGGGGTGCCGGCTGTAACGGGGTCTGGGTGGGACAGCAGCAGCATCTTCTGCCGGTCCCAAGGCTTGGGCCCAGAAGGAGTTCCAAGGGTTTTAGAGAGAGCATGATGGGGGTTGGGTACTGTGGTCTGGGGGAGCTCCCACCTGATATGCAGTTCTGCCAGGGTCCAGCATGCACTCACGGCCCTCAGCACACAATGCACCCCGGCCAGAGAAAGCCCGTTGTCGCTGAGGCTGTGGAGAGCAGAAGGCAGCTGTTGGCATGCGGCTGAGGTCCCCAGCCCCAGCCAGCTCTAGCCCCTCCTCGTGGCTCAGCAGCTTGCTGGCTGTCACTCCTGGATGTCCTGGGTCCCTTGCCAGGGGATCTCAAAGGATTCTGGTGCATGTGAGTGAGCCAAGAAATGCACGATACCCCCACCCCACTCAGAGAATAAAGTTGTCCAGCTTGACAGCAAGAACTCAGTGTTTTTACCTCTCTGATCTCCAGTTTCCTCATCTGTAAAATAACCACCATTTTCTGAGCCCTGACTGTACCAGACTCTGTACAAAAGGCTTTGTACATATATGGTTTCATGTCATCCCATTTTACAGAGGGGGAAACTGAGACCCAGAGACATTCAATTACTTTCCCGGGGTCACAAAGCTACTAAGTGACAGAGCCAGGATTGAAATCCAAAGCTGAGGCCCCAAACCACTGCTACCCAATCTCAACTCTCCCCAATCCCAACCCACACTTGATCTAAGACCCCCAAGACACCCCCACCCAAACATCACCCCCACCTCACGCAACACCACAGCACACCCAGCAGCCTAATAGCCTTCCTTTCCATCTCACCACTCCTTACACCAACAGTGTATCCCCACAGGAACACACCACTCCCTACCCCAGCACCCTAGCATGACACCTCCCCATTGCAAAACCCCACCCCACCCTACTCCAGGGCTGCTACAAAGATGAATTGGAATGCAAGCCACTGATGTACAATAAACGCATTTTATACATGTAAGGGTGCTGGATGATTGGACTAAGAGAGTGGCTCATGCCAGAAGTGAAGGCAAGGCATGGTCGAACCATCTTGACTCTGCTGGAGTTGGGAGGAAGCAGGGGTGGCAGTGGATCAGCACCCTTACTGCTGATTGTGAACACAGGGGCCACCTGGGGCTCTACAGGGCCTTCCCTGGTACCCAGCGGTGGGGTGGACAACTCACTCCAGCTTCCTGGTGATGTGCAGCTGGGATGCAGCCTCTGCCATCAGCCGACAGCCTTCGTCTTCCAGCTGGTTCCCTGAGAGGCTGAGACAGAGGGGCCCAATGCGCGTACTGTGGGGCTGGAGTCCTCCCTCAGTCCCCATCACTTACTCTTTTTTTGCTGACTTTTGTCAAAGCCTCACTCTCAGGAATGAACCTTGATAATAACTGAAATCAACAGACTGCATACCACATGCCTGGCAACATCTTCGGTGCTTCTGTGACTTTTGGCCTATTTCGTCCTCATGGTGCGGATGATGTAGGCACTGTAATTATCCTCACCTTACTGATGACTAAACTGAAGTGCAGAGTAGTTAAGGCACCTGCTCGAGGGTGAACCTGGATCTGAACCCAGGCAGCCTGCCTTCGAGGTCCCACCCTCAACTCTTCCTTTATGCTGCAAGCTACATAACGACTTTTTGTGATAAACTTCATGATTATGGGGGCATCTGACCTAGTCTGGGAGTTGGGGATGGCTTCTTTGATGCTTAAGGTACTTGCTGAAAGAACTAGAAGGAGTTCAGTAGGTAAAAGGCGGGGAGAGATGGAGGAAGGGTGGTCCTGGTGGTAGAAGCAGTACATTCAAAGGTCCTGTGGCATAACCCATACAAGGACCTGAAAGAGAGCCAGTGTGTCTGCATTGGAGATTGAGTGGAAGGATGGGGTCAGATGGGGTTTGGGAGGCTGGGGGCAGGCTTCTGGACCACCTGGGAGTTTAGAATGTGGGCTTTATGCTGAGCAGTGGGAAGGAGTGAAGGGGGCAGGCATCAGTGAAATGTAATCTACTCTCTGCAGGTGGAAGTGGCCAGGGTGAAAGCAGGGAAGCCAGCAAGGAGGGCAAGGCGAGGGGGTCATCCAGGTGAGAGATGAGGGTGGGTTGGACTAGAAAGGTGGAGGAAAAGAGGATAGTTTTGAGCACTACCAGTAGGTCCATCTGGAGGGACTAAATGTGGGAGAAGGGCAAGGGGGCTAGGAGGTGGCTGTGTAACCAGGCGTGTGATGCAGCTGTTTCTGCAGGTGCCGGCACTCGGGGAGGGGCATGCTCAGTGCTGGTGAGGCAGGTAGAAGTGTGTGAGCTTGTTAAAAAACCACCTTCGGCCGGGCGTGGTGGCTCACGCCTGTAATCCCAGCACTTCAGGAGCCAGAGGCGGGCGGATCACAAGGTCAGGAGATGGAAACCATCCCGGCTAACATAGTGAAACTCCGTCTCTACTAAAAATACAAAAACAGATTAGCTGGGCGTGGTGGCGGGTGCCTGTAGTCCCAGCTACTTGGGAGGCTGAGGCAGGAGAATGGTGTGAACCGAGGAGGTAGAGCTTGCAGTGAGCCGAGATTGCACCACTGCACTCCAGCCTGGGCAACAGAGCAAGACTCCATCTCAAAAACAAAAAAACAAAATTAAAAAAAACCCTAATTCCATCCTGGTTCTCCCAATGGGACGAGGTCCAGGATCAGGAGGTGATCACCATGGCAACCCTCACCCCATCCATCTTCCCCTGAGGTGGGGCCACTCGCCCCAGAACACATCATGGCATTCCATCCTCTGCCTTCATGTTCACTTGGAGGTTTCCTGGAGGGGCGCCCCTCCTAGGGATGTGACAGAGCCTCCATCCATCCCCAAGCACTACTGTCATCGGCTCCAGCCATGGGCTGGATGTCATGGGAATTTCTCCATCCTGAAAAAAGAATGTTATCCCACTCTACTCTGGGAGAAGGATGAAGCGGGTTGGGGGAACCCTGAGGTTTGGAAGGCAGACCCAGGTTTAGTGGGGTTTCTACTTGGCAGATCTCAGCAAGAGAGGTAGCAGTGGTTATGAGGATGAGGCTGGGAGCCAGACTGTCTGGGCTTGAACCCTAGCCTAGACTCTTCCTACCTGTGTGGCCCTGAGCAAGTTTACCCTTCTGCAGCTTAACTTCCTCCTCTATAAAACGTGGACAGTAACAGTGCTTACATCATAGAGATGTGAGGAGTGAATGAGAGGAGGCATGTACAGTCCCTAGCACAGCACCTGACCCAGGGCAAGTGCTGAATAGTAGCGGCTGTTATAATGATCTGATTCCCCCAAATTCTTCATGAGGCAGCATATCCCTCCCCCACACCACCCACCCAAAGGCGAGGCCCTGCCCACCCTCTCCAACCTCCTTTCCTGGCTCCTATCCCAGGGCTTCCCGTGATACTCACTCCACTTCCTCCAGGTGAGGGCCTTCCTGGAGCAAGGCTATGAGGGTCTCTGCATCGTGGACCTGGAGCTGACACTTCTGCAGCCTTGGGTAGGAATGGGGGACAGAAGGGCTCAGGGCAAACAGCTACTCCATGGCCCCTCCAGCTTCCAGTGCTGGGGAGTCAGGGGCCCACAGAACTGGGTCTAATCTTGGCCATACCTCTTAATAGCTGGGTGATCTTGAGCAAGGGACTTAACCTGTCTGAGACTCAGTTTCCTCCTCCCTCAAAGGAGAAAAATAACATGTACTTCAGAGATATTCTAAAGGAATTACAGTGAGGTAAAGGATATAAAACTTCTAGCACAATGCCTGGCATATATATAGCCAGGGTCCAAAGTTGTAGCTATTGTTGTTATTATTGTTGTTATTATGACAGATGCTCCCTATTCAAGCCAGGATGGGCTCTCCAGGATGGGCAGCACACCCAGCTAATCCTTTCCCTGTCCCTCATCTGCTTTTCCCTTTATCCTCCCTGCCCCTGCTCTCCCTTGCCTGGGACTTTCCCCCACATCCTATCCCCCTCCTAAGGCAATAGATCCCTCCAAGGTACCTGAGTGTCAGGCTTCTGCTCTGAGCCCCTTTCCTCTGGCCGTCACTTTCCTGCAGGTCTGGAGCTCTGGCAAGAACAAATCAAACACTGGCCTGGGCTCAGGCATCCAGGGCTTGGTGGATCAAGCCTCTTTCCTTGGCTTCTAGAGGCTGAAGACCCTGAAGCACAGCTCAAAGTGAGTTGGTAACAAAGAAGATTGCTTACAGATGCCCAAGGTGTGATTCAGCAGAGCAGGAGGGACGAAAGGTTTGAGGTCAAATGGAACCTTTATTCAAATTTTGGCTCTGCCGTGTATAGCCATGTGGCCTTGGGCAAGTCACTGCCGTTGGCTCCCTTTTCTCTTTTCTAAAACAAGATGACAACATCTACACATAGGTACCTGAAGGATTGAATGAGACAATGTACGTCCAAGTACCCAGCATAGGTGTAAAATCGAAGCTTAGTAAACAGAAGCTGCTATTGTCAATGATGTGATGGTCTCCATTTGTGGATGTGCTGTCTGTGGTTCGGAAGGCGAGGAGCATGAGCTGTATGCAGTGAGTCCAGGCTACGGTAAACCACAGACTCTCCCCCACTGGTCTAAGGGAGCATTAGGGGATGCAGGGAAGCTAGGACATTACGAGCCAGGTTTCACAGACTTTTTGGATTGGTGCAAACCATTTTTTTTTTTTTTTTTTTTTAGAGACAGGGTCCCACTCAGTCCCTAGGCTGGAGTGCAGTGGCTCTATCTTAGTTCACTGCAGCCTCAAACTTCTGGGCTCAAGTGATCCTCCCACCTTGGCTTCCTGAGCAACTGGTACTATAGGAGTGAATCACTATGCCTAGCTATTCTATTTTTATTTATTTATTTATTTTTGTAGAAATCGGGGTCTCACTTTGTTGCCCAGGCTGGTCTTGAACTCCTAGCTTCAAGCGATCCTGCCCCCTCAGCCTCTCAAAGTGCTGGGGTTACAGACATGAGCTACTATGCCAGCCTGTTTAATAGAACTTTCTGCAATGATGGAAATGTCCTGGCATCTGTACCACTCGCTATGGGAACCACTAGTTGAGCAGTTGAAGTATAGCTAATGTGACTAATGAACTGAAAATTTCATTTTGCTTAATTTTAATTTATTTAAATTTAAATAGCCATATGGGGCTAGTGGCTATCCTATTGAGCATCACAGCTTTAAGCAGTTGGAGGGGAAAGAAAAAATGACCTAGCTGGTCATTTTTTGAGACAGAGTCTCTCTCTGTCGCCCAGGCTAGAGTACAGTGGTGTGATCATGGCTCAAGCTCCCAGGCTCAAGAGATCCTCCCAACCTCAGCATCCTGAGTAGCTGGGACTACAGGCATGCACCACCACTCCTGGCTAATTTTTTTTTTTAGAGATGCGGTCTTGCTATGTTGCCCAGGCTTGTCTTGAACACCTGGACTCAAGATATCCTCCTGCCTTGGCATCCCAAAGTGCTAGGATTACAGGCATGAGCCACCGCACCCAGCAACATTGGTCTTACCTTATCCGGTCATTATACAGGCAAGGAAATTGAGACCCAGAGAAGGGAAAGAGATTGCTCAGGGGCATACATACATCTGTCTCTGAGTCTTAGCCAGGAGGGCAAAGTGTGGGAGAGCACAGTTGTGATGGTCTTTTAGGGAAAAGCAGCTTCCTTTTCTTGGCCCATCCAAGACTGGCCAAGCTGGAATCCATGCACAGCTGGAATAGCCAGCATTTGACTGCCCACTGCACGCCAACAGTGCTCTAAACTCCTTAAGTGTAGTAACTTACTTAATTCTCAGAACAACCCTGAGATGTAGGTACCATCATTGCCCTCCCTGCCTTTTTCAGTTGTAAGGACTTTCCCAGAGTTTTCACCATCTAGTAATGCCAGTCTAACAATATCTTTATGTCATCCCCAAGCGTTTGCCTTCCTCTGAGACTTCTGGGGATGCTTCCTTCCCCAGGGACCAGATGTGGTCTGGACACGCTAGAGGAAGTTAAAATCCTTTGCCAACCTAAGCAGTAATTCATTCCTCAGGGCAGCAGTAGCAGGAGGAATCCCCATATCCCAGCTCTTCCTAGTCTCTTGGTCACCTTTCCCCTCAACTGCCTGAGCCCAATTGCTTCTAAGGATAGTCCCAGACCCACCGCCTCTTGGCTTCTTACCTTTGTAGCTCTGCAGTTGTCTCTGTGGGCGGGGAAAGAAGGAAGATGAGGTCCGCCTTCCTGCAGGATCAGATACCAAACCATGAAACCCAGGGACTGGAAACCAGCACATCACCCACCACAGGCACACCCTTTTCTGCCCCAAATATCCAAACATCCAGATGAAACTGATTTTGTAATTGACAGGGAAACATAACAGAACCAGCAAAAGTGCTTCAAATCAGGCATGTGAAATACTGATTATGTCTTTGCTTGATGAATCCTGCAAGAGTCTTTTAAAAAGTCATAGAAACAATTTTCAAAGAAATATAATAAAAATTAAGGATTCTGTCAGTTTTTTCTTTCTTTTTAAATTTGAGATGGAGATCTCACTCTGTTACTCAGGCTCAAGTACAGTGGTGTGTTCACACCTCAATGCAGCCTCAACCTCCAGGGCTCAAGCAATCTTCCCACCTCAGCCTCCCAAGTAGCTGGAACCACAGGCATGCACCACCATGTCCCACTGATTTTGTTCATTTTTTGTAGAGACTATGTTGCCCAGGTTAGTCTTGAACTCCTGAGCTCAAATAATCCTCTTGCCTCAGCCTTCCACAGTGTTGGAATTACAGGCATGAGCCACTGGGCCAGGCTGAAATTTTTTAACAGAAATTTTTATGATTAAGAAGCATGACACCTAACCTACCCCTTGATCCAAACTGGCTATGTTGGTTCAGCACCATGGAGGGCAACACATGGCTAACTATTCCTTAGGCTATGCCTGTGCTTCGTAGACTTGTTGACTCATTCCCTTATCCATCTATCCATCCATCCATCCATCCATCCATCCATCCATCCATCCATCCATCTTTTCATACACCCGTCCATCTTTTCAGCTAGCCATCTATCCATTCATCCATCCATTCATCTATCCATCCATCCATCTTTTCATCCATCCATCTTTCCATCCATCCATCTTTCCATCCATCCATCCATCCATCCACCATCCATTCATCTTTTCATCCACCCATCCATCTTTTCATCCATCCATCTATCCATCCATCCATCTTTTCATCCACCCATCTATCTTTTCATCCATCCATCCATCTTTTCATCCTCCCATCTATCTTTTCATCCATCCATCCATCCATCCATCCATCCATCCATCTTTACATTCACCCATCTATCTTTCCATCTATCCATCCATCCATCCATCAATTCATCTTTTCATCCATCCATTAATTCAATATATACCAAGTACCAGGTGCCAAGCCTGAGCTAGCTTCTGAAGGTAGAGCTGTGAGTAAAACAGTAGGGCATGCACAGATTTATCTTGCAGACGAGGGGCCTCCTCCATTTCCCATCCCACTTTCCCCTCCCCTTTTCTCAAGGCCCTGAAGGCCAAGATCCCCTTCCTTCTGCTCACCTGGCCTGAAGTGTCCTGATGGTAGGACACGTGACTGCCACCCTTGCCAAGCAGAGTAGGGTTGACACGCAGACGCTGTTGCCGCTCAGGCTGCATGATTGTGGCAAAGGTGTCAGGAGTGGAATCCCCTATCCCATGGGCCCCAGACCTTCCTTGCCTTGTAAGGGAGTGGGGTGACTCAGGCATAGAGAGGGACTGGGCTGCAGGGGCAGTGGAAAGATCACTTACTCAAGTTTCCGGAGCCGTGGTAGGTGAGGGAGAACCTCCACGATGTTTAGCACCACCTGGTCACTGAGCTGGTTGTCCCGAAAACTGCAAGGAGACAAAGGCCCAGTCTCTCTGCCCTGGGGTTGGGGCACTTGCAAGCCCCAGTTAGCAAGTGATAGGATGGCCACCCTCATGTGGGAGATATAAGAGGGGCCCAGAAAGAGATGATGGCCTGCTTACTGGATTCCAACAGGCACAGCTAGGAGGAAAGGCCCTCCGCTGGCCTCACTTCTGGGTCTATTTGGTTCCTGTAGGGAAGATTTTGCCTGGTGGCTCAAGGAATCTAGAAGAGAGACTGATGGCCTCTTCATGAAGTGCAATGAGGAGACCCAGCACCCTGCTCCCAGGGCTTATGTCTGGGATGTGTCTGAGGCCCGCAGGCAATGAGTAAAGTCTAGACTGGGATGCTGCAGGCGTCGCTTCCAGTCTCAGCTGTGGCCCTGACTCACCCAGAGCCCTGAGCCAAGCACATTCCTCTCTGACCCCACTTTCCCCACCTGTTCACAAGTCAGCCCTGCCTGGGTTCCTAGCTGGGGAGACTGATGAGCTGAGGGGAGTGAGGGTGATTGAGAACAATGGTAGGTGACGGGAGACAAAATTAAAGTCACCCTCAATAGCCAGGAAAAAGTGTCAACAAGTTCAATACTTCTGAACCCTTGCCTAATCACTATTCACAGATGCCCAGCCGAGACGACAATAGGGACTGTGGTCCAACTTATTATTTTCACTCAACAAGTGCTGAACCTTAGTGACAGGCTGCATCTGTGTGGATGAAGGAGTGCCTTCTCTAAATGTCATAAAAGTGCCATATAAACTAGCAGCGTCCTGCCAGTGAGGAGGGTCACCGGTCCCACTACTCCCCATGGTACTCAGTCCCAGACACAGGGCAGGAGTATATTTGTGCATATGAACTTAGTTAGTTACAGTGTGCTGGCATCTAAATGTGTACATGCAGTTAACTGTATATGTGTGCTGCATACGTGTGCATGAGTGGGCATGTGTGGGTGCATATTCTTGCATGCGCCTGTGTACTTCTGTGCAAGTGTAGACACATGTGCACAAATGTGAAGGTGTGCAGTGCTTCATGTAGTTATGTGTATCCACAGTGCCTGATTCCTGCCTACGCACTGCCATTCCTTCTCCTGGGATTGCAGAAAGAGGGATAACATAAGGGATAACTTAACACTCATGCTCCTCCAAGATGGTCCAAAATTTTAGATGAAGGAAGCCTTCCTCTGGGGACTCTGGGAGCCTTGGGTTTGGACTTAGCCCTGCTGAGTACTTGGACTGATGCCTTCCCTCTCTGGGTCTCAGTGAAAAACTACTGGTCAGACTTGGAGGAACATGCAGGCCCCAGGCAGGCCCCAGGGGGGCTCTGGGATCTGGGCAGTGACTCATCTCCCCAGCCAGTGAGCCCTCCTGGAGACCACTCACCTGACTTCTTCCAGCTGTGGACAGAGAGGCAAAGCTTTCACCAGGTGGCTGATGCCTCGGGCAGTGATCTTACTTCCTGCTAACCTACAGAGTAAGCAAAGATGGTGGGGAGGAACGAGGAGGGGAAAAGGGCGAGGCCAGGAATCTGCCTTGTGTAGGATTAAGGAGAGGGAGGAGAGTACCAGGCATCCCCAGCTGAAGACCCTTCTCAGCTCCAAGGCCTGGCTCACCCCAGCATCTGCAGTCTCCCCATTGTCGGCAAGCTCCTGGAGAGGGCTTCTGCAAAGGCATCTCCACACTTCCTGCTCTTAAAACTGCCATGAGAGGAAGCAAAGTGTCAGAGGATCAGTGCTGGGCAGAGCTGAGAATCATCGCCACTCCCTCAGACAGATGGGGCTTAATGCAGTAGTACTAACAAATACATATTATGGCCGAGACTTCTAATCGTCCACCAAAGCCCATTCTCCACTTCATCTACAGCAATAGAGCTATCGTGAGGAACATGGTTTCCCAGCCAGAGATCACATTTCCCAGCCTCTCTTGCAGCTCAGTGTGGCCAGGTGACTATGTTCTCACCAACGGAATGTGAGTGGAAGGGATGTGTCCTAGTTCTAGGACTGAACTTTAATGCATTGGCATGTTCCTCCATGCTCTTTCCCTGTTCCCAAGCCAGAGCACAGATATACCCATGACCTAGCTTTGCTGTGCAGATAGGATTCCCAAGGGGATAATGAAGCAAAATGGGAGGAACCTGGGTCCCTGCACGACTGCCGGGAGTTGAGCCATTCCATTGCCCTGGACCACCTCTGACTCTTCCATGAGAGAGAAATAAAAGTCTACATTATTTAACCTACTGTATTTGGGGAGAGATTTCTCTGTTACTACAGTCTAGCCTTTTCTCTAGCTAATATGCACACTGAGCCTTTGCTCTGTGCCAGGCACTGTGCTACAAAGTGTTTTTTCATGCATTATCCCATCTCATTCTCGCAATGACCATATGAGTTGGCTATTGTTACAGATTCGTTTTAGGAATGAAGAAGCTCTGGCCTAGACAGTGCGCATGTGTGTGCTCCATGCACCTGCCCAAAGTCCAACAGCCTCTATCGACACAGCCTGGATCTGAGGCTTCAGCCCATGATTAACAGACAGAGATTGAGAATCCAGAAACCACAGACAAGAGGAGGATCCATTTGGACTCCAGAGGTCCTGTCAAGGCATGGAGCTTCCTCTCTTGCATTGCAGGCCATTCTGTTCTGATATTCAAGATTCCTATCCAGTCCCCTTGGCAGAGGTCTGCCGGACTGGTTGGCCTCTGCTCCCCCAAAAGCCCAATCCCCTCCCCGGGCCTCCTCCACTCTTACTCACCTGAGATTCTCTATCTGCCCACAGCCTACCAGAGCCTCAGGGCAGTGGGGCTCCAGGGGACAGCCATCAAAATCCAGGTGGATGGGGGCCTCCCTGTGCTCTAGGATGTTGGTCAGGGTGGCCAGGTCGGTGCAGGTCAGTGGGAAATTGTGGAAGAGTAGTTGATAGGGGAGGCTTTGTGCAGTGAGACTGGCCAGCTCAGGCTCCTGTGTCTCATTCACACAGTGACACAGCTCTACAACCTTTGGCCCTGTGAGCTTGCGGGTGGCCAACTTCTTCAACACCTGCACTACGGCAGCCTGCTTGGTGCCCACGCAGTCCTCATTGCCCTGCGCCAGGTGACTAAGAAAGGGGCGGCAGGTGCAGGATGCCAGGCCCGCCAGGAAGGTGGGGAGGTGGTCTGAGAGGTCCAGTCTAGCTTTGGTCCTCTGTACCCAGCGGGAATGGAGGGTAACATGCTGGGTAAGTGTGTCTTTGTCCACCTTGGGGCTGGCCATCAGGTGCAGGGCAGCAAGAAATTCCTGCAGGCTGACGTGGGTGAAAGCATAGCCTGTCTGCTGGTGCCCAGGGCCTGTGCGGACGCAGAATGAGGTCAGCAGGCTGTGAGTGGCCCCAAAGGCTATCAAGGGTGGAGCAATATCTTTTGCATAGAAGATAACCTTCCCTGTCTCCAGGCCCCTCAGGGCCACCTCCCCCAGGTCCAGCAGGGATGTGGTGGGCAAGTGCCCACGGGGGCTGAGGGTGAGCACCATCTGCATATACAGCTGAGTCATGGTGGGCAGGAGGGCCACAGACTGGCCTGGGGCATGGTCAGGAAGCAGATGGTGGAGGCAGAGACAGGCGACTTGGCACAGCGCAGGCACCGCACACAGGCTTCGGAGACGTCCATTTGTCTGTAACTCCGCCAGGGCCCCCTCCTGCAACGGCTGCGCGCTGAAGAAGTGATTCACATATTCTTCCACCCGTGGCCCATCAAAGCCCAGCATGTAGACCATGGCTGCCTCTGCAGGGAGGCAGGCGGGCAGCTTCCCTGGACGGGAGGTGGCCATCACTCGGCAGCCGGGCAGGAGGGTCCCACGGCAGAGACGGGAGAAAAGGGTGAGGACTGAGCCTGGGCCATCAGGACCTGTAGGCTGGAGGGCCTCATCTAGCCCATCAAAGATCAGCAGGACTTGGTCAGCGTTCTTCTCCAGGTACTGGAAGACAGCATCAGGGTCCGACTCAGGGCTTAGGTACAGATCAAAAAGGAGCTGGGACAGTGTCAGGAACCTCGTGATCAGGTTGAGCTGGCGGAATTCAAAAAGGAACAGGGCCTGGAAACAGTCCAGATGGCCCTCTGCCCACTTCTGGCAGAGCCGGTGGGCCAGTGTGGTCTTGCCCATGCCGGCCTTCCCCAAAAGCACGGTCACCCTTGGGCCCTTGTTAACCCTGGTGTTGAAGAGGTCCGAGATGCTCACGTCAGTGCCATCTTCCACCTTGAGGTCCCCCATAATGGCCCCCTCCTGAATGTCTAAGGATGCTGTGGCCCGGCGCAGGATTGGAGGTACATAGACCTGGTGGAAGGCGTGGGGCTGCCCTGACCCAGGGATTCGGCTTCCATAGCGCTGCTGGGCAGAGGTCCGCAGGAGCTGCAGGTACTTCTTGGCCAACTCTGCAAGGTGCAGGGACATGGCATGAGGACAGGACCCCCTGGCCCTCTGCTCATGTCTTCTTGCCCCAGTATTGGGCTGTTGGGAGCCTCCAGCCCTAGGTGTGTATGTATGACGGGATGAGGATGGGGGTGTCAAGAGCACCACAGAGGGATCTGTGCCACCCCAGCTTCCAGGAGGAATCAGTTCTAAGGGAGCACAGGCTCTCTGGTAGCTATTTAAACAGGCAGGTGGGAATGGAGAAGTGTGGGTCGTGGTTCTATCCATTCTGCAACAGTACACGTGGTGTAAGAGTTCAGTAAGATGCGGGGAGGGGAATAGGGCACCTCCTTTGCAACATCTCTTTTTTTTTCCTTTTTTTTTCCTCCCAGAGACAGAGTCTCAGTCTGTTGCCCAGGCTGGAGTGCAGTGGCATGATCCTAGCTTACTGCAGCAGCAAACTCCTGGTCTCAAGTGATCCTCCTGCCTCAGCCTCTTGTGTAGCTGGGACTATAGGTGCACACCACCACACCCAGCTAATTTTTGTATTTTTAGTAGAGGCAAGATTTTGTTATGTTGGCCAGGCTGGTATTGAATTCCTGGGATCAACTGATCCACCCGCCTCAGCCCTCCAAAGTGCTGGGATTATAGGTGTGAGCCACCGCACCTGGCCCCTTTGCAATATCTTATTGAAACAACCTCTTTCTGTGATATCTGGATCCCAGTGCCCCTTCCCAATATTTCAGTTCTGCAATGCCCAGGGGTGAGCACTAACAAGCTGTAGGCCTAGGCGTTACTCATCAGAACTGTGGGAGCTGGGCCCCTACCGTGCCAGATGTTAACCCTTTAATTCCTGGGTCATTGAGAGGTCTCAGGTGACCCAGGGAAAGGGCTGGGGCTGCTTTTGGGGGGAACCCTAGGGGGAGAGGCCAGGTAGTGGCCTATTTTGAGTGGATGTGAATCCTCTGGTTATGGCCATGGTTGGCAGCAGTGGGGACAGAGAGGGCTCCTGTTAGTGGGACAACTAGTGGAGAATGAGGACCATTCTGAGAACTGGTCAAGAATGAGAGAAGTCCCCTCTCCTCTCACTGGCCTGGCCTGCCCTAAGCAGCTCCCCATGGGTCCCCAGGGCCTCTGTCTTGGGGGTTTCTCCCAGGCCTCCTCACCCCTCCCCATCCCTGCTCACCCCCAAACTGGTCTCCTCCCTGGGTCTCCTTCAACACTGAGGACATAGGGTGTCCCTGGAAGAGCCTGGATGGTGAAGCTGAGACCTGTATGGTGCTTCCAGCTCCTTCAGCAGAGCCCTCTCGAGAGAAGCCCCCATGCAGCCAGATGGGTGGGGAGACCCTTCGCTGCCAGCCCAGCCTTCTCCTCTACCTCCAGTCCTTTTCTCCTGGAAACTTGTGAGACAAGAGTCACTGGGCCTCTGGAGGCTTGTTGGCAGGGGACAAGGTCCAGGGTCCAGGTCCTGGCCCCCAGGCAACCCCATCTCTCTGTTTAGGTTCCTCCCCACACTGGTACCCACCTAACTGCTGCTTCCTGAACTGCTTCCGGCGGGGTGAGGACCCACAGCTCTGATGCGGGCGCTTCAGGCCTGAAAAAGCAAAGGAAAGGGTGGAGGAGCCGGGTCTGGGGATCTGGGCTGAGGGGGTACCCAGAACCTTTGGGGAACTCCAGTCCACAGACAGGTGGCAGGCAGCCAAGTGCAGGGACTGGAAAGGCAGGCAGCAGGCAGAGGCTGGGTCAACATCAGCTTCTATTTGCAGAGGGGACTTCTAGGCCCCCCACTGGGAGGTGGATGTTCTGGGCCTGGCAGTCTTGCAGTCCAGGATGCAGGAAGCATGGCCGACAGCCAACAGCCCCCAGAAACACTCAGCTCCAAGCACTAAATGGCCATCTGTCCAACAGGGAAGGACCAAGCTCTATGGAAGCCACCGCTGGTCATATAAGTGAAGTTCCCAGTGAGTTTGGCTGGGCCTGCAACCTCCCTCCTGTGTTAGTGTTTTATCATCCCAATTTCTTATCACCCACATTTCCTTACTTCCCTTAATGATTTCCTGAGTCTTGTCTCATTGCATGGATTTTCAAGAATCACTTTAATGCCTTTCTGGAAGAGTTTGAGAAAGGAAGAAGGAAAACAAGAAAGAAGGGGACCAAGAAACGAAGGGAGGGAGAAAGGAAAGAGGACTCAGGAAAAAATTTTAAGAAGTCAAGCAGGGTCCTCCTACAGCTCCCACAGCTAAGCTAAGTGACCAATAGGAACAGCCCCTGGAGCAGGGCCTTGGGCTCCTTGCCCAGCTAAGAGGCTGGAACCAGTATGAGAGTACTCCAATATCTTAACAAATCCTATATTAAAAAGGGACTCACTGGTCAAATATCAATCAGATCTGGTTACGGCCATGAGACAATGATGCCAGTTCGGTGATATGGGCCTATTGCACCAGGGACTTGGACAGTTTTGATTCACTAGGGAGCTGAGATTACAGGGTGGGTTTTCTGTTGGCATTACTGCCAGGCACAGTGATAATTAAAGTCAATGCTTCTGTAGAAATCAAGGTGCCGAGACGGAAGTGTGACCCATGAATCAGTAGGTGGTCATTATTTAATCACTGGCCCTTCTGAGCTCCTTCAGAAAATCAGCCAAAGGCACCCCCGGTGAAGACACCAGCTGTGGGTGAGTGTCAAGTCCAAGGTGTACAAGTGAAGCCTGACGCTTTGGGGCTGGGAGATGAGGCCCTGTGAGTTGAGGGCAGGAAAGTGAGAACAGGCTTCCCGAGGGGCTCCAGGTTAGACCCTTGAGAATTGGTAACAGGACAAGCCAAAGCCTTGAAAGTCACAGCAGGAGGAGGTGGGGCTGGGAGACACAGTTAGGGGCTTGACACACTTGCAAAAGGGTCAGGGACAGATGAGGAGCATGGCCTATGAGAAATGGCTGTGACCAGCCACCTCCAGCCTCCTCCAGCTTGGAAGTGGGGACTTCACAGTGCTCACCACCCCCTTCCCACCCCCCAACTCCAGTTCTCACCTTGATGGAGCTGAGATTCAGGTAGGCTTTTCCCCTCAGCTCCCAGCTGGCTGGTGAACCCTGCAAAAGAGGGGAGAGTGTAATGTGGTATAGGGCTGTCGTGGGATGCTGGGGACCAGCTCTGGCCTGGTGCCTGGCTCAGGGCTCATCCCACAGGGTGGGTACCCAGCAAAGGAGAAATAAAGTGAACACTCAGTTATCTGTCATGGAGAAAATGTGGTGGTGAGCTTTGAAGGCAGTGGTGGGCAGAAATGTGTATATGCAAGTGCATGCAAGTTGATGTATGTGTGTGCACAGGTGTGCATGTGTTATACATGTGTATATGGGTTTATGCATGTATACACACTGTATCTGCATATGTCTGCACATGCGTGCATGCGCCGCCCAGCCTCCTGCATGTCCGACACTCTGCCTTGAAGTAGAGTTCTTAAGTGAGTTCCCATTTTCTCTCCAAGGACGCTGTTGCCCCTCAATGTCCTGTGTTTCCTCTCAGTGCTGTGCAAACAGAAGGTGCCCAAGAAATCCCCATGAAACTGAACAGAGTTAAACCTGACTATCTATCAGCAGAAGGCAGAAGGCGCTCCCCGTCACTCTTTCTGACCGTGTTGCAAAACAAACGAACAAAACACCTCTAGCCAGGTGTGATGGCTCACATCTGTAATCCCAGCACTTTGGGAGGCCAAGGGAGGAGGATCACTTAAGGCCAGGAGTTCAAGTCCAGCCTGGGCAACAAAGTGATGTCCTGTCTCTAGAAAAAAGTGAGAAATCAGCCTAATGTGGCGGCGTGCACCTGTAGTTCTACTGCAGTCCAAGCTACTTGAGAGGCTGAAGTGGAAAGGATCACCTGAGTCCTGGAGTTGGATGCTGTAGTGAGCTATGATTGTGCCACTGTACGCCAGCCTAGGCAACAGAGCAAGACCCTGTCTCAAAAATAAAAAACAAATAAACAACAAAAACCAACAAGAACAACAACAAAAAACAACCTCCCCTACCAAAAAAGAAAGAAAGAAATCTCTCGGGCATTATGGGCTATGTGGGATTTTGTGGCTGGAAGCAGTCACTCAGCAATTCAAGCAATTCGAGTGAAGCCAGGTGGAAGGAGGGGTCCTCCAGGCCCCAGCAGATTTGGGCGCATTAGGGAATTTGTTCTGGGAAATGTCCAGAAATACAGAATTGAGATCCTGACTCGGTTACACCCTGTCTGTGACTCAGGTGGGTCCCTGGGCTCCCCCTGACTCTCCATGACACAGGTTCTGGCCTGGCTGCTTTGCATCTCTCACACCTGCCCTTACCATCATCACAGCCAAAAGTACTCAGCAGCAGCACCTCCAGTTCCAGAGGCACCTCCAGCTGCATGCACACACAATGAATGAAAGACTGCCAGGTGGCCGAACCCTGGACATGCAGCTTGTTGAGTTGTAGGATGACTCTCTGTTCAGGGTCCAAGGTCTCGTTCCTGGAATCCAGGTCTGTGTTGGGGAGGAAGAACTTCATCTTGGCATTCAGCCATTCTGGGTCTTTGCTGAGCAGCCTCACAAGACAGCTCCACAGGTTCTTGTTACCGAGCTGGAGGTCAATGGGGTCCATGAGGAGCCGGCCCTGGAGGGACAGGGAAGATAGGTGAGTTGAGGGGGACAGGTAAACTGGGGGCAGATGAGCTGAGGGACAGGGGAACTGGGGGGGAGGTGAGTTGGTGACAGGTAAACTGAGGGCAGATGAGCTGGGGGACAGAGGACGTGGGGGCAGATGAACTGGGGACAGGGGAACTGGGGGGAAGGTGAGCTGGGGGACAGAGGAACTGGGGGGAGGTGAGCTGAGAGACAGGGGAACTGGGGGACAGGGGAGCTTGGGCACAGGTGAGCAGGGGACAGGCGAGCTAGGAGGAAGATGAACTGGGGGACAGGTGAACTTAGGGCAGGCAGGTGAGCTGGGGGGCAGGGGGACTGGAGGGAAGATGAGCTGGGGAACCAGTGAGCTGGAGGACAAGTGAATTGGGGGCAGGTGATTTGGGGGACAGGGGAGCTGGGAGGAAGATTAGATGGAGAACAGGTGAGTTGCGGGGCACGTGACTTGAGGGCAGGTGAGTTGGGGACAGGTGAACTAGGGGGAGGTGATCTGGGGAAGGTGAGTTGGGGGATAGGGGAGCTTCTGGGGAAGTCAAGCAGTCAAGAACCACTCTCTACATCTGAGCAACAAAAAATAGGCAGGGAAGTGGCCTCTCCATGGAGTCTTGATGTCTCTGCCCAGGAATCGGCTCCAGAGATCAGTCTGTTTCTTCCGCTCCCCCTCCCCACTCCATTTGTGCCTACATCCTGGCTCTCTGGAATGGCCTAGTTCATCCCCTGTGGACAGTCCGCTGAGGATGCATTACTCATTCTTGTTTCCGTGAACTATTTATGCTGCTCTCAGTCTGAGCTAACCTCATGGCAGAGACAACTAGTTGTCTCGCAAAATCTGTTCTTCCCTTCTTCCTCAGTATTAGAACTACTAAACATTCTCTGGTCATCCAGAATAGATTATTATTTCCCAGTCTCCCTTGCAGTTATATGTGGCCATGTAATTTGGCCAGTGGAATGTAAGTGGAAGTGTTGTCTATTCTTCTTTGCTCCTTCCTGTTGGCTGGAATGTCGATGGGATGGCTGGATCTTGGGCAGCCATTTTGAATCATGAGGTGGAACCCATACTGAGCTGCCCATCTGCCCTGTGCTCACTGACTTTGGACTTCTATTACATGGCAGGGAAATACACTTCCATTTTGGTTAACCCACTGTTGTTTAGTGCTTTCTGTTACTCACAGTGATCTCTAATCCTAGCTAACACAGACCATCACCTCTTTTGCTAAGCAGATTCTCTCCTTCTGAAGTGGAACTCTTTTTTTTTTTTTTTTTTTTTTTTGAGATGGAGTCTCGCTCTGTCACCCAGGCTGGAGTGCAATGGTGTAATCTCGGCTCACTGCAGTATCTGACTCCTGGGTTCAAGCGATTCTCCTGTCTCAACCTCCCGAGTAGCTGGGATTACAGGTGCACACCACAATATCTGGCTAATTTTTGTAATTTTTCATACAGATGGGATTTCACCATGTTGGCCAGGCTGGGCTCAAACTCCTGACCTCAGGGTGATCCGCCCACCTCGCTCTCCCAAAGTGCTGGGATTACAGGTGTGAGCCATCATGCCTGGCAGAACTGGAACTCTTAAATCACCTCCTTATAGAAGTACCAATAGAGGGCAAGAGGCATTTACACAGCAAAAGCCTAAACAATGTGCAGTTCCTTTGATTCAGTATTCCATTTCTAGTACTCTAGAACTGGGAAACAATTGGGAAACAATCATGAACATACGTACAAGATTTAGTTACAAAGATGTTCACTGCAAGACTATTTATAATGATTAAAAATTGGAAACAACCTAAATGTCTAACAGTTGAGGACTGGCCAACTAAATGGTGGTCCATCATCTAGTGGACCATGCTATCACATTTCTAGATGTACCTTCTTGTACTATTTCCTTCCTCATAGCAGTACCCACTTGGAAAGCACTCACTGTCTAAGTGCTTTATATACTTCATTTTAGCCTCACAACTCCAGAGAGTCCACCTTTAACTCTGAAAAGAGTAGGAGGTCCACCCAGAAGCCAACCTTCCCAATCCCCAGAGACTGAGGCCAGTACTGTGCGTGCTGGGGTTTGGAGCCCAGCTGCTCTCCGGCATGCAGCAGAGACACACTTGTATGTGCCGCCAGCCCCACTGGTCATTTCTCCTTGACTGGGCTAATCTCAGGAGGTCCTTACTCAGGCAGAGAGTCTTAGAATTTATGAAACATGCTCACACCATGATCCTCAGGCAGGGATTACCATCTCCACTAAACAGATGGAAAGACCATGGCCAAGGAAGGGCAAAGGGTACGCCCACGGTCACACAACAAGTCCATGACAGAGCCAGGAGCAGAACTGAGGTTTCTTGCCTCCCGGGCCAGTAAATTTCCAAGGCCTTGGAGGCCTGGATGGCTCCAGACAAGGCTAAGTCCCTGGATTTTGTGTGATCTCAGAAAAAGGATGTGGCCATAGCCTAGGGCATAACTTCTTTTCCAGGCTATGGTGTCCAGCATCCATGCTGCCCATGAAGAAATGGTCCAGGACAGCATGGCACCAGATGGAAGTAAGTAGTGCCTGGATGGTGTGATTTCTGGTGATGTTTCTCATCCTCAAATTTATCCTCCAGCCAGTCTAACACAATACCTTTGTTTCCATCATTAGTGTTCTATCCCCTTAGGCTATGACACAAATCTCTTTAAGGCTAACCATCCTTGGGAGAAAAAGCACGTGGCATCATTATCAGTCACTGAGATTTCCATGGGGAATAATCTTGGAAACAGAGGACGATGGTTGAAAGATCCATGGCCCAGCTCTGTTACTAATTGTCTGTGGTAGGCATTTGGGCTGTTCACAGATACTCTTTCTCCCCTTTCTAGGCCTTTGGTGGGATTACATTTCTCTGCCTCCTTGAAATTGGGCACAGCCATGAAATTTGCTTTGGTCAATGAAATATGCTAAAAAAGACTCATGTCATGCCTGTGTAGACGTTTTAAGAACCAAGGTGTGATTCACAGTAGTTTTTCTTTTTTTCTACTCCAGGGGCCAGAAATATTGCAAATCATGGCTACCCTGTTAGCCTGAGTCTGGGAGAGAGGATGATGTGGAGGAGCAATCCCAGTCAATCCACACCAGACAGGAAGCAAGAGCAGGAAATAAACTTTTGTTGCCATGAGTCACTGGGACTTTGGAGGGTGCATGTACTGCAGTGTAACCTGGCCTATCGTAGTGGATACACTCATAGTGTGACCTTGAGCAAGCCTTTTTCCTACATAAGCCTCAGTCATACCATCTCTAAAATAGGTAGATTATATGCTGTCTCAAAACTTCCTGATTTTCTGTGTCTGATCATTACATTCTCATGCTGAATGATGGTCAAGGGCAGGTTTGTTGTGTTGGGGGCAGCCCAGTAAGCAGATTTGGGTAGGGACCAGTCTTGGCAGTAGGAGAAGAGTGAAGAAGTAGATAGGAGGGGAGAAGAGGAGGTGAAGGGGAGAGAAAAATCACCTACTTGGTCTCCTCGTTCATGATAGGTGCTCTAGGGTCCCCACAGAGAGGGTCTCATGGGTGTCTGGGCTATGTCCTTGTGCCTTGAGTTGGATTGACAGGTTGTTTCCATAGTGCAGACCCCTAAGGGGAGAGAAGACAGGGAGTTGTCCCCACAATTCCAGACTCCAAAAGGAATGCTGTAAACCAGGCACCAGCCCTTGCCCCTGCCTGCCAGAGACACTTCTGAGAATACTGGATCCAGACACAGTCCCCCCAACTCCATCTGTAGACCTTGTTCTTCCCTGACTGCAGCTCCTTATGTCCCTGGGTTTACGCAGCCTAACCCTCCTTGATGTCACCTCCTGCCACACCTGGCTCAGAGGATGCCCCTCTTCCTCCTCCAATTCAGATATTCACCTTACAATGTCCTTTGGCATCACAATGAGCCCTGCAAGTCAGCAAAGTTATTTTTGGTCATTTATTCAGATGATAATGAAATAATCCTTACTGCAGATGCCAACTTTCACCCCCAATATAAAACCCCAAAAAGGTTAGGATTTGCAATCTTCTTCCTATTTAGTTAGTTTTTAAACAATTGAGAGTAAACTTTCTTCTTAAAGAGAAGACCCGGAAGCATTGATAGCTGCTCAAAGAGAGCACAGTAAAAAGACACGCTGGCACAAATTCCCACACCACACAACAGAGATCTTCCTACGAACAAAGAAGAGAACAGGCAGCTACAGACTACATGGAGGAAAGGAAGAGAGGCGGAAGGTCAGCGTGTGCTCTGATTGTGTCTCTGTGAAATACGAGGAATGTAACTCAGAGTTCCATGACTTTAGACAAATCCATGTAAATAGGGCACATTCTGACATCATGGAGGTGGTATGTAGTATGGTAATTAGAAATAAGAAAGGAAAAGAGAGATCTTTTGAAGAGGTCCCAGGGGACTAATAAGATATGTCTATATTTCTCTCTCTCTGTCTTTCTTTTTTCTTGAGATGGAGTCTTGCTGTGTTGCCCAGGCTGGAGTGCAGTGGCATGATCTCAGCTCACTGCAACCTCCACCTCCTGGGTTCAAGCAATTCTCGTGCCTCAGCCTCCCGAGTAGCTGGGATTACAGGTGTGTGCCACCACGCCTGGCTAATTCTTAGATTTTTAGTAGAGACTGGGTTTCACCATGCTGGCCAGGCTGGTCTTGAACTCCTGACCTCAAGTGATCTGCCAGGCTCAGCCTCTTTAAGTGCTTCTTTTCATTTCTTTCTTTCTTTTTCTTTTCTTTTTTTTTTGAGACGGAGTTTCATTCTTGTTGCCCAGGCTGGAGTGCAATGGCATGATCTCGGCTCACTGCAACTTCCACCTTCTGGTTCAAGCAATTCTCCTGCCTCAGCCTCCCAAGTAGCTGGGATTACAGGCATGTGCCACCACACTCATCTAATTTTGTATTTTTAATAGAGACGGGGTTTCTCCATATTGTTCAGGCTGGTCTTGAACTCCCGACTTTAGGTGATCCACCCGCCTCGGCCTCCCAAAGTGCTGGGATTACAGGCGTGAGCCACTGCGCCCGGCCTCCCCGTTTTTTTTTTTTTTTTTTTTTTTAAGAGACAGCGTCTTTCTATGTTGCCCAGGCTGGATTCAAACTCCTAGGTTCATGTGATCCTTCTGCCTTAGCCTCTTGGGTAGCTGGGACTGCAGGCATGGGTCACCACAGCCAGCTAAATGATATTTTAAAAAACAGCATTATCACATTGTAACAGGAGAAATAGAGGCATTAGCAAATTGAGATAAAAACTTGCTGTGGACTGAATGTTTGTGTCCCACCTCCCCCACTGATTCACCTGGTGAAGCCTAAATACCCAGTGTGATGGTATTTGGAAGTGGGGCCTTTGCCAAGTGATTAGGTCAAGAGGGTGGAGCCCTTATGATGGGATTACTGTCCTCACAAAAAGAGGCTGGAGGCTGGGCACGGTGGCTCACGCCTGTAATGCCAGCACTTTGGGAGGCCAAGGTAGGCAGATCACTTGAGGTCAGGAGTCTAAAACCAGTCTGCCCAACATGATGAAACCCCATCTCTAATAAAAATATAAAAATTAGTCAGGCGTGGTGGCAGGCACCTGTAGTCCCAGCTACTCAGGAAGCTGAGGCAGGAGAATCACTTGAACCCAGGAGGCAAAGGTTGCAGGGAGCCGAGATCGTGCCACTGCACTCCAGCCTCGGCGACAGAGCAAGACTCCATCTCAAACAAACAAAAGAAAACAAAAACAAAACAAAAACAAAAACAAAAGGAAGAGGCTGGAGAGTGCTTGCTCTTTCTCTTTCTCTTTGCTCTCTGCCCTGTGAGGACACAATGAGAAGGTGCCATCTGCAAACCAGGAAGTGCATCCTCTCCAGACACCAGGTCTGCTGGCTTCCTGATCAGGGACTTCCCAGCTTACAGAACTGTGAGAAACAAGTTTCTGTTGTTTAAGCCACCCAGTCTATAGTATTTCATTCTAACAGCCCAAGCTGACTAAGACAAACTTGCCTTTGACCACAGAAAGTGAAAGAAAATAAAACCCACTCTAAGTTAACAGGCAGATTAAAAAACCGCCACTTTATGTACAATAGGATGCTTTAACAGAACTTGGTAAAATTATATGAGCAGTCATTTAGAGAAAAGAGGCAGTATTTATATGACTTAAATATTTCATAATAAAACAGTTTAAGTTAATTTTAAGTTAGAATTGGATATAAAGAAACGAATAAAGGCAATTCTATCAAAAGGCTATTTGTTGGAAGGATCAGGAAATAGCAAAAAAGCTTCCAAACATGATAAAATGCATCATAAGGTGACCATAATTCAAACTTTAAGATCCTTGAATTAAAAATGGAAAAAAATTGGCCAAACGGATGGAATAGAGTCCAAGTGAGCCTCACACTCATTTAAAATACACTATTTAATCCATGATATTGAGAGAAAAAAGGGGGGAAATAAGTGGTGTTAAAATACATAGCAATACGCTGTCTCTTTCCCGCCACCATGAAGAAGGTCTTGACTTCCCCTTTGCCTTCCACCATGATGGTGTTACCCGAGGCCGCCCTCACCATGCGGAACTGGTGTTTTGAAGCCTATGGACCTTAATTGTGTCATCAAATTTTTTGAAGAGACTGCTAAAGATGGCTTAGAAGAAAAACAACTTACATCTGTCAAGAAACTGGTACAGTGTTATCAGAATGAACTTCCCTTAAGGGATCTAGTACAGACATTTAAAATTCTGAATCTGCGTGCAGTAAAAATTGAAAGCCAGCCACGCTTTGTGGAATCTGCATATGACATCATAAAATAGTGTGGCTTGCTATTTTTGAAAAAGAAAGTATCGGATGAAATAAGCTATGCTGGAGATACTGCTAATTCAATTGCACTTCTAGATACTTAATGAAAATACCAAGTTCTGAATTGAGGATACAGAATTGTAAGCTTATTGTTGACTTTTATCGTGCAGAACTACCAAAGAAGTGTATTCCAGGTTACCAGCAAGCAAGTTCATCATATAAGATTCAAATGACTGAAGTTGGAGGACTGGCAAAAACAATGGTCCAATTAATGACCTTGCTTGAAAATCAACTTGTTGAGAAACTTTAGGTACTCAAAGTTCTGCAGCATCTCTCGACTTCTGAAGTTAACTGTACTGTAATGATGAAACCACAAGCAGCCAATGGAATCTGTGCTCACCTCAATGACCCAGATTTCTCTGGATGGCTTTTATTTCCTTCATCAGAAACACTTTGGAACTTATCAGAGAAATATTCAAAAGAAGAAATTGTTCAACAGCTTAGTAACTTGGAATGTTTACTGGCTTTGAAGGAAGTATTTAAAAATCTATTTATGAGAGGCTTTAGTCATTATGACTGTCAGCTTAGAAATGATGTATTAGTGATCTCTACAGTTACAGTTCAAAATCCTGGAATGCCAATGACTGAATGTGGCTTTCCCAAGGATTTGATACTGTTTGCAAACTTTAATGAAGTTAAAAGTCAAACCCTTTAGTAAAGGACTTAAATTTTCTAAATCCTATGAAGATTTTGAGTTGAATAAATTACTATTCAATATAATTGTGATCTTATGTAAAGATTTACCTACTATACAGGTAAAGAGTAATCAAGGCAGGAAAATTAACAAAAATTGTATCACTTTGTAGTATAAAAAAATATATATGGCAATATGAGTGTTTTAAATTTAAAGAATTATTTTTAACTAAGTAATTAAATTAAAAATTTCTGCATGGAAATGAAAAACACAGCCACATAGCATTTCACACCCACATAGAATGGCTATAATGAAAAGGACACATGTTGACGAGGATGTAGAGAAGCAGGACACTGTATATATTGCTAATGGGAATGTAAAATGGTCCAGCCACTCTGAAAAAACAGTTTGGCAGTTTTGGCAGTTCCTTAGAACAGCTGTCCCCAAACTCTTTGGCCCAGGGACCAGTTTCGTGAGAGAGAATTTTTTCAACGGATGGGGGTTGGAGGTGGGAGATGAATTCGGGATGATTCAAGTTCATTGCATTTATCATTAGATTCTCATCAGAAACTCTCAACCTAGATCCCTCCCATGCGCATTTCACAACTGGGTTTGTGCTCCTATGAGAATCTAATGGCACCGCTGATCCGACAGGAGGCAGAGCTCAGGCGGTAATACTCGCCTGCCGGCCACTCACCACCTGCTGTGTGGCCCAGTTCCTAAAAGGCCATGGACCCGCACTGGTCTGTGATCCAGGGATTGGGGATCCCTGCGTTAGAATATAAAACAACAGAATTACCATCTAATCCAGCAATTCCATGCCTGGGTCTATTCCAAGAGAAATGAAAATATACATCCACACAAAAACTTGCATATGAATGTTCATACCAGCATTATCCATAACAGTCAAAAAGTGAAATCAACCCAAACACCCAAAAGCTCATGAATGGAGAAACAAACTATGATATAGCTATACAATGGAACGTTATTCAACAATAAAAAGGAACAAAGTTTATGCCATGTGGAAAAAGATCACTAAAGATCACATATTGTATGATTCTATTTACGTAAAACGTTCAGAAAAGGCAAATCTATTGAAACAGTAAGTAGATTAGTGGTTGCCTGGGCCAGGGGGCAGAAATAGGAATAATTCTAAATGGGTATGAGGACTATTATGGCAGTAATGAAAATGTCCCAAAACCAGATTGTGGTGATGGTCGCATAACTCAGTAAATTTACTAGAAATCACTGAATTGTACACTTAAAATGGATGGATTTTATGGTATGTAAATTACACCTCAACAAAGTCATTAAAAATAATGCATTATAAATTAACGTAATAACATATTCTTTATTGCCATTTTTTTTTCTGTATAGTAAAAATGGCAACAAACGAAACGAAAGCAATAAACTGGGAAGCGTTTTGTACCACCTATGACGGTAATCTAATTTTCTTTTCTTTTTTTTTTTTTGACACAGGGTCTTGCTCTGTCACCCAGGCTGGAGTGTGTGGTGCAATCATAGCTCATGCAGCCTGCTACCCCTGAGTTCAAGTGATCCTCCTGCCTCACCCTCCTGAATAGCTGAGACAACAGGCATACTCCACCATGCCAGGCTAATTTTTATTTTTTTGTAGAGACAGGGTTTCCCTGAGTTGCCCAGGCTGGTCTTGAACTCCTGGACTGAAGTGAATTGATTCTCTCCTCATCGGCCTCCATAAGTGCTGGGATTACAGGCGTGAGCCTCCGCTCACCTGGGTCTAAATTCATTTTTTTTTTTTTGAGATGGAGTCTCTATCTGTTGCCCAGGCTGGAGTGCAGTGGCATGATCTCAGCTCACTGCAACCTCTGCCTCTTGGGTTCAAGTGATTATCCTGTCTCAGCCTCCTGAGAAGCTGGGATTACAGGCACCCACCACCACACCTGGCTAATTTTTGTATTTTTAGTAGAGATGGGGTTTCACCATATTGGTCAGGCTGGTCTCGAACTCCTGACCTCAGGTGATCCACCAGCCTCGGCCTCCCAAAGTGTTGGGGTTACAGGAGTGAGCCACTGCACATGGCCCATAAATTCAAATTTTAAAAAGCTGTGGCATGTGTATATTTTAAATGTGTGTGTATTTGCATACATAGAGACCAACTCTGGGAAGCTATACAGTAAACTGACGACAGGGTTGTGTCTGAGGAGGGTCCTGGGGATGCTGGGAAAGGAGAGCCTTTTCCATTGTGGACCCTTTTTAGGACCCTTTGAACCATTCAAACTTTTTAATGTGCATATTTTGATTTTTTCTAAAAAAAAAAAAAGCCTCAAGAACATTTACATTAAAAACTAGAATAGACATTTCCCCAATGTGTAAGGAAGAGAAATACAAGATGATGAGTTAATAAGAAATTATCAGTGATAGCTCACAAAAAATGAAACTTCCCTAAATAATGTGAAATAAAAGAGAAATAGGAAGGCAATAGGTAGGGAAAAATATCTGCACTAAGTATGATGGATGGAGGATGAATATTACAATTAAAAAGCAGCCAGGTGTGGTGGCTCACGCCTGTAATCCCAACACTTTGGGAGGCCAAGGTGGGAGGATAGCTTGAGCTCAGGAGTTGGAGACCAGCTTGGGCTACATTGCGCAACTCAGTCTCTACAAAAAATAAAAGATTGGCTGGGCGTGGTGGTGTGTGCCTGTAGTCCCAGCTAATCGGGAGGCTGTGGCAGAGGATTGCTTGAGCCCAGGAGTTTGAGGCTGCAGTGAGCTATGATCTTGCCACTCCAGTCCAGCCTAAGCAACAGAGTGAGACCCCATGTCAAAAAAAAAAAAAAAATTAAAAAGTAATTCATATCTACTGAGAAAATATTTCATTTTACTTTTGAGTTTAACATTTATGCATGTGTGATAAGGACACTACATTTCTACTGGAAAAGCAGTTGACAAAGTTGAACAGACAATATAGCGAATATTTGCTACTTGCCACGTGAGTACCTTTTCGGCATGATTTAGTTCTCCCAACTCCACCTGGATGCCTCATGTGCGTTTCAAAATTTCCAAGTCCGAAACTGAGCTCCTGATCTCTCTTCCCAAACTGCTCCCCAGACTACCTTCCCCACGTCAGTTAGAGGCAGCTTCATGCTTCCTTGAGCTCAAGCCCAAAGATGGCTTCATTTTCCAAGTGCATTCCAGAATCTTGCTTCCTCTCCTGCTCTGGCCTAGCCTGGACACCATCATTTCTCACGGGGAGTCCTGCACCTGCCTCCTCCCTGGTCTCCGTCCACCCGTCCCCCAATAACCTTCTCCACGCAGGAGTCAGCTGTTAAGACACAGCCTGCATCAGGTCCTGTGACATCAGGTCCCATGCCCCTCAGAGCCTTCTCATCATCCCTCCCAGAATGAAAGCCAACTTCCTGCCCAGCACTACCAAGATGTTTGAACAGTTTTTTAAAAAATCACACTTGATCACTTTAAATTTATCTTCATTGTGTGGGTTGGTTATTTTTGGCTTTTTTTTAAATGAACATTTGGCAATTTATAGTTTTGAGAAAGTTGCTCATTTTGTCAAGATGGTCAAACATAGTATAGCTCACAGTTGTATATAATATTGTCTTGTTTTTTTTTTTGTTTGTGTGTGTGTGGGGTTTTTTTTTTTTTTTTTTTTGTTTTTTTTTTGACAGAGTCTCACTCTGTTGCCCAGGCTGGAGTGCAGTGGTGAGTAGCTGGGACCATAGGCGCCCGCCACCACGCCCAGCTAATATTTTGTATTTTTAGTAGAGACGGGGTTTCACCGTGTCAGCCAGGATGGTCTCGATCTCCTGACCTCGTGATCCGCCCGCCTCGGCCTCTCAAAGTGCTGGGATTACAGGCGTGAGCCACCGCGTCCGGCCTTTTCTTTGAGACGGAATCTCACTCTGCCACCCAGGCTGGAGTGCAATGGCATGGTCTAGGCTCACCACAGCCTCCACCTCCCAGGTTCAAGTGATTCTCCCGCCTCAGCCTCCCGAGTAGCTGGGACTACAGGCGCATGCCACCACAGTCAACTAATTTTTGTACTTTTAGTAGAGACGGGGTTTCACCATGTTGGCCAGGCTGGTCTCAAGCTCCTGACCTCATGATCCGCCCACCTCGGCCTCCCAAAGTGCTGGGATTACAGACGTGAGCCACCGTGCCCAGCCTATTTTCTTATAATTTTAAATCTCCTCAAGGCTTCATATTAATTTAGTTTACTTTTTGTCTTTTTCTTCTTTTTAGATTTGCCAGCAGTTGGTAACTCTTATGTTTGAAAACATTTATCAGTTTTGCTGGAATGGTCCCTTTTCTAGTTCTGTAATTTTTGCTTTTATCTTTTTATTTCTTTCCCCTGATTTAGTGAGGCTGTTTGTTATTCTTTAAAATTATAAACTGTATTGCTTAAGCCATTGCTAGCCTTTACCTTTTAAAAAATAATAAAACACTTTGGGTCAATTTCGATAAATGTATATCAAACATTTATGTGCTAAATAGATTGAAATTATAATTTGGAATGGAGTAATTTAATAAAGAGTTGTTTTTATGGCTTTATCATTAGTTTTTGTTGTATTACACTGTACAAAGAATAAGTCCTGCGCAATTCCTACTTTGAGGAATATGTTGAGATTTTCTTTTTTGCTTGGTATATAATAAATTGTAAAACATTTCATGAACATTTAAAAAGTGTCCTTTTACAATCAAAATGGATTTCTATTTCACAATTATATCAACATAATGTCTAGATGAAACAAAAATTTAAATGTAAGAAGTTAAACCGTGAAAGTACCAGAAGGCTGTATGTTCAATTTATAACAATTCACGAAGTTGTACACTTACATGACATTTTTCTATGTGTTATGTTTCACGACAAAAAAGTTAAGAAAATTTAAGTGCTCAAACAAAACATGGAAAAAAGTATTCTTTTTTAATTAAAACAAATTTCTCTTTAAAAAAATAGAGGCAAGGTCTTGCTCTGTTGCCCAGATTGGCCTTGAACCCCTGGAGTCAAGTAATCCTTCCACCTCTACCTCCCAAAGTTCTGGGATTACAGGTGTGAACCACTATGACTGACTGAAAAAAGTATTTTACAGAAAATAATTTCAGAGTAGAGAGAGTCTTGCTAAGCATGACGCAAAACTCAGAAATCATGAAAAAAGAAAAAACTGGATGAAACTGATCAGATATAAATTAAAATTTTTGTATTGTCAAAGAATACCACAGATAAAGTCAAAAGCCAGATGACCAGTTGGAAAAATATCTGCATCACAGACAAGGTTATAAATGTATACATCATAAACAAAGCTATAAATGTATAAATGTTTTAATAAATCGAGAGTTACTAAAAATCAATACTGAAAAAGCCAGTGACCTCATAGAAAAGTAGGCAAAGAGCATAAAAGGTTTACAAAAAAGGGAAATACCAATGACATTTAAACAAATTTTTTTGAGACAGAGTCTCACTCTGTTGCCCAGGCTGGAGTGCAGTGGCACAATCTCAGCTCACTGCAACTTCCACCTCCTCAGTTCAAGCGATTCTCCTGCCTCAGCCTCCCAAGTAGCTGGGATTACAGGCATGAACCACCATGCCTGGCTTATGGTTTTTTGTTTTTTTTTTAAAATAAGACTGGGTTTCACCATGTTGACCAGGCTGGTCTCGAACTTCTGACCTCAGGTGATCCACCTGCCTTGGCCTCCTAAAGTGCTAGGGTTACAGGCATGAGCCACCACCCCTGGACCCAATGACTTTTAAATATATGAAAAGATGCTCAAGCTTACAGAAAATAGAACAAATATAATACTTTAGAACTAAAAAAGATACACCATTTTCTAACTATTAGATTTGCAAGGATATTACTGAGTTGGCAAGGTTGTGAATGAATGGGCACTTTGACGCACTGCATCATTCCACGTGGACCTGGCATGTGTGTATTTTAAATGTGTGTGTATTTGCATACATAGAGACCAATTCTGGGAAGCTACACAGGAAACTGACGACAGGCTTGTGTCTGAGGAGGGGTCTGGGGATGCCGGGAAAGGAGAGCCTTTTCCACTGTGGACCCTTTTTAGGACCCTTTGACCCATTCAAATTTTTTAATGTGCATATTTTGATGTTTTCTAAAAAAGCCACAAGAACATTTACATTAAAAACTAGAATAGACATTTCCCTAATGTGTAAGGAAGAGAAATACAAGATGATGAGTAAATAAGAAATTATCAGTGGTAGCTCAGAAAAAAATGAAACTTCCCTAAATAATGTGAAATAATAATAATAATAATAATAATAATAATAATAATAATGTATCAACAGTTTTGAGACCATGTCTCAACAAATGTGTATACAAATACATGAATATTTCTGGAAGAAATTCATCCGTGGAAATGTAACAGGACACAACCTTTATCTACCAAAGTGGTGAATGCCATATAATCACACTGAGCAATTTCATACACAGGCATTTAACCTACAGATGTCTTCACTATATGCACAATAATATGCCCAGCGATATTTAACGTGGCCTTGCTTATAATAGCAAAAATTGGAAAAACCTAAACGATCAAAGAGGACATATTATGATTAAATTATGGCACATCTGTACAATGGAATTCTTCGCAGCCATCAGAAAGAAAGAGGCAGCATCCAGCCACTCAGGAGGCTGAGGTGGGAGGATCACTTGAGCCCGGGAGGCTGAGGTAAGCTGAGATAGTGCCACTGCACCCCAGCCTGGGCGACGGAGTGAGACCCTGTCTCAAAAGAAGGAAAGAAAGAAAGAAAAGAAAAGAAAAAAAAAGAAAAGAAAAGAGGACAAACTATATGGAATGATATGGAACTGTATCCACGATATTTTGTTTTTTAAAAGAGAGCTGGGGCAAAACAGGGTGTAGAATATGCTTCCTTTGTGTAAAGAAAAAATAAAAGTGGTGGCTCATGACTGTAATCCCAGCACTTTGAGGGGCAGAGGCGGGTAGATCACTTGAGGTTGAGAGTTTGAGACCAGCCTGGGTAACAGGGCAAAACCCTGTCTTGACAAAAAATACAAAAATTAGCCAGGAGTGGTGGTGCACGCATGTTGTCCAAGCTACCCACAGAAGGTTGAGGTGGGAGGATTGCTTGAGTCTGGGGGGGCGTCCAGGCTGCAGCGAGCCAAGACTGCGTCCCTGCACCTCAGCCTGGGTGACAGAGCGAGACTCTGTCTCAAAAAAAAAAAAAAAAAAAAAGTGTATACAATACATGGAATATTTCTGGAAGAAATTCATAATGGTAATTGTCCCCAGTGAAAGGAATTTTTATTTTTTATTTTTTGAGAAAGGGTCTTGCTCTGTCACCCAGGCTGGAGTGCATTTGGTGTGGTCATGGCTCACTGCAGTCTCCACCTCCTGGGCTCATATGGTTCCCCCACCTCAGCTTCCTGAGTAGCTGGTATAAGTGCACACCACCACATCTAGCTAACTTTTTCGTGTTTTTTTGCAGAGACAGGGGTTCACCATGTTGCCCAAGCTAGACTTCAACTCCTGGGCTCAAACAATCTGCCCACTTTGGCCTCCCAAAGTGCTGGGATTACAGATATGAGCCACTGCACCTGGCCTAGAATGTTATACCGTATGCATGTGTTATCTAATCAAAATTGTTTTAAAAGTTGAATATATTTATTACTTCAGCTATATGAGTTGTCATTCATACCTCCCAAGTTCACTTTTTTATTTATTTCTTTCTTTTTTAAATATTAAGACAAGGTCCCACTATGTTGCCCAAGCTAGTCTCAAACTCCTGCACTCAAGTGATCCTTCTGCCTTGGCCTCCCAAAGTACAGGCGTGAGCCCCTGTGCCTGACCCCAAGTTCATATTGATTTGATTTGAGGTAGCCATCAAAGAATGAGAAAGACATGCTCAGCCATTGTGCTTCAATTGATTTATCCATGCATAGCTAGTAGTTTTTATATTGTATATTAATTATGAGGTTCACGATATTCAAATGCACAAAGTTTTTTACTGTTCTATAGAAAACAAGAAAGAGGAGCTGCTGCAAACAGAACAGAGGAAATAAAACCCGACAAACTTTCAAGTTCTCACATTTGCATTTTGGCACCAGGACCCCTGACTTTCAGTTCAAAGTGTTACCTCTAAGAATCCCCAGTGCACCCCTGAGGCAGACTAATCAAATGGGCCGCCGAGAGAAAGGTGGGGGGAAAATGGCCAGGGTCACACAGTCAGTAAAGGGAATTCAGACACGTGGAGTCGCAGTCCTGGGATCATGCCATCCCAGTCCAGAGAGAGGGAAAAGGGCTGGGGTGCCCCTGGAAGCTTTATGGGGGCTCTGAGTCTGAGGAGCTGCAAAGGGAGTTTGCCCCACCCTGGTTTCAGTGTCCCAGCAGACGCCTCCCTCCCACTGCCCTCACTGCTGTGCTCTTTGGGAATCCTTCCTGCTATCCTGAAAATGCTACTGACACAGAGTTTAGAGGAGGGAGTGGAGAGATCAAACCCTGTTCTCTCCCTGCAGCCCTCAGGCCTTTGCCTTGGCTGTTCCCTTTGCTCAGAAAGCTGTCCCATCTCTAGTCCACACTCATACACACATGCACGTGCACACACATACATGTACCCACATGTGCACATGCACGCATGCCTCTGGCTAGAGTTATCTTTAAAACTCAGCTCTGGTCTGGCCTCATGCCTGTCTGAACCTGCTATCAGCTTCCCACTGCCTCCAGGATAAAGTCACACCATGGTGCTGTGACCACCACAAAGCAGCTACATATCAGGGGTCCAGGGAAGGCTCAGGATGAATAAACATTGGCTCACGCCTGTAATCCCAACACTTTTGGAGGCAGAGGCAGGAGGATCGTTTGAGGCCAGAAGTAAGCAGACATTAGTTGCCAATGTTAGCCTGGGCAACATTGTGAGAGTCGGTCTCAATTTAAACAACAAAAAACAAAAACAAAGGATAAATAAACAAATGCCCCTTCACCATTCAGTCCCCAGCCCTCCTGGGCCTCTCGTGCACCTGCTGAGCTGCCCATGAGATGCTGATCGCCACCCGCCGGCATTCTCTTTCACAACTCCCTGCCTTGCACATCCTGCTTCCCTACCTCACATCCACTTCCTCTTTTTCCCACCTTGCAGACTTCTCCTTCCAGACCAGTCTTCAGCATGAGGCTCCGTTCCTTACCCTGTCTCCTTCCTCGGCTATCTCAAGTCTTGCCGTTCTCTAGGCCCGTCAGCTTCTCTCAGGGCCTAAATCTTGGTGAGGGCAAATGCCTCTGTACCAGGGCCCTGGATTTGAGTCCCTACTCCACACCAAAGCTGTGTGACGCTGGTAGGTTATGCAGCCTCTTCGTACCTCAGTGTCCTCATCTGTAAAATGAGGATCTTCTAGGTCAGGTCCCTAGAAGCAGAGCCCAAGGGGATTCCTGTGGAGGTTGTTTATTGAGGGGGTGGTGGAAGAAAGATAGCGTAGCAGAGGCATCTAAGCAAAGATATGGTTTCAGAAGTCTCGCTTCAGCCTGCCACATGGGAGAACTGGAGCGTGATGATAGAAGAGGTCCGTCCTGCACAGGTGCAAGAGGTCTGGGTGGCCACACCTCATGTCACTGCAGGCCCAGTGGGCGGGGGAGGGAGGCATGACTGCCTAGGCACCTCTGAGCAAGGCAATGCCCACCAGGCAAAGGCCACCCCGGGAGAAGGATGCAGGTGTCACCCACAGTGAATGGGGAGCATCCGGGCAGAGATGGGGTTGCGGGAGGTCTGACAGTGTCTGCTACAGGGGGTCATCATAATGCCCACCTGGCAAAGTGGTTGTGGGATGGGGCATGTGGAATCCCTGACACGGAACCTGGCACATGATACAAACTCAATCCAGGCTGGGCACAGTGGCTCATGCCTGTAATCCCAGCACTTTGGAAGGCTGAGGCAGGCAGACCACCTGAGGTCAGGAGTTTGAGACCAGCCTGGCCAACATGACGAAACCTTGTCTCTACTAAAAATAAAAAAAAAATTAGCCAGGCATGGTGGCAGGCACCTGTAATCCCAGGCGAGGTGGGAGAATAGCTTGAACCCAAGAGACGGAGGCAGCAGTGAGCCGAGATCACGCCACTGCACTCCAGTCCAGGCAACAGAGCGAGACTTCATCTCCAAACAGACAAACAAACAACAACAACAAAACCTCAATCTATGTGGAGAAAAGGGAGCCACACACACTGGTGGGAATGTAAATTAGTGCAGCCACTGCGGGACAGTTCGGAGGTTTCTCAGAAAACTAAAAATAGGGCCGGGTGCGGTGGCTCACGCCTGTAATCCTAGCACTCTGGGAGGCCGAGGCGGGTGGATCACGAGGTCAAGAGATTGAGACCATCCTGGCCAACATGGTGAAACCTCATCTCTACAAAAAATACAAAAATTAGCCAGGTGTGGTGGGCACCTGTAGTCCCAGCTACTCGGGAGGCTGAGGCAGGAGAATTGCTTGAACCTGGGGGGCGGAGGTTGCAGTGAACTGAGATCATGCCACTGCACTCCAGCCTGGGCAACAGAGCGAGACTCTGTCTCAAAAAAAAAAAAAAAAAAAAAAACTAAACTAAAAATAGAGTTGCCATATGATCCAGCAGTCCCAGTGCTAGGTATATACCCAAAAGAAAGGAATCAGTATCTCAAAGAGATATCTGCACTCCTATGTTTATGACAGCACTGTTTACAATAGGCAAGATTTGGAATTAACCTAAGTGTCTATCAACAGATGAATGAACAAAGAAAATGTGGCAGCTGGGCGCAGCAGCTCACACCTGTAATTCCAGCACTGTGGGAGGCCGAGGCAGGTGGATCACCTGAGGTCAGGCATTGGAGACCAGCCTGGCTAACATGGCAAAACCCCTCCTCTACTAAAAGTACAAAAATTAACAGGGCATGGTGGGGCATGCCTGTAATCCCAGCTACTCGGGAGGCTGAGGCAGGAGAATTGCTTGAACCCGGCAGGTGGAAGTTGCAGTGAGCCAAGATCGTGCCACTGCACTCCAGCCTGGGTGACAGAGCAAGAATCCATCTCAAAAAAAAAAAAAAAAAAAAAAAAAAAGAATGAAAGACAATGTGGCACTCATACAAAATGGAGTACTATTCAGCCATCAAAAAGAATGAGATCCCATCATTTGCAAGGACATGGATGGTACTGGAGGTCATTATGTTAAGTGAAATAAGCCAGGTACAGAAAGACACACGTCACTTGTTCTCACTTATTTGTGGTATCTAAAAATCAAAACAATTTAAGTCATGGTGATAGAGAGTAGAAGGACGGTTACCAGAGGATGGGAAGTGTAGCAGGAGGCTGGGGTGGGGGAGGTGGGGATGGTTAGTGGGTACAAAAAATAGTTAGAATGAATAAAATCTAGTATTTGATAGCACAAGAGGGTAACTATAGTCAGTAATAATTTAACTGTACATTTAAAAATAACAAAAAGTATAATGGAATTGTTTGCAACACAAGGGATAAATGCTCAAGGTGATGGAAACCTCATTTACCCTGATGTGATTACACATTGCACGCCTGTATCAAAATATCTCAGGTAACCCATAAACATATACACCTACTATGTACCCACAAAAATGAAAAATGAAAAATGAAAAAAAAAGCTTCAATCCACCCAAGCTCTGATTACCACTAGTGTGGCTGTCATTGCTGTCGCTTCTTCGGTCTCTCCAGCCCCTGGCGCCTGGTGTGAGGGAAGAAGTGAGGGATGCAGAGAGGACAGGAGTGGAGCCACAGACTTCTGGTTGCTGTTCCTTTGCTTTCCATCCTGTTTCTGCCTCTCGAAGAGTAGATTAAGGAGGAGGCCCCATTAGGCCTTGGGGTGGAGGAGAAACAGGACCTCAGTTTTCTCATCTGTGCAGATCAGAAAGCATGCAGTTTGTGGGGTAATAGCCAGGCACCCCAGTCATGTCTACAGACATTTGGACAGAAATACCTTAAAGAAACAGAAAGTGCTGCTGTTGTTGGTTCTTTAGGTCCAGGTGGACAGATCAGGGCCTGGGGACCCTGGGGAGGACTTGAGGCCACAGAGGCCCTCCAATCCTCCCTGAATCCTACACCAAGCCCTACCAGGGGAACAGAGAGAACGCAGCGCCTCTGCCTTCCCCCCAGGGAATGGCTGAGGATGTCAGGGCTTCAGAGAACACCTGAGCCTGGACGCACAGGGTGGCAGAGCAGAAAGAGCTCTGGAGATGGGGTCCATGCTGGGCCCATTGTAAAGATGGGGAAACTGAGGCCCTGGGAGGGAAAGGCCTTGCTGGCATTTAAAGCAGAGGAAACAAAACTAAGAGCAGGGCTGGGCTGGGCCACTGGTCTCTTTCTGGGAGGCATCACCCTCCTTTCAGGGGTCCCTTGGGAAGTGCCTTCAGGAAGGGTTAGAGGCCATTTCCTCCCCCGCCCACAAATGCCGGCAGGGCAGGCCAGAGATGTCCTTATAGGGCATATCCATTTCTGTGAGTCAGCGACGATGCAGGGGTGACTGTTGCCTTTGAAAACAATCGTCTTGACCGGGCCCGGTGGCTCACGCCTGTAATCCCAGCACTTTGGGAGGCCCAGGCAGGCGCATCACAAGGTCAGGAGATTGAGACCATCCTGGCTAACACAGTGAAACCCCGTCTCTACTAAAAGTACAAAAAATTAGCCGGGTGTGGTGGCGGGAGCCTGTAGTCCCAGCTACTTAGTGAGGCTGAGGCAGGAGAATGGCGTCAACCTGGGAGGCGGAACTTGCAGTGAGCAGAGATCACGCCACTGCACTACAGCCTGGGCAACACAGCAGGACTCTGTCTCAAAAAAAAAAAAAACCATTGTCTCTGTTGTCCCTCACAAAGATAGGGCCCTAAAGGACTTAAAATGCACAGTCACAATCCTTTACACGTGAGGAAATTGAGGCTCACAGGGGAGAAGGGACCTGCCTAGGTCACCAGCTGGAGTCGAAGAGCCAGGAGTTGAAGAAGCATCTCCCTGCCTGGCAGCCCTGGAGGTGTTCCTGAGCCTGCACTCAAATTCATGCTTGCACTCCCTGCCTCAGGTCTGAGCCTGGGTGGTCCCTGTCCCCAGTTGAACAAGGCCATCTTCTTCTGGTCACTGGAAACCCAGAAATCTGGGTCCTAGCCCACATCACTAGTCTTTAAACTGCCTCCTTCACCCCAGTCACCTTCCTATGTTAAAGGCTTGAACTTTCCTCCAAGGAGCCCCCAAGATTTCCAGATGCACCCTCCTCCAGGACTGGGGTGCCCTATTGCCAGCCCGAGCCTGGCTGGGACATCAGGTGGCCAGCTGGTGGCCTTGCTTCTCCCGCTCAGCCCTGGCAGTTTGGGTCTAGCACCCACAGAAAAGGGGTTGGTGGCTGGCAAGGCTGCTAGGAGAAGGCTTCCGCCTGCATGTCCGGGGCCCTAGAGGCCTCTCCCTGGGGCTTCCAGGTCAGTGGTTCCCATGCTTGTCTGCACATCGGTATCACCTGGGAGGAGGGCCTTTTAAAAATCCCAATGGGCCACACTCCACACCCATCACAGCACCATCCCAGGAGGTAGAATGCAGGCACTGGTACTTTGGGAAGCTCCTGGGGGGTTTTCCCATGTGCCAACGTCTGGGAACGACTGTTCGAGGCTGTGACACCCAGCTCTCTACTCCCAGCAGGGAGAGACAGGCTCCTCGCTACCTCCACCTGGCGCCCTGCTTCTCCAGCAAACCAGAGCTGAGTGATTCTTGTCCTCTGACAGCCCCAAAAGCACTGGGGACAGGAAGGCCACCAAGTTGACCACATTTAGATGGACACCTTGAGGATGTCTCCCCATAACCAAAACTCAGCTCTATCCCCTTCCTGGAGCAGAGCACCTGCCTCAGATTCAGAGCTATTTCTTGGTACCTCGTGCCCCAACTCTGTGGCTCTGCCAGGGCTTGGCACGGCCAAAGTGAAAATAAAACCGAGGTTTAGAAATCCCCTTCTCAGCTCCAACCTTGCCATGGGGCCTGGCAGGAATGTCCCAGAGGAATCTTGCTTTGGTTTGGTAACTAAGGCAGGGGACAAAGTAAGCTGGAGACATAAAGGAGAGAAGGCCTGGATCCAGGGTTCAGAGATGCAGCCCGGGAAGTGGTTTGCCCATCTTGCAGGGCAAATCAGCAATGACTTCTAAATCTTACTGCGCTTCCACCCTTTGACCTTACCACTAAACTTCTCAGCAGAAAGCAAAGTGGACAGTTTTGAGGCCCAGAATACACAATCTGATGGACTGAATGTCTGTGCTCCCCCGAAATTCACACGTGTAAATTCTAACCCCTAATATGAGGGTATTAGGAGCTGGGGTCTTGGGGAGGTAATTAGGTCATGAGGGTGGAGCCATAGTGAATGGGTTTGATGTCCTTATAAGAGTCCCCAGAGAATGCTCTAGCGCCCTTTGCAGCATGTGAGTACACGATGAAAAGTCCGCCATCCGCAACCCGAAAGAGGGCTCTCGCCAGAACCCGACCATTCTGGCACCCTGATCTTGGACTTTAGTCTCCAGAACTGTGAGAAATACATTTCTATTGTTTAGAAACCAGCCAGTCTCTGGCGCTTTGTTACAGTAGCCCCAATGGGCTAAGACACAGTCTTGGATAAAGAAATTCCAGCAGCGGTCTTTAAACACCCTAGACAGCCACAATAAAGTTTGGTGTAACCAGGCTGTGGGATTATGTGCATGAAAGGGACTCATTTTTTTGTTGACAGGGCTGTATCCTCAAGATGTATCATGGAATAAACAAGACACATTGTATAATGATATGCACAAAATGATATCACTTGTCCCAAAATACACATCAACAAACAGCAATACCGTTTCTTCCCACAGGTGGATAATAGCACGTTTTATAACTTAGAGGATAAGAGCATGAATTTTGGAGCAAGGTTGCCTAGATTTGGTACTGACCTTTCCACCAATTGCAGGCTGGGTGACACCAGGCAAGTTACGTAGCCTCTCTGGGCCTCAGTGTTCTCATCTGTAAAATGGGGATAAAAGCAGCACCTACCTCACAGAGTTCCTGTGGGGTTTAACTATGTAAAGTCCTAAAATCAGTGCTTGGAAGTTAGTAAGCCCTATATAAGAATTATTTTTATTATGTGAAGGTTTAGATAAAGTTCTGGAAACATGTCAAATAGGGGTTACTGCAGGAGAGGGGACAGGCATGGGGCTGGAAGCAGTGAGTAAAATAGATTTCAGCCTTATGTATAAAAAGCTTAGCTTTCTGCAAGGAAGACTGAGTCATGTCTTACTTGTGTGGTTTAAAATGAATACATTTTTTAAAAGTTAAAAAAAAAAAAGACATCAGTGACCCTAGGCTGGGCCCTTTGACTTTAGAAGAATTTTGCCTCCAGACTGGATCATCTGAACTGCTCCCTCCCATCCTGGCAGACATTGCCAAACCCATAACACAGGGGCAGAAGAAAGACTGGTGGGGCTAGAGGGCTGGAGCCTTGGTTTTGGGTCTCACCGCCCCAACTGACTTAGAGGGTGATATCCAGACAAATCCCTGCTCACTTCGGGCCATGGTTTATATGTATGTCAAGCAGGAGTAATGCTTTCTACGCAGCCCATCTCACAGGGAATTGTGGAACTGTTAAAAGAGCCTCTAATGCTGGCCATAGTGGCTCACGCCTGTGATCCCAGCAGTTTGGGAGGCTGAGGCAGGAGGATCACTTGAGCCCAGGAGTTTCAGACCAGCCTAGGCAACATGGCGAAACCCCATCTCTACAAAAAGTACAAAAATTAGCCGGGCATGGTGTTGTGTGCCTGTGCCCCCAAGCAACTGTGGGTTGGGGGACAGAGGTAGGAGGATCACTTGAGCCTGGGAGGTTGAGGCTGTAGTAAGCCATGATCATGCGACTGCACTCCAGCCTGGGTGACTGAGAAAGACCCCCATCTCGAAATAAAATAACATCAAATAATTTTTGAAAAAAAGAAAAAAGCTTCTGGGGTCAGGAGGGCTGGGTTTAAATCTTTATTTCAACATTTGAGAGCTGTGCAACCTTGGACAGTTTTCTTAACCTCTCTGTGCCACTGTTTTCCTCATCTGGGTGATGATTTTACATTTACTTCACAGGATCACTATGAGGGTTGCAGACATTAATACTACAGCACAAGGAGGGGACATGTCCAGTCCGCAGCCAATGCTCATTGGCTCTTACGTACTGAGTTCCCGGCATAGGCTGTGCATCAGGCTGCAGTATTCCACCTGCACCTCCTCATTAGAATCTCAAGCAACATTTCCAGGCACATTTCCTGAATTTCATAGATGAAGAAACAGGCTCCAAGAAGTCAAGCAACAAAATGTGGATTTAAAATCTATGCTGGCCGGGCGCAGTGACTCACACCTGTAATTCCAACACTTTGGGAGGCCGAGGCAGGCAGATCACTTGAACCTGGGTGTTTGAGACCAGCCAGGACAACATGGTGAAAACCTGTCTTTACAAAAAATACAAAAAAATTAGCCTGGCGTAGTGGTGTGCACCTATAGTCCCAACTACTTGAGAGGTTGAGGCAGAAGGATCACCTGAGCCCAGCAAGTTGAGGTTGCAGTGAGCTGTGATCACACTACTGCACTCCAGTGTGGGCAACAGAGTGAGACACTGTCTCGAAAAATAAAAATAAAAATAAAACAATAAAATCTATGCTGATTCCAGAGGCCATTTCCTAACCGAAATATAATACTGCCTTCAACAAATGGTCGTCTTTTAAAGCTAATTTATCATTTTAACATGTCTTTATTATTTTTCCTGTTTACAAACATAACCTATACTCATTTGGAAAGTCCTAAACATTGTGGAAATATACATTATGAAATTTCCCCCACAATCTCACCCTCTAGGGGTATGTGTATAGTTTCCGAAACTCTTTTTTCATGTTTGAAGATATTTTTTTTTTTGCCTTATCTGAAAGCCAGAACACCATTTCCTTAAAGTTTTTCTAGAAACCATGTCACTTTTAACTTTATTTTTCGAAGTACCACTTGCCACGAACGGAAGGTAACATCGAAAAGAAACCCAAGGGTGGGGCATGGTGGCTCACACCTATAACCCCAGCACTTTGGGAGGCTAAGGCAGGAAAATTGCTTGAGCTCAGGAGTTTGAGATCAGCCTGGGAAACATAATGAGATCTCATCTCTATCAAAAATAAAAACCAAAAACAATTAGCCAGGTGTGGTGGTGCACACCTGTAGTCCCATCTACTTGGGAGGCTGAGGCAGGAGGATCGATTGAACCTGGGAAATAGAGGCTGCAGGAAACTGTGCATGGAGCTGTGCAATCAGTGCACCCCAGCCTAGGTGACAGAGTGAGACCTTATCTAGAAAAAAGAAAGAAAGAAAGCCAAGGAAAACAAAAAATACCATGATGCTGTTGAACTGTAGCTGGGTATTGCTGCAGACCCGGGGCTCTGACCGGAGCCCTGGCCTCCCCTTGCTGAAAATATCAAGAATGTGAGAGGTTTACAGATGCGTTAGCACTTGACTGAGGCTTTCTCTTTGACTAGTTCGGAAGAATGAAAAAGAACTGAAAAGGGAACAACTTTGTCACTGTGATTCAATGGAATTGGATGCCCTCTCCACACACCTCCTAAAATCCTCTTGTGAACGCCTACTGGATAGGTCTTTCTCGGGAAAACACTGACTTGTACATTTCGATAAAAGGATTCTGCAGCCCAGAAACACACAGCACACCTTCAAGAGCTCAGTGAATAAGACTATTGAGAGACACACAAAACAGCAAGCTATTTCTCTCTTCAAAATTGATGCCATAGTAAGATCTGAATGCCTCAGAGCACCAGCTTCCCAAGGCGTTCATGCTGCGTCCATTTCACCAGGAGGGACAGAAGGGACCCGACAGGACACAGGGTTCTTGAGGGTTTGGCGATGGTACAGGATCCATCCCACCCACAACGGATAGGTGCTAGGGGATCGGGAAGCTTCCAGGGGTCGGCAGCCTCTCTAGATTGGCACAATCTTTTAGGAGATAAATTTGACAACACAGTTTCAAAGATTTTAAAAATAAAAGTTCATATATCCCTTTAGGAGTACACTTTGAGGATTGAGCCTAAGGAAGCAATCCAGAATGTGAATAAAGCTCTAGCTACGAGGATGTTCACCAGGGCGTTGCTTACGCCTGGATGTCAGTGGGAGCGGCCCTCCCTTTCTTGAGACAGAAACAGCCAGCTGGGACACCAACCCACCTGCAATGCCACCACCTACAGGAGACTATGGCCTCCCCTGGGAGCTCTGCGATTCCTCGGGGGGAGGTGGGTGGGTGCTCCTCTAGCTGAGGGCTCCTGCTCTAATTCAAGCCCCCCCGCCTTTTTTTTTTGAGACCAGGTCTCCCTCTGTAATCCAGGCTGGAGAGCATGGCACGATCTCAACTCACCACAACCTCTACCTCTCGGGTTCAAGCGATTCTCCTGCCTCAGCCTCCAGAGTAGCTGAGATTACAGGCGTGTGCCACCACACCTGGCTATTTTTGTATTTTTAGTAGAGACGGGGCTTCTCCATGTTGGCCAGGCTGGTCTCAAACTGCAGACCTCAAGTGATCTGCCCATCTCAGCCTCCCAAAGTGCTGGAATTACAGGCGTGAGCCACTGCGCCCCGCCTAGCCCATTATTAAATTACAAAACAAAATTGCAAAAATTGCAAAAATGTCATTCACAGTGAGCATTTGGGAGCACAAAAGCAGACTTTAAACAGCATTGTCTCCTCCTCTCCCTCCTGTCCACCTCTTCTCTGCTTTCTTCTTCTCCCCACTTTTTTGTTTCTTGCCATCCCCTCTGACTGGTTCCCTCTTCCTCCAGACATCATGGCCCAGGGTTCCCTACCACACTCCCTTCAAGTTCTCTCTCAAATGTCCCAACATCCCTATGGGAAGGCCACGTCTACCTCTCTTTCCAGCATGCTCCACCCTTGCCTGCCTTGCCTTCTTCACTGCAGTCACTTCCACCTGACCTCGTATGACACGCACATCTTTGTTTACTTGTTTGTCTGTTTCTACTGCCATATCAGCTCCATAAGGCAGGGACTTGGTTGTGTTCCCAGCTGTGGCCCAGTGCCTAGAGCAGGGCCTGGTATGGTGTGGAAGCTCAGCGGAGAAGCTGAATGCATTCATGACAGCAAGTGTGGAGCCAGAGCCAGTGTCTGCGGTGCTGGTATCCGACTCACACGGAGCAGAGGGCATTCCTGGACTCGCTGAAAATGCCCTTTTGCCATCCTACTCCTAAGAAGTTTCTGGGAGTCATCTCCCTATGTGGCTAACCTCCCTCCACCTTCTCTCCTTCCTTTCTTCTCCCCTCCCTCCAACCCCTTTTCTTTCAGGAGCAAATACAGCACCTCCACCCCACACGCATACATCATGCAAAACACTCTGTTCCCACCCAACATGGCCATTTTGTACACAGGTTCCAGCCACCCCAAATCCTATCGAAGTATTTTCCCAAACATATTTCCTTTCCTTCACCATTATGGTGAGAGCTACTGGAAGAATTAAAATGTCATATTTTCCTTTTTTTTTTTTTTTTAACAGAAAACAGGGAAAACATCCCATGTATAATACAAGAAAATGAGACCGAATATAAATATCTAACAATGATGGATATGGTTCAGACATTCTATAAGCAACGATGCCACCATTTTAAATGACAGTATAACCATATTATAGACAAAGAGCAAATTCCCTCAACATGAAAAGTGCTTTTACAACTCAACAGGAAAAAGACCAAAAACCAATAAAGAGTGGGCAAAGGATATGAACTGACAGTTTATGGAAAAGGAGCTATAGGTGACTCCAAAATTTTTGAAAAGATGTTCAAACTCACTCATAATAAGAGGCACAGAAAACACACCATTTTTCATCTCCCAGATTTGCAAATATGGATATTTGGCCCCTCCCCACTCCAGTTGGTGGGAGCAAAAATGAGTACAACATTTAAGGGGGGATAATTTGCCACATTTATCCAAGTTCAAACTGCATATTCCCCTTGACTTTGCAAATCTACTCCTGGCTTTCTTAAAGATTCACTCCCACATATGAAAAATGATGCTTAACCAAGGATATTCATTACAGCACTGCTGAAACAGCAAAAGACAGGAAAGAACCCAAGTGTTCTACAACTGTTAGATCAACTACAGAGCAGTCATACAGTGAAATACTATGCAGCCGTTAAAAAGAAAGAGGGAAAAGGCAGTTTTTAAAATTTTGATGTAGAAAGATTTCCAAATTGCACTAAGTTAAAAAAAAAAAGAACCCAAGTTAGAGAACACTACGTATAGTATACTGCCATTTGTGAGAAGGGAAAAGTACACGTGTGTGTGTCTATGTATGTGTATATGTATGTATATATGTATGTATCCATATTTGTAAAAACCCACTTAGACTATCCTTGGAAGGAGACACAAGAACCTGATAACATTGATTGACTTTGGGGAGCGCAGTTGGGTGGCTGGGAGACAGGAGATGGAAGGAGACTTATTTTTCATTATATATTTTTCCAAACATTTTACATTTTTAGAAACTATATAAGTGTATTAGCTATGAAAAATTTAAAAAATTAAAAAATGATATTGTAAGATTTAATTTTCCTTTAACACATAATACCATATCATTTATTTTTTAAAGTGAGATACTATTTCATGGATAACTCCATTAAAATATGAATATACGGGCTGGATGTGGTGACTCATGCCCATAATCCTAGCATTTTGGGAGGCCAAGGCAGGTGGATCACCTGAGGTCAGGAATTTAAGACCAGTCTGGCCAACATGGTGAAACCCCGTCTCTACTAAAAATACAAAAATTAGCTGGGCATGGTGGCACGTGCATGTAATCCCAGATACTCAGGAGGCTGAGGCAGGAGAATCTCTTGAACCTGGGAGGTGGAGGTTGCAGTGAGCCGAGATCATACCACTGCACTCCAGCCTGGGCAACAGAGTGAGACTCCCTCTCACTAAAAAAAAAATAATAATAATAATAAATAAATAAAATAAAAAAAGATCTGGCAAACAAATCTCGCTCACATCCTTAGATTGCCTCCAAAGTTTTTACAGTGTTTGGACTTGCATTAGCTTGCCTGATCCTTAGTCCAATTCTGTATGGAAAACAGAGCAGCGATGCTGAGATGGTGTCTTCATTTCCTAGTATTGTCACAGTACTGCTGTATCTGCTGTCACAAAGTGCCACAAGGCTGTGTACATTAAAACAACCGAGATTTCTTCTCTTGCACTTCTGGAGGTCAGAGTCTGAGATCAAGGTGTGGCCAGGGCCAGGTTCCCTCCGAAGGCTAGAGGAGAGGATCCTTCTTTGCATCTCCTGGCTCCCGCTGACTACTGGTAATTCTAGGTGTCTTTTGGCTCCTAGATGCATCACTGCACTCTTTCTCCACCGTCCATGACTGTCTGATCCCCGTATGTCTCTGTCTTCATGTGTCCATCTCCTGTCTTATAAGGACACCGGTCCTATTGGATTCAAGGCCCATCCTACTCCAGTATGACCTCATCTTCACCAGTTATATCTGCAACAGCCCTATTTCCAAATAAGGTCACGTTAGGAGGCACTGGGGCTTAGGTCTTCAACATATCTTTTGTGGGGAGGCACAGTTGAACTCATAACAAATGGGAAAAGTCATGTTAAGAAGTTATGGCTGGGTGTGGTGGCTCACGCCCATAATCTCAACACTTTGGGAGGCTGAGGCAGGCTGATCACTTGAGGCCAGGAGACCTCATTTCTATTAAAAAAAAAAAAAAAAAAAAAAGCGGCCAGGCGAGGTGGTTCATGCCTGTAATCCCACAGGAGGCCAAGGTGGGTGGATCATCTGAGGTTGAAAGTTCGACACCAGCCTGGCCAACATAGTGACACCCCATCTCTACTAAAAATACAAAAATTAGCTGGGTGTAGTAGCGGGCGCCTGTAATCCCAGCTACTCCGGAGGCTGAGGCAGGAGAATTGCTTGAACCCAGGAGGTGGAGGTTGCAGTGAGCCGAGATTGCGCCACTGCACTCCAGCTTGAGCAACAGAGTGAGACTTCGTCTCAAAAAACAAACAAACAAAAACAAACAAAAATGGAATAAAGAACAACAACAACAAGCAAAGAAGTTTTGCTGAACTTTCCTCAGAGAGGAAGAGGATATGGGTGTTGGGGTCTGTGGAGGCTGACCCGGCCCTGTGGACACCCGGACAGCTCAGTATCTGATCCAGGAATAAAGCTCAGCATATTGTGAAACTCTTCCAAGAACTTTCCCCTCTGCTTATCTGTCTTCTTCAAGGATCCATCTCCTCTCACACTTGCACAGCACTTTAAGGTTGATCAAGGCACTGGGTGTGTGTGCGTCATCTCATTCAATCCACAAAACACACATTGTAGGATAGATCTGCATATGTTCATTTTACAGATGAGAAACCAAAGTTTTGAGAAAGGGAATGGTTAGTTCATGGTCATCCATCAAATACCAGGTGTTGAGAGCCCCAGTCTGTCTACCGTCCACACCAGGTGCAGGTCCACCTGGCACTGTGCTTCTGGAGACAAGGGGGATGGGCATCATGGATGGCCATTCTGGGCTATGGTCAGTAAGGTTTGCAGAAAGCACGCTGGATGGGAGTCTAGATACATCTGAAAAGCATCAGATACATCTAGATACATCTGAAAAGCCCATGGCTTTTCAAGGTTTATTTCTCCCTTAGAGAAACGGAAAGTGATTTGAAGGGACTATGAGGCTCCAGGATCTGGCCCCGCGTCCTCTCTGCCTCCTGCTACCCCCAGGTTTTAAAGGCTAGGAACTGCCAGTTTTCAAAGTGCTTTTTAGGTCTGCAGAAACTTCAACCTTTTAAAAAAGGAAAACGTAAGAACCCCAACTTATAAAATGGACGCAAACGGCACTGAAGGTAGGAGCCTCTTCGGACCTCCCCGAATGATCACCCCAGCCAATTCCAGGTCCTGGCTTTCTGGGTGAGAATAGTGACCAAAAACCACATGGGAATGCAGAAAGCAAGTAACAAAACAACACCCACATATTCACCTATTACTTGTGAGGTTAAATGTTCCTTAGAAATAATCTGGAGATTTGATATTAAGGAATAACTATTAAAATGTTTGTAGTATGCTGGTGGTACTGTGGTTTTGTTTTTAAAAGATGTCTTATCTTTTAGTTCATTCTGAAATACCTCAGTTGAGATGCTATGCTGTCTGCCATTTGTTTCAAAATAACCAGCGGTGGAGATTGGGCCACCTAGGTGGCCTTAGGGTCGTGACTCTCCAAGCTGAGCGTGGATACGTGGTGCTTCACTGTATGAAAACCCGCAGGTGCACAAGGCTCAACTTAATTCTATTCCTTCTACTCTTGTATATGTTTGGAATTTTCCATAATAAAAAGTTGTTTAGGCTAAAAAGTCTAAATTGCGTATAATGAACAGTGTAACTTCCTTAATCGTTTTAAAATCAATGAAAAGTTGCAAAGAAAAAGAGAGAGTGGGTGACTCCGGTAAGTGACAGGGGCTGAGCAGGGAGGGAAGCACAGCCGCTTACCATGTCCCCCCACCCAGGTGACCCTCATCTGCAAGCCGCTTACCATGTCCCCCCACCCAGGTGACCCTCATCTGCAATCCTCTGCGGGCCGGCAATTCCTCCTCCAAACTCCCGGGGCCGCAGGCTGCGCGCGCTGCCCAGCTACAGGCGCCCTGTCCACCACCCGGCGACCGGTACCCCCCCGCTCCAGGGCCTCTGACATCCCCTCCACCCCTATCCGTGCAGAATTCGAACCCCGAACCTCCCCCTTCCGCTCGCCCCAGCCCGGGTCCCGCAGCCCCGCGGCACGCCCGGCACTCACCCTCAGAGCTCCCGGCACTCACTCTCTGCGCTCCCGGCTCCGCGCTCTGCGCGAAACTGAAAGTAGAAGCCGCCTAGAGCTGCCGGGCCAGTGCTTGGAACCCGCGGCTGCTGCCGAGAAATCACGTGGATTCGAGGTGCCAGCCCCAGCCAGATGGGGCTCGGGCGCGGGATGGGCGGGGGCCTAACACACCCGCTCCTCGCTGCGCCCACACCCTGGCACCTCCCTGGAGCCCCGCATCGCACCCAAGGACAGTCCCCGGAGACGTGGGGGCGCTCGCCCCTTTCGTGGACGGGAAACTGAGGCAGGCGGGTGAAGGTCGGCTCACATGCGGAGCGCAGGTAGGTGGGGACTCCGCGCTGAGACCCTGCCTCAGTGCCTCAGTGGAGACTGGGTTGGATGGGAGGGGGTATGCAGTGCAGGAGGAGGGGACTTACAGAGTGTAGAGCCTCCAGGACGAACTAGGGGAGAAGGGAATGGCAGCAGCATTCGTTTCTATTCACTGAGCCCCTGGCTGGCTGACCTGGGAAAAACAGTCTACCAATTTATCTCATTAAGTAACCCTAAAATACTCCTGCAGGCATCACCCTATTTTCCAGGTGAGCCACTGAGGCTCAGGGAGGACAGAGGTGAAGAATCTTGCCCCAGTCACACGGGGAATCACAGGCAGAAAGGGGGAGATGGAAAGAGGGAGGAGGGAGAGCAGAGAAGGAGAGGAAGGGCTGGAGGGGGCAGAAGGAAGGGGAGGTGGCTCTCCCAGGATGGGGTCAGGGGCCGTCCTCAAAGTCCAGCTTCAGCTCCTGCAGGTTTCTGCCCACATCCTGGGACAGGGGGCTCCTCTCCTCCTGGACATACTCATCCTGTGGGCAGCTGCGCCTGCTAGGAAGGCCTTCCACCCTCCTCCCAGACATCCCACAGGGAAGCAACTTTCACTCCCAGACCGATGATGCTCCCCTGCCTCCCAGGCCAGGGCGGGGTGTGGGTGTGAGGATGCTGCAAGGTAGTGGTCAGGACACAAGCATCAGCATTGGACATCCCGGGTTCAAGTCTTACTCTCCAGCTTACTGACTGTGTTAGATAGGCCCAATGCTTTGACTCCTCTGTTCATACTGGAGTGCACCTCCAGGCCAGGAGTCAGGGACCCCTCGAGGTTCTTTTGTTGTTGTTGAGACTGAGTTTTGCTCTTTTCCCCAGGCTGGAGTGCAGTGGTGCGATCTCAGCTCACTGCAACCTCCACGTTCCAGATTCAAGCGATTCTCCTGCCTCAGTCTCCAGAGTAGCTGGGATTACAGGCATGTGCTACCACGCCCAGCTAATTTTTGTATTTTTAGTAGAGACGGAGTTTCACCAGGTTGGCCAGGCTGATGTTGAACTCCTGACCTGTGATCTGCCTGCCTCGGCCTCCCAAAGTGCTGGGATTACAGGCATGAGCCACTGTGCCCAACCCCAGGACCCCCAGGTTCTAAGTCCCCTCCTGCACAGCATTCCCCCTTCCCTCCAACCTAGTCTCCACCCTGGGCGGAGGAGGGGGGTACTCAGCCTGGAGTCCCCACCCATCCGTGCTCTGCAGGTGAGCCAACCTTCACCTGCCTACCTCAATGTCCTGTCTACAAAAGGGGCAAGAGCCCCTGAGACTCCTGAGATTGCCCCTGGGTGTGGTGCACAGGGGCTCAGGGAGGTGCCAGGATGCAGGCTCTACAGGGAGTGGGTGTGCCAGGCCCCCACTCATCCTGCACCTGCATTCCCATCTCGGTCCAGGCTGGCACATCAGTTTTGCCATCTGTAAGATAGGGATGATGTTAATACAAACTCCACATAGAGTGGTTGTGATCATTTGATGACTTAAAGTTGAGACTGATGCAATCTGTACCTGAAGCCCATAAGCTGCCCTTATATTTTTGTCCCCTTTTGCAGGCCCCAAATCCCCGTGAGACTTGAACTGCCTTCCTCCTACGACCAACTCAGATATCTGCAAATTGCATGACAGCTCAGAGTGGGAAGGGCACAGACTTTGCAGTGATTGCTTGTGTGTAACTCCCAGCTTCACCACTCCCAGTTGTATAACCTCAGACAAATGCCTTGACCTCCCCTGGACTCAGCTTCCTTATCTGTCAAGTGGGGTATTTCTAGCCTCCCCAGGCCATGGAGGGGCATGGTGGGAATGGATGAGAATGTGGGTGTGAGCTGTATGCATGGGAGGGATTGATTATGTTTCAGTATGTGCCTGCTAGGAAGGCCTTCCACCCACCTCCCAGACATGCTACAGGGAAGCAGCAGGTTCACTGAGCACCGACTGGTTGATTGGTCCTACACGAAGTCCCAAGAAAGACACTGACCTGCTCCCTGTGCAGGCAGGATTGACAGACACATGAACAAATAACCACAGTCCGAGACACACATGCAGGTCATTTTCAGATGCATTTAATTCTGAACAGCCCCTTGAGGAGAGCAGGACAAAGATTATTATCCCATTAGGCAGATGAAGAGGCTGAGGTCCAGATAGATCAAATGAGTTGCTGAAGGTCACACAGCAATCAAGGGCAGAGCTGGGTCTTGAACCTGGAGCCCTTTTCACTCTGGGTGTACCAGGCCTGCCAGAAAGGTTATCACCAAAGGGTTCTGGAAGGGCGATCTTCTCAAACTTCCCCTGTCCTCAGACTGGCTTGCGGCCTGAGATTCCACATCACACCTTTGGCTAAAAATGCCCCTCCAGTGTCAATCAAATGGCCATCAGTCATATACACTTGAGTGTGAAGAAGTCAGTCAGATTTTATGGGTTGGAGATGAGAAGGAATCTTGAGTGTTTGGACTTTTGGGTGGGAAACTGGAGATGTGAGAGGAAAGTCTGACAGCAGAAGAACTCAGGAAGTGGGTGGGGAGGGAGTCGGGGTTAACTGGAGGATGGAGTGAGTCCGCATGACCTGACACCTCTGTGTACCTCACCTCCATGAAGTATAACCAATATCTGGCACTCATGGAGCACTTAGGATGTACCAGACACTGTGCTCTCTCTCTCTCTCTCTCTCTCTTTTTTTTTTTTTGAGAAAGAGAGTCTTGCTCTGTCACCCACGCTGTAGTGTATTGGCATGATCTCGGCTCACCGAAACCTCCACCTCTCAGGTTCAAGCAATTCTCCTGCCTCAGCCTCCTGAGTACCTGGGACTACAGGTGCATGCCACCATGCCCAGCTAATTTTTTAAAAACGTATTTAAGTAGAGACTGGGTTTCACTGTGTTGCCCAGGCTGGTCTTGAACTCCTGAGCTCAGGCAATCAGCCCACCTTGGCCTCCCAAAGTGCAGCCGCTCTCTCCTTTAATCTTTTTCTTTGTTTGTTTGTTTGTTTGTTTTTGAGACAAAGTCTCACTCTGTCGCCCAGGCTGGAGTGCAGTGGCGCAATATAGGTTCACTGCAACCTCCACTTCCCAGGTTCAAGCAATTCTCCTGCCTCAGCCTCCAGAGTAGCTGGGACTACAGGTGTGCACCACTACATTCACCTAATTTTTTTGTATTTTTAGTACAGATGGGGGCTCATTATGTTGGCAAGGCTGGACTTGAACTCCTGAGATACCCCTGCCTCAGCCTCCCAAAGTGCTGCGATTACAGGTCTGAGCCACCATGCCTGGCCTCTCCTTTACTCTTCATGGCAACTGTCATCTTTCTTTTTATAGGTGAGAAAAGGGAGGCACAGAGAGGCTAAATAACTTGCCTGAGATCACACAGAAGCAGAGGAGCTGAACGGTGGACCCAGGCAGGCCACCTCTGCAGCCGCTGCTCTTGGCTACCATGGGCTCCTCCTCTGGGCTAACCCAGCCCTTGCCAGAATCCTACATGGAAAGTATTACCATCCCATTGAATAGAAGAGGAAATAGAGGCACAGAGGGGCCCCAGGAAGGTAGAATTAGTAACTGGGGTTGTGGGGAGCTGGGATTAGTCCCAGGTCTGAAAACCAGGCCTTCCCTCTACCCTTCCTATTTGCCAAAAACCTGGGTCCCATCCTGCCCAAAGTCAGTAGCCCAGGTGGCAGGATGTGCTTCTGCCTGGTGCTGGCCTTGGGGAGTACTTGTTTTTCCCTGGAGGAAGCAGCAGGTGTGGCCTTCTTTTTGGAACTGATCCTGACTGGGCTGGGGCCAGGACCCCCCTACACACACACCCAGGCCAGGAGGACTTAAATAGGACTAGGTCAGAGCTTCTAGGCTTGGATGGAGGGACTGGAATTTGGGAGAGGGGCTCGGAGGTCAGCCCCATTTTTGTAAGCCTCTCACCCACTGGACTCCATATCTCCTGCTAATTGCACTCTTTGGATGGGACAGTGACATGGAAGTGCCTCCCAGCTCAGCCCTGGGGAGACCTCTCCAAGGACAGTGAAGGAAGCTGGCAGGATGCCCCTACCCTTCTTTCTGGAGCAGAGCCCTGGGGCCTTCTGGAGTCCCAGCCGGGTTGGGGTCTACAAGGGGTAAGACTCCAAGTGACTTCTCTGTCTGTCCCTCATGCTAATAAAAGTCTCCATTCAAGGAAGAACTGCCTAGGGCTGCCAAGTTATCCTGATTCTGTCATTGTAGCATCAAGGTGGGGGCCTTGGGCCTTTCCAGCCTCTTCGAGGGAGTATTCTTGGGTGGGATGTGGCTCCTAACTGGTGTCATCACCTCAGAGGCCAATATTCCAAGACCTAGAATTCCCACGTTGGACTCAGGGACTGGTGAGACCACCTTGACTCCTTCTGCCAGGGGCCTTTGAGAGCCACCCATCCTGCCCATGAGTGCTCCTGCTTAGTGAGTCAGACCCTTGCATTAGACCCCGAAGGAGGAAGAGAAACAGGTCTCAGAAAGCACTTGGAGGAGCAGGGAAGGGCTTGGAAGAAATCTGGCTCAGAAGATGGTGCCCTCCCCTCACATATTCCCAGACTTGAAGGGGCATCTTACTTCTGAGCTCTCCACAGCCCCAGCCTCCTGGCTGTCTCTCTTGGCTGCTGAAATAAAGACCAGGCCCTTTCACCACCTTTGTTATGTGACCTTGCCTGCTGGTTGGACCTCATCTCTTGCCCCTAGTTCTTTGCTTTCAGTGCCACACCAGCCCTCTTGACTGTTCTTGAATCCATCATGATTCTTTCTACCCCAGGGACCTTGCACTAGCCAGCATCTTGCTGTGCTTCCTCCCATCTCACTTAGCTAACATGGGAGAGGCATTTTCTTTACACACCCAGAGAAAATAGAACCTGGTACCTTCCAAGACTGAGACGGTTGGAAGAAACTTTTTGTATTGTAGCTTGAGGGTGGGAAGGAGAAGACACACTTTGAGCATAAGAAGGTGAGCTGGAGGCCGGGCATGGTGGTTCATGCCTGTAATCCCAGTATTAGAAATGCTGTTCCCCACTGCCTGCCACAAAGAAATAGCACTCAAACATAAATTTAATTTTCTCAGCAAGGCAATTTTTACTTTCTGCAGAAAGGGTGCTCCTCACAGATGGAACAATGGCGAGAGCACACTTGAACAAGGGAGGGGAAGGGGTTCTTATTGCTGACCCAGGTAGTCCCTACTTCTGTGTTGTTCCCTTAATGGCTAGGGTTGGACTGCACAGTCTAAGCTAATTCCGATTGGCTATTTTAAAGAGAGCAGGGGGTACGAGCCAGAGTGGTGAGGTGAGTAGTTTGGTGGGAAGAACTGTTAGGAAGAGGTAACTAAAGGTGTTCCCATTAGGGAACATCAGAGCAGGTGACCAGGGGTGACTCAGGTCAAAGCAGGTGACTGGGATGAGTCAGGATGGAGCAAGTGACCAGGGGAACAGATGTGAACGCTGATAAGAACTGGTGGAAAAGGTTGTTTACTGAAATTAGAAGCAAGGGGGCAAAGAGAACCAGGAAGTTAAACTTTAAAATGGAAAATCAAAGAATAAGAGAGCTGAACATACTGACTTACTGATTCTTTGAAGAGAAACTTGGGGTTCACTATATTTAACACCAGCACTGTGGTGAGGTTGAGGCAGGTGGATCACTAGAGGTCGGGAGTTTGAGACCAACCTGGCCAACATGGTGAAACCCCGTCTCTACTAAAAATACAAAAATTAGCTGGGTGTGGTGGTGCGTGTCTGTAATCCTAGATACTTGAGAGGCTGAGGCAGGAGAATTGCTTGAACTTGGGAGGTGGAGGTTGCAGTGAGCTGGGATTGTGCCACTGCATGTCAGCCTGGATCACAGAGAGACTCCATCTCAAAAAAAAAGTGGTGAGCTGGAAATAGGCTCAGGCTTATGAGCAGTTTATCTTCTGGAATAAAGTTTTTTGCCTTTTTAGAGGCTCTGTCTTCCTTCATTTCTACCAGAAACCAGACCTCTGAGGGCCCCTGCCCCTCCTGCCATCCTCAGGATCTGAAGCCCCTGTCCTCCCTCACTTCCTGTCCAGCACTGGAACCCCATGGGACACAGAGTGTGTGACAGCTCCTGCAGGAAGCTGGTCAGACAAGGAGAGTGCTGGGTTAAAGGAGATAAATTTGGAAGGTATCCAGGGACCTGATCAGGAAGGACCCTGAGTCCCAAGGAGAGAGGTTCAGATTTCTTCCTCCAGGCACCATGGAGCTTGGAGGGTTTGAGGGCAGCTGCCTTGGAAGGGCTGAAAGGAGGAGGACGGCGCTGGTGATACACATCCCTTCCCCCTCCCTCTACCCATCAGCCACAGAAGAAGGACTCTCCAGCTCTTGGATACAGCATTTTAATGCCAGTGGGCCTTTAGGACAGGGAGGAGTTGGGAGCCAATCCCCATCTCTGTACTCCTAACCCAACTTCCACCACGCTGGAGGAGACACCAGGGTTCCAGCTGTGAGCCTGGTGCTTGCTTTCTGGTTCAAGCCCCATCCTGACGTCCTTGGAGACTTCTAGCTCAAGCTCTGGAGGAAATCCACCAGCAGGTGCTCAGGGAAGCCGAAGTCCATCTGTAGCAGCAGGAAGCCCTGGAGGGAGGGGCGGGAGGAGAGAGGGGCAGGCTGGGCTGACTCCCAGGCCACCAGAAGGGAGCCAAGCTGGTGAAGTCCCCTCTGCCTGTCTCCCCAACAGCCCCCAGTCACCCTGGGAATCCTGTCTGGGCCTCCCTCCCCAGGAACAGGGACTGGTGAGGGGCTCTTTGTACTCACATCTCGAGTGATAATCTCAGGGTTGATGATGTCGAAGAGGCTCAGGCCTTTGCTGTTCATGAGGGCTGTAAACACAGCCTCAAGCCCTGGGGCAGGGGACAGAACCCCAGTCAGCTCTTCTTGGGGAGCAAGGCTGGCCTGAGGCTCTGCCACCCTGGGCAGTGGGAGATGCTGAGACCCCTTTGGACCAATATTCTGTAAACATGTGTTTCAATTTGACTTAGAAGAGTGGGCAAGTGCTTTTGAGGAGGAGGAAGAGCAGAGTTGGCCTGGTGGTAGGGCTTGCCACTCTACTGCCAAAAAAAAATTCCCTCTGTCCCGAATTTGAGCTCACAACCCATTCACAATGGCCACATGACCTGCAGTTAGCTGAATCTACCTACCCTGCTAGGAAGGACGCTTTCCCACACAGCTTCTCAAGGTGTTCTTTGCAACCACACAGAGTGGTCTCCTTGTAAGTAGTTGTAGGAACCATTTAATCTGCACCCCCTAGCTTTAGCTTCGTGGTTCAGATGGGGGAAAATGAGGCCAAGAGATGCCAAGACACACCACTAGGATCATTCCAGTTTCCACGCCCTTCCTCTGCTACCTAAGCCATGTGGACAAGCAGATATTCAAAAGGAAGGCATAGTCAGCTCAGCATACTCTGTGGGGAACAGAGCAGAAAGCTCTCAGCAGAGCCTTGTCCAAATTATCCCCAGCACATGCGTGCTATGGTGTCTGAGAATCTACCATTCGAGTCACCTCAGAGGGATAAATATTCTACCATTTCAAGGTCAAAAGGAAAATTGGGAGTCATCAAGTTCAACATTCTTGTTTTACAGAAAGGGAAACTGAGGTTCAGGACTGGGCTAGAACTAGGTCTCAGCCTCCCAGCCCAGGGCTCTTTCTGCTATATCAGGTTGCTATTAGGAGACCTGCATCCTGAAAGTGGGTTGAACCATCCCACGGGGTGGCAGAGATAATATTCTGCAGGTAAACCAAGAACAGGGTTCTGTGCATCTGGCCGAGTCATTGGCGTGCAATGACACCAGTAGGGAGAAGGAAGGGGGCCCAGACTGCTAAGTATCAATGACTGGGAAGAGGGGCACCTGGAGCTCTGCCTGGGAAGGGCCCACAAGGTGAAATGGGAAACTGTCAGGCTCGGCACCCGGTTTCCCCTCCAGCCCACACTTACGAGACATGACCTCAGGGATGCCCACAGTGGTGATCATTGACTGCAGGAAGCTCTGGACGGACTCGGAGCTGCTCTGCCAATCAGAGGCCCATAGTGAGTGCTCCCTGGAGCATGGAAATGACCCGCAGGGCAGATGCTACACGGCCTAGACGAGCATTCATCCACATGCCCATCCGTGAAAACAGTACATCCAACCCACTCCCTCTTCCTGCCCCAGACGGTGCCCCTCCTGAGTGGGCTTTCCTTCACCCTGGGGAGGCCCAGGATTGCTAGCCCATTCCACAGAGGGAAAATTGAGGTCCAGGGAGGGGCTGCTTGGCCAGTACTCTTCTGCCTAAACCCCAATCCATACCACCACGCTCTCATTTTTGCAAAACAAGGGCTCTCCCAAAAGACATGGCAGGGAGAAGAAGGGTCACAAGAGACACAGCATGGACCATCTGGTCCAGATTCTTTTGGTCTGGTTGCCTGATTTCCTTTAGGGCCCTCTGCCTGCTTTCTTTAAGGCAGGAGGTCCCACAGGACTTATTTCCCCCAGTCTATCCAAGACCACCTACCTCGGTCAAGTTGGAAACAGTCTTTGGTGTAATCCTGAAATAGAAAATAGATGAGAATTTGACCCACCATTGGGCCCCCTCCTGTAACATCTCCTGGGAAAGAAACTCTAAGAATAACAGCCAGTGCGTCTGTCTCATAGCTCAGGCCCTTTGGGGCAGCTCTTGAGATTTGCTATTCTCTTGAGATTTGCCAGGCCTTCACTTGGGCAGTGCTCTCCTCCTGCTAGGCCCTCCCTCCATTCCTCCTGGTGCCCCTTCTTCCCAATGAAGATTCTGTCTAGGTAGGGTCTTATCTCCCTGCAGTCAGGCCACATGCCTCAAGGGGAAGGAGCCACATTTCCCCACCAACACCCTATGCTGTGCCTGACTCCAAGGGACCAGGGAGAGGTTTGCGGAGTCGACCAGCCCCTCTCTTCTCTGCGGCACATACTGGAAATCCAAGAGGCTTAAGAAGAGCTTTTTCTTAGAATAGGAGGCCTGGACGGTAGTCATGATATCCTGGGGAGAGAAACCAAATTTGCTGTGAGCTTAGGCTCTTCCCGAAGCAGAGAGCAACCCTTCTAGCTCAGGGCCCTTGATTCTTTCCACTGAGGGACCGGAAAGGCATGGGTGACACGGGAACCAGGCTTAGCTACTGCTCTTCTGAAAACCGAGGAAAGTTCCCCAGCACCTGTGGCTTTGGGGTTAGGACCTGAGAAGTCATTTCCTTTTTCTTTTTGTTTTGTTTTGTTTTGTTTTGTTTTGTTTGTTTTTGAGACAGACTCTCGCTCTGTCGCCTAGGCTGGAGGGCAGTGGCACAATCTCAATTCATTGCAACCTCCACATCCCAGGTTCAAGTGATTCTCCTGCCTCAGCCTCCCAAGCAGCTAGGATTACAGGTGTGCGCCACCACGCCTGGCTAATTTTTGTATTTTTAGTAGAGACGGGGTTTCACCATTTGGCCAGACTGGTCTTGAACTCCTGACCTCAAGTGATCCACCTGCCTCAGCCTCCCAAAGTGGTGGGATTACAGGCTTGAACCACTGCGCCCGGCCCACGTGGGCACTTTCTCTCCTGGTTTCTGACTTATCCACATCCCCAATAGTTTCTTCCTGTTTGGTCAGAAATCACGGACCTGGGCTTTCCCGCATACCTCACTCCCTCCACCTCCCAAGTGAAACCATCATTAAAGTGAGGTGAGGCTTCCTCCACTGGCGGTGCTACTCCAAATGTGGTCCCTTAACCAGCATCGTTCTCACCACGCAGAAGGGAACGTGTGGGAAAGGCAGGCTCTCAGGCCCCACCACAGACCCATCAAACCTGAAACCCTAGGGGTGGGTCCAGAAGTCTGTGCAGTAATCTGCTGACCACCCATTTTTGATTTCATAGCACTGGGCACAATTAGTAGTTATATAGTCTTTTGTTTGTCTAGTTATTGTCCCTTTCTTCCCATTCGACTGTAAGTTTCATGAGATCAGGAACCATATGGTCCCGGCTCACAGTAAAACCTCAACAGATTGTTGAAAATGAATGAGGCCGGGCACGGTGGCTCATGCCTGTAATCCCAGCACTTTGGGAGGCCGAGGTGGGCAGATCATGAGGTCAGGAGATCAAGACCATCCTGGTCAACATGGTGAAACCCTGTCTCTACCAAAAACACAAAAATTAGCTGGGTGTGGCGGCACGTGCCCGTAATCCCAGCTACTTGGGAGGCTGACACAGGAGAATCGCTGGAACCCAGGAGGTGGAGGTTGCCAGTGAGCCGAGTTCACGCCACTGCACTCCAGCCTGGTGACAGAGCTAGACTTTGTCTCAAAAAAAAAAAAAAAAAAAAAATAGAAAGAAAGAAAATGAATGAATGAATGAATGAATGTGCTGGGGGTGCAGAAACTACTGGCTCAGGTCTGAATGTGATGTATGGCCTTGAACAAGTGTCCCATTGGTTCTAGGCCTCTGGAGCGCCCTCTGCAGTGAAGCGGTGGGCGCAGCTGAGGTTTGGAGGCTGTTCCTGCTTTCTGTCACTTTAGCCAGGGCTCAGTTTGATGCCTCCCCAATCCCACAGTCCTTCACCAGCACCAGCCATGTCATCTCTTCCCTCCCCTAATCCCAAAGCCTCTGTGGCTTTTAATTTCTCCTTCTGGTCTTTAAACCTCCATGAGATAGTCTCAATGTACCTCCTAGCCTTCACCCCAAAACAGCCCTTGTCCCTGGCCACACTGGGATTCCCCTCCCCTGGCCATATTTGTGTTTTTCCCTGGGCCACGGCACCTTCCCATGGCTTTCTCCCTGCCCCTGAGATCCAATCAAAACTCCCTTCTGGAAGCACTCCCTTCAACTCCAACACACACACACGTCCTAGTGAACACAGATTTCTAAAAATCCTTTCTGTACACAGCCAGACTCAAAAGCCAAAGGAGAGGTCTTCAGGAGGCAGGAACAAGGGCAGACTCCTAGGAAAGTTGGGGGAGGGGGAATGAAGTGCTTTGCAATGAAACAGGACATTCCAGGAAGGGGGGATGAGTTTGGGTGAGTAGGGGGCTAACAGGTATTTGTTATAGTTTTAAAGACTAATTTCAGTCAGGCCCCTGAACCTTCCCCTAGGACCATCTGCACACTTCTTATAAAATCCAGTAGGCTAGGCACGGTGGCTCACACCTGTAATCCCAGCACTTTGGGAGGCCAGGTGGGTGGATCATGAGGTCAGGAGTTCGAGACCAGCCTGGCCAACATAGTGAGACCCCGTTTCTGCCAAAAATACAAAAATTTGCCGGGTGTGGTAGCACGTGCTTATAGTCCCAACTACTTGGGAGGCTGAGGCAGGAGAATTGCTTAAACCTGGGAAGCAGAGGTTGCAGTGAGCGGAGCACTCCAGCCTGGGTGACAGAGTGAGACTCTGTCTCAAGAAAAAAAAAAAAAAAAAAAAATCCAGTTTTAGCCAAAGAACCCGGCTAAGTCAATTTGGCAAGAACCCCCTATTCTCGATATGTGATCACCCTTGAAATCTGATCAGATTCCTCTACCTCCACCTCCCGCTAGATGTTGTCTGATCACCCTGTCTTCAGCTGGAATCCTGTTAGGTTGGTTTTAGCCAGAATCCCCCTTAGCTCTGATGTTTTCTCTTAGTAATTTTCCATCCCTGATCCCATCCTGCTCTGTGGTTATAAATTCTCACTTGCTCATGTTTGAAGTTGAGGCCAAGCTCTTCCACTACTGTAAGCCCTGCCGTAGTGGTTCCTATACCTGTCATGAGAGTCCCAAATGGTCTCTCTTACCATGCTTTAACATGAATAATTTTTTCTTTTTCTTTTCTTTTTTTTTTTTTTTTTTTTTTTGAGACGGATCCTTGCTCTGTCGCCTAGGCTGGAGTGCAGTGGCATGATCTTGGCTCACTGCAACCTCCGCCTCCCAGGTTCAAGCGATTCCTCTGCCTCAGCCTCCCAAGTAGCTGGGACTAGAAGTGTGCACCACCATGCCCCGTTAATTTTTGTATTTTTAGTAGAGATGGGATTTCACCATATTGGCCAGGCTGGTCTTGAACTCCCGACCATGTGATCCACCCACCTCGGCCTCCCAAAGTGCTGGGATTACAGGCGTGAGCCACCGTGCCCGGCCGAATAATTCTTTTTTAACAAATGCTCAATGTTTCAGATTCTTAACAACAACAAAAAAGTAAATAAAATAATACATATCCATCCACATGAGAAAGCCAAAAGGAATAAAACAGAAAAACAAAAAGGAAAATAATACAAAAATTAAAGAGATATTTAAAAGGCTAAAGAAACTGGGCACAGTGGCTCATGCCTGTAATCCCAACACTTTGGGAGGCCAAGTTGGGTGGATCGCTTGAGCCCAGGGATTCAAGACCAGCTTGGGCAATGTGGCAAAACCCTGTCTCTACAAAAAAAAATACGTGGAGGTACACATCTCTAGTCGGGAAGCTGAGGTGGGAGGATCACCTGAGCTAGGGAGATCAAGGCTAGAGTGAGTACTGCTGCACTCCAGCCTGGGCAGAAACAAACAAACAACAACAAAAAAGAACGGCTAAATACAATGTGCTATCCTGGATCAGATCTTGGAAAAGAAAAAGATCTCAGTGGAAAAACTGGGGAGTTTCAAATAAAGTTTAGAGTTTGGTTAACAGTCGTGCACCAATGTTGATGTCTCCGCTATGACAATGTAGCGTGGTTATGTAAGATGTGAACAAAGGGGGTAGTGGGTGGGGGGCATATGGGAACACTCTGTATTTTGCAACTTTTATGCAAATCTAAAGTTACTCCAAAATAAAAAGTTTATTTAAAAATAATAAAGCACCAGAAGGAAATGCGCCCAGTAACCACATCGAAGGCCCCTGGAGAAGGGGGTTATGGTGACAGTGGTTTCCTTCTTTCTATTTTTCTAATATTTTCCACAATGTGCTTGCATTGTTCTTGTCTTTAATTCTGAATGTATTAAGAAATATTGACCAGGCACAGTGGCTCGTGCCTGTAATCCCAGCACTTTGGGAGGCTGAGGCGTGTCAATCACTGGAGGTCAGGAGTTTGAGACTGGCCTGGCCAACATGGTGAAACCCTGCCTCTACTAAAAATTAGCTGGGTGTGGTGACATGCGCCTGTAGTCCCAGCTAGCTACTGCGGAGGCTGAGGCATAAGAATCGCTTGAACCGGGAAGGTGGAGGTTGCAGTGAGCTGAGATTGCACCACTGCACTCCAGCCTGAGAGTCTGTCTCAAAAAAAAAAAAAAAAAAAAAAAAAAATTGAAGATATTCTAAGAGGCCTTAAAGATAATACTGATCCTTAATTCCTTATTTGCAATGATAAAATCAAACAGGATTTGAAAACTACAAGTTTTTTCTTAAGTTTGTTGGCAAAACCTGGCCATTGTCTAGGAAGCTATCTGTAGTATTGCTTCATATGAGGAGAAATGCCAATTGAGGCATTTGAGGAGAATTGATTGTGGGGTGCCACCCCACACCCAATTGGGGTGTTCCGTAATATATCCAGTGTCTATACACTATACTACTTTTACAAATTCACAGAAGTTCTGAATTTGGAAACCCATGTGGCCCTAATGGATGGAGGGTTGTGGACTTGGGTAACAAACACCATTGTCCACTGCTCAGCTTAAGAAGGAAAATATTGGCCGGGCGCCGTGGCTCACGCCTGTAATCCCAGCACTTTGGGAGGCCGAGGTGGGCAGATCACTTGAAACCAGGAGTTTCAGACCAGCTGGGCCCACATAGCGAAACCCTGTCTCTACTAAAAAATACAAAAAATTATCCGGGCATGGTAGCACATGCCTGTAATCCCAGCTACCTGGGAGGCTGAGGCATGAGAATCACTGGAACCTGGGAGGCAGAGGTTGTAGTGAGCCGAGATTGTGCCACTTCACTCCAGCCTGGGCAACAGAGTGAGACTCTGTCTCAAATAAATAAATACATAAATAAATAAATAAATAAATAAATAATAAAAATAAGAATGAAAAAAATATGCTTGGCATGGTAGCTCATGCCACCAACTTAGGAGGCTGAGGCAGGAGAATCACTTGAGGCTGGGAGTTTGAGAATAGCCTGGACAACATAACAAGACCCTGCCTCTAAGGAATTTTTTCTTTTTTTTTAATTAGCTGGGTGTGGTGGTGTTTGCCTGTGGTCCCAGCTACTCAGGAGGGCTGAGCTGGGAGGGTCACTTGAGCCCAGGATTCGAGGGTGCAGTGAGCTATGATTGTGTCACTACACTCCAGCCTGGGTGACAGAGTGAGACCCTGTCTCTAAAAAAATAAAAACAAGAAAAGAGAGAAAATATTACCTAAGCTGTGGAAGCCACGTGTGCACCCCTCGTTACTTGCATGATGTGATTTTGATTGTTAAGGAGCCAAGTGCAAGAGACAACCAGTGCCGGCAGAGGTGGTGAGAAGGATCTGGAGGCTTCAGAGGTCCCCAGGCCCCTGCCCATCTGTGAGCCAGGTTACCCCACCACCACTCTCCCTGCACCCGCCTCACCTCTTCAAATGTGTAAGCTACAGAATGTTGCTGGTCTGGGCGTGGAAAGAGGAATTTCACCATCACTGAAGAATTGACCACGACTCCCTTGTTTTGGCAGGAGATCTTGGGCATCTTGAGGCAGTGGACGGTGACTTGGGCCTGGCTGGGGAAGCCGCCGACAACCTGCGAAAGACAGGGGTCCCATGGCCAGGATGGGGGCCCATCAGGGCAGCAGCAGTCCTTGCCCTCAGAAATGGGAAGGACAAAGCTGGCTTGGGGCCCCAGGGCTGGGGAAAAGGAGGCAGCCTGGGGTAGTACCTGGGCCCCAGGCTGTGCAAATTAGGACTCTCGTCCTCTCTGGGCTTCAGTTTCTCATCTGTGTGCTAGTGAGGCTATTCCTACCCTGAACTCCTCTCTCAGGATGTGCTGAGGATGCCTTCACTTAGCCTTCCCAGCCTCACTTTCCTCATCTGTAAAATGGGGATAATCATAGATCCTACTTCATAGGGTTGTCCTAAGGATGAAATGAGATAATCTGTGGAAAGATATTAGAACAGGACACGCTGCATGGTAACCCTCCGAGGGAAGCTGCTGTAACAGCTGGGCTAGGGGTGGGGATAGAGCAGAGAGTGCAGGAGCTGCGGGCCGTATCTGCAGGAGCCCAGCATTTTCCAGGGCATCCCAGAACAGAAGATAAAACTGCATCTGAGGAATATTTAAAGGAGAGACACACCAGGCTGTGGTACAAGGGGATCTGACCTAGTCAGTGAGGTGGGAGAGGCCATCCCTGAGGGGGCAGGAGGAGGAGCAGATGGGATGGGGGAGTGCAAACCATTCTGGCAGAGGGGACAGTGGACAAGAGCCCTGTGGAAGGAGCATGGCCAAGATAAGGAATGCGCAGGCAGGGGCTGGGGAGTGTGGCCTGAGGACCTTCGATTACAGCCTGTGGGACTGGGCTCAAGGAGACCACATGCCCCAAGAAACCACCGAACCACTGGATACACAAGAAAAGGTTTCATTAAATACATAGCTGAGCTCAAAAGAAAGAAAGGGGCGGCAGGGTGCAGGGGCTCACACCTGTAATCCCAGCACTTTGGGAGGCTGAGGCAGGAGGATCATTTGAGGTCTGGAGGTCAAGACCAGCCTGGCCAACATGGTGAAACCCCGTCTCTACTAAAAATACAAAAAAATGAGCCAGGCACGGTGGTGTGCACCTGTAATCCCAGCTACTCGGGAGGCTGAGGCATGAGAATTACTTGAACCCAGGAGATGTAGGTTCCAGTGAGCTGAGATTGTGCCACTGCACTCCAGCCTGGGGAACAAGAGCGAGACTCTGTCTCAAAAATAAATAAAATAAAATAAAATAAAATAAAATGAAAATCTCAGTCGGTAAGTAAACAAATAAGACACAGCTGTAAAAAGAATTAATGAACTAAAAAGATACTTGAAGAAATCATCCAGAATTTAGCGTAGAGATAAAAGAGATGGAAAACATGACAGAGCAAGTAAGAGACACGGAAAACGGAATGAGATGGCCCGGTGTGTGTCTCACGGAAATATGAAGAGGTAGAAATGGAGAAAATAGGGATGGGGCAATCATGGAAAAGAAAGTGACGAATAAATTTCCAGAGCTGATGGGCCAGGTGCTATGGCTCACGCCTGTAATTTCAGTGCTGAGACAGGAGAATCGCTTGAATCCACGAGGTGGAGGTGCAATGAGCTGAGATTGTGCCACTGCACTGCAGCCTGGGCTACAGAGCAAGACTATCTCAAGAAAAAAAGAAAGAAAGAAAAGAAATTTCCAGAGCTGATGAAAGATGTCGTCAACTCTTAAACTGAACAGTTACACTGGGTGGGATACAACTAGATGGAGAGGTAGACAAGATGAGAAAATGCAGGATCCTGGGGGCCGTGGCAGAGCACTTAGCCTGTATCCTACACCAGCTTTAAGCAGGCAGGTGAATGATCAGTTTTATTTCTTGAAAAGAGTTTTCTGACTGCTGTGGGGAACAGATTGTAGGAGGGTATCAGGACACAGGGAGACCCACCAGGAGCTACAAATGGGTCCCCACTAGAGATAATGGTAGCCTGGCCTGGGGAGGAGGTAGAGACAGCGAGAACTGAAAAGACTAGAGATAGGACATCAAAGGAACAGGACTCAGACAAGAGGCTGAGGGAGAAGACCCGATCGGGACCTGCCCAATATTGTGAGTTTCGTATGTGCAGGGAGAGAGACATCACAGAGCCAGGGAAGGCTGGACGGTCTGAGTTCAGAAGGGAAGACGGGCCATCCTCTGTTAGAACAGGAGAAGGGCCACAGGAAGGCGCAGGTGTGGGTGAGTGGGTAGGACTGGGAGCGGAGACATGCGGGGGAAGTTCTGTTAGTGGCCATGCTCAACTCTTGGGAAGTAGGTTGTGTGAGGAGAGGGAAGTGGAAGGTAGACAGGAAGGGGCAGCTGGAGATCTGAGGAAGGCAGGGAAGGCCTGAAGAAGTCATTGCAGTGGGTGGGGAGTGAGGTAACCAGAAAGCTGAGAGGGGCTTATTCAGAAAGCATGAGGTCCATTTGAGGTAGGAGATCATGGGTTCTTAGTGGAACCCTGCATTGAGGAGTGGGATTATGAACATCATTGCCACTGGGCATAGCAAGAAGAGGCTGCGACCCGCAAGGAGCTTGCCTGAAGTCAGCTTTGGGATCCGGAGTAATCAAGTCACTTATTGCTGGGGCCCTCTGAGCCCGGAGTTGATCCTGAGGTTCCAGCCCCCTACAAGTCCCTATGCTTGGGTAATAGACCAGAGAATGGAGCATTATCTTTGGGGGCAGTAGAGCTGGGCTCAAACCCAGCCTTGCCATTCACTAAGTTTCCCTGTGTGTAAAACGGGGATGGTCTGACTGCCCCACTCATAGTGTCGGTGTGAGCACTGAAGGAAGTCACACTCACTAAGCGCTTCGCTCCATGCCAAACACCCTACAAAGGACTGTGTTTGCTGTTATAATTGTTGTCATTGGTGTTGTCATTGGCTGTGTGGGGGCTCTTGAAGCCAGAGCAGGATTGGGGTACGTGAGATAAACCCCACACAGGGGCAGGGGCAGTTACCTCCTGGAAGATTTCCTGGTTGGTGTTGAAGCCCCAGGTCTCCAGCACTGCCTGAAAAGAGATGGGGAAGTTGGCGGGTGGACGGTGTAAAGGCCACTCCTCAGAAGAAAACTTTGCAGGGACCAAGTGCAGTTTCAAGGACTGGACCCCTCCTCAGACGCAACTCCCAACCTCCCAGACAACATGTGAGATGCTCCGGGTGGGGTGTGGGGCAGGGAACCCCTGTCCCGGCTGGAGGCCTGAGTTCTGCTCCCCACTGTGCCCCACGCAGGCTGCGTGACCTTGCGCAGGTCTCTTCCCCTCTGTGGGTCTCAGTTTCCTCATGAGTTCAATGACAAGCATGCCCTGGAAACGACCTAAGCATTTCTAGTACAGTATAGGTGAAGAGTACAGGCTTTGGGGCCACCTCTTACAGGCTGTGTGATCTTCAGTAAGTCACCTACCTTCTCTGAGCTTTGTGGTTTTTTGTTTGCAAAACAGATGTAACAGTACTCATCTCACAGGATGAGTACAACGAGACAAAGTGTAGCAAATATGACTGTACAATAAATGTAAGACTAATATCATCTTATATTTAATGCACAGTTACTACCTGCCAAGTTATATCTACACCTAAATCTATTGATCACTCTGTCTATCTATCTGTCTCTCCGGCAACACATAGTTGACTCCAATAAATGCTGAACTTCATTAATTTTTTTGAGGTGGAGTCCTACTCTGTCACCCACACTGGAGTACAGTGGCGCCAATATAGCTCACTGCAGCCTCAACCTCCTGGGCTCAAGTGATCCTCCCACCTCAGCCTCCTGAGTAGTTGGGACTATAGGTATGCACCACTGTGCACAGCTGATATTTAAATGTATTTTTATTTTTGTAGAGTCAGGGGTCTCCCTATATTGCCCAGACTGGTCTTGAACTCCTGGCCTCTAGGGACCCTCCTGTCTCAGCCTCCCAAAGGTTTGGGATTACAGGCATGAGCCACTGCACCCAGACTGGATTTTACTGCCATTGCTCCAGCTTAGGTGGTCCCTAGTTCTTTTGCCTACCCGCGAGTTTCCGAGTTTCCTCCCTCCTCCCCATGCGTGTGCATACACACATATACCACATGCCATCTGGATTTCCTAGCAGCCCCATCCACTCACCTTGAACTCGTCTCCCATCAGGCTGAGCGTGAGGCGGCCATCTTGAAAAGCTACCTTGGCCAGGGAGTGGAAGACTTGCTCGGAGAACCAGAAGTACAGCATGCGGGAGTCCCCCAGCAGTGCGGGCGAGAAGGTAGGGAGGGGGAAGTCCTCCGAGACATTCTTATAGATGAAATAACCCTGGAGGAAGCCAGGACGCTGGCTGGACCCCGTGTGTCCCTGTTGGGCTCAGGTCCAGCTTCAGGGAGATTGGGAGAAGCCCAGAGTGGGACCTGGGTGTGCGGGGAGGGGTGTGGCACTTTTTCATGCTCTTTTTTCCCAAGTCTGTCTGTCTGGGTAGGTAGAGCCCTTCTAGAAGGCTGGTTCAGAGCATGGCACTTCGAGTCCAAGACTTAGGCTGAAACCCAGCTCTGCTCTGTACTGCAGAGGACAGGGCAGGGCCCTGACCTCACTCAGCGTCCGTGTCCTCGTCTCCAATGAGCTAGGCTGTGTAAACGTGGATGAGTGCCCAGCCATGTGAGCAATCTAATTATCTTTTTTCCCAATCTACTTCCAGGAGAATCTTGGAGTCCTCCTGGACTTAATCACTTGTCTGTCCTGAGTTCTATAGTCCAGAACAGTGGGTAGCAGATTTTTTCTACAAAGAACCAGACAGTAAATATTTTAGGCTTTGCAGCGTATGTGGTCTCCGTTGCAATCATCTGCTCTGCCGCTGTAATGCAAAAGCAACCACGGGCAATACGCATGCCAGTGGGCATGGCTCCATTCCAATACAATGGAGCCCCAGAGTGCAGAGTGCCCAGAGTGCAGATGGGGAAACAGAGGAAAGAGCTGCACCCAGTTTCCCCCAGCGGGGCTTTCACTCATTCAACAAATACTTCTGGAGTGCCCACTATGTCTCAAACACCGTGGGAAGTGAACCAGACAGATGTGGTTCCCGCCTTCACAGGGTTATATTCAAGTAACGACATTGGTCAGGACAGCTGGTGACCATGGACCCCCAGCTCCCACCCCGCCCTAGCTGACCACCGGCCCTGCCCCTGCAGAGGGCAGTCCATTGACCATCAGCTCCTGGAGGCTAAAATCAGGAAAACAAGCTGCTGCCCAGTCCCCCGCCCCTCTAGATCATCCAGCCCACGGGTTGTGAACAGGCTTCAGGAGTGTCCATGAACCTCCAAAATGATCCTTCTGTTCAGTTTTCCGGGGAGAGGCTCTGTTACAAAGATGGCTGAGTCTGCCCTAAAATCTTCTCCCATCTCTCCCTCCATTCTGTACCACTTAATTTTTAGCTGGTCTCAATATTTAGCTGAAATAAATTCCTCAGCTTTCCTTGCAGCTAGAGTGGGGTCCTGCGATCAAGTTCAGGCCAATGGGCTGTGAGCAGAGTGGGTGTGGTGGTCAGGCCAGCCAGCCAGGACCCTGGGATGAGGCCGCACCTGGGGCTGGCTGAGAACCCAGTGGAAGGGGCCTGCGTGCCTGACACCCTGCAGCCTCCAGATCCCCCGGGACTGCAGATGTTCAGACCGCAACAGAGGGAAATAAATGTCTATTGTGTTTAAGCAGCTATTATTTTGGATTTTTGTTATAGCAGTAGAACCTATATCCTAAGTAATAGAGGGTCCAAAGCTTTTGTCAGTACCCCCAGAGGGGCCACAATCCACTGCTGTAGAGGATGACAGAAGCCAAATAAGTCCTCTAGGAAGAAGCTGGTGCTTTGCTGGGATCCTTGTAGTGGGGAGCCCTGGTGCCTGCAGAGAGGGGTCGGGGGCACGTCACTGTGGCCTGCCCTCCTCACAGCATCAGGAATGCAGAGGAGCGCCCCAGGACTCTTGGCTGCCATAAGGTTGAAGCTGGGGGACGGGGTTGTCAGAGCACAGGAAAGGACCAACTCCCCTGGGGAAGCTGGGCCCTGTCCCACCCTCCCTCAACTCCTACCTTGTGATGGGACTCCAGGTAGGAGGCTGTAATGATGGGATCACCTGTCAGGGAAATGTCCACCCCGATGTCTCCATCTGAAAGGATACTGGCTGCAGGAGGAAAAGATCAAGGCAGGGCCTTAGGATGGGGGAACCGCCCTGAGTCACCGCTCCCCTGCATCCACACAGCTGCCCAAGCCTCCAGCCTCAGTGTTCCCCTCTATAAAGTGGGACTTGGGTGTGCGGGGAGGGGTGTGGCACTTTTTCATGCTCTTTTTTCCCAAGTCTGTCTGTCTGGGTAGGTAGAGCCCTTCTAAAAGGCTGGTTCAGAGCATGGCACTTCGAGTCCAAGACTTGGGCTGAAACCCAGCTCTGCTCTGTACTGCAGAGGACAGGATAGGGCCCTGACCTCACTCAGCGTCCGTGTCCTCGTCCCCAATGAGCTAGGCTGTGTAAACGTGGATGAGTGCCCAGCCATGTGAGCAATCTAATTATCTTTTTTCCCAATCTACTTCCAGGAGAATCTTGGAGTCCTCCTGGACCTAATCACCTGTCTGTCCTGAGTTCTATAGTCCAGAACAGTGGGTAGCAGATTTTTTCTATAAAGAACCAGATAGTAAATATTTTAGGCTTTGCAGCGTATGTGGTCTCCATTGCAATCATCTGCTCTGCCGCTGTAATGCAAAAGCAACCACGGGCAATACGCATGCCAGTGGGCATGGCTCCATTCCAATACAATTGTATTTGCAAAAGTAGGCAGCCAGACACATTTGGCCCACTAGCTGGAGTTTCCAACCCCTGGTGCAGAACCAATGTGAGGGACGGAGCACAGATGGGAGCATAAGTCCCCCTCCCTTCCTCCTCCCTCAAACCTGCATCAAGAGCCACGTCCCCATGAAACAGCTCCTCCGACCTCCCAGCCCCCTCTGAATTCTGTGGCTGCCTGGGTCAGTCCAGAGACTCCTACCTCACTCTCCCTTCCTGTTAGCTTTGCCCACCCGCATTCCCATTGATGGCACAGCTACCAGCATAGGGATCTCAGAGAGACAGACAAGGTTCCAGTCTAGGTGTATGCACCCATAGGAGTAGAGGGGAGGGGAGGGGAGGGGAGGAAGGGATTGGCCACTCAAGGAGACAGAACTGTGCTCAGCCGTTCCTGCATTGCTCATCTGTGCCTTGGCAGGAACCTAGGATGCCTGCCACGGGCCTGGGGCTGCCTGGAGCCTCCCCACCTGATACCCCACAGTGGCCCAGAGGACCCCTTCACCTGGAGTTCCACTGTTCCCTCACTGCCTCTGTTTACTGAGCACCTACTGTGTGCCAGGGTATAAGGAGCAGGCTGGCCACCTCCCTCTCCACAGGTGAGGTGCACAGCGGGAGGCCTTACAGCACAGCACAATAGCTGGGAGCGGGGGCTTAAGAGTTATGGAGGACCAAGGTTCAAATTCTGCTTCCACTTCCTAGTGGGGAGAAGGGGGTCCTCTCATCTCCAGAAATTTCTATTTCCTCCTCAGTGGAATGGGGGTTAGCGGTACCTCCCTCACCGGGTGGTTGTGAGGATTCCATAGCTAATATAAGTGTTTGGTATGCAGTAGTCCTAGGCATGATGGAGCGTCCACTGTGTGCAGGGTACCATTCAGGGCATCGTTCAGCAAACGATGGCTATTACTCTTATTATGATTGGCACAGGACAGTGCTTCCCACTTCTCAGACCACCTTCTTCTCTTGTCTGGCGTTCCTCTCCATGACCAGGGGCATCCCCACGGGACAGAGGATGAAACTGGGTCCTGAGTAGTTTGTTCTACACTGCATAGCCTGGTGGGAGGGCTCCCTTAACCCGAGGCCTGATGGGAGGGGAGGGAAGGGTCCCAGAAGGGCGGGGAGTTCCTGATCTCCACACTGCTTTCTTTCTTCCTCCTTATCTTTCATCAGATGTTTTCTCTACTTGAAATGTTGGTGACTGCAAGGTTCAGGGTGTTGGGTGACGATAATAGCAGTCATAATAATAAGGGTTCAGAATGAGCCAGGTATGAGGTACAAGGCACTATCTTATTTTACATACATTTTTTTCCCATGCAATTCTCACAGCCACCTTGTGGGGTAGATGCTATTATCACCCCATTTTTATCAATGAAGAGACTGAGATTCAGAGAGATTAAGTGACTTGCCCAATGTCACACAGCTTGTGAGGCTGCAGCCCAAAGGGGCAGAGATTTGCCAAAGCCTGCCCGTAACTAATCATCAAGTGTCAGAGCCAGACAGAGCCCATGGGACCTAGACAGGAGGAGTGATGGTCCCAAGGCCATGTAGGGCAGCAGATGGCTTTCTGGCTCCCACTGCTGTCTTCTGAGGCATGCAGACAGAAACACACTCACCAGCCCTTGTCTGGACAAAATCAGCCATGATGTTGGAGATGACGTTGATCTCTTTGCAGATCTGGGGCAGACAGAGCAGGTGCTTTCCAGGGAGGAAAGGAGGCCAGAGGAGGGGCAAGGCAGTGCCTCCTTCCAGCTGCGTGTTGGTGGCAGTGCTGGGAACTGGCACAGGAGACTGGCCACGTGGGGAAGGTGGGAGTGGCACTTTCTCAGGGAAGGGCAGGGAGGAAAGGACTCCAGCCTCCTGGGCATGGCCCTGGACCGCAGGGAGTCAGCCAGCCCCACTCACCTGTCCCTTCAGGACCAGCTTCAGGGTGAAGGAGATGAAGTTTGTGAACAGCTGCTTGATCCACCCGGGCCTGAGGGCAGCAAGCACCACAATAAGCCCCTGACCAGTCCTGTGCATCCATGGAGCGCCTACTGTGTACCAGGCACCATTCAGGGCTCTGCTGGCCCTGACTTGTGTAGCTCAGGAAGTAAGAATTATCACCCCCATTTTGCAGCTGAGAACGCGGAGCCTCAGACCCAAGAATTAACTGTGGCACCATCCCAGAATTCCTCGGGAGGGGCCCAGCTCCTGTGACGCTCACACCTGTCACATACATGAGAACATGTCTGGAGTCCAAATTCACACATGTGTCCATCTGCTCCAGAGGCAGAAAATGGCCTGAATAGAGGGTTCCTCTCCAGACCCTACCTACCAGTTCCCTTCTGCCTTCCAGGTTTGGCATTGGTTATATGACTAGGGTGTCTCCAAACCTCGTTATCTTCCTCTGTGCAATGGGGTTACCCACAGCTCCTTGACAGAGGGTGTTGGCCAAGACAAAAAGCCCCACCCTGGGAAGCAGGAGAGTAAAATGTCTAGGAACTCAGCTTCTGGGGTCAGAGAATGCTGGGTTCAAATCCTACTCCCATCACTCAGTGGTGAGCTGTGTGTCCTCAGCAAGTTACTTAGCTTGGCTGGAGTTTTATCTGTGAGCTAGTATGGTCCTTGGGATGCAGGATGCACTCTGTAGATACGAGCTTTCCCTTTCTAACCGCTCTGTGACTCAGTTTACCCATATATAAAAAGGGGATGATAACCGAATCTCTATCCTAGCGTTGGTTTTAAGGACAAAATCAATTAATTCATGAAAAGGGCTTGGAACAGTGCTTTGCACACAGCAAGTTCTTAGTAGCTGTTAGGTACTCGCTGTTGGTTATTGCGTTTTCCAGCCTTTGAGGGTGTATTGATGGGAAGGGGTAGGAAGTGACCCCACTGAAGGTATTGCTACCCCCAGGTTTGGCCACCCACAAGCGTGCCCTGTGTGGGGTTGAGCCTGGAGGGGGTCGTGGACATGCTCACAGGATGGGCACGAGCAGGAATGGGGACCACAGGGCGGTGTACTTACTCTCGCTCCCCTTGGAGATGCAGGAGCAGCTTATGGAAAGACAGGTAGCAGTCAGGGGCATCAGTCCTCACTCTACCAGAGTCACAGGCTGCAGGGAGACCCGACACGACCTCAGGGGAGCCTCCACTATTGGATGGTATCCACATGCTGCCCAGGCCAGCCAAGAGCTTGGCCAGCCCTTGGCTCCCCAACCCTGCAAACTTCCCAGGCCAGGCTTCCTTTGGTGGCCCCAGAACCCTCCACCTGCATAACCTCCCACTCTGCTGAGGACAAGCCCTGGAGTCCGGCTCCCACTTCCCCAGAGGATGCTGTACACATACTCAGTTGTGTGTTGATCTGGAGGTCAATGGCAGAGTCGATCTCGAAGTCAACGGACTGGTCAATGCCCAGCCTGGAAAGAGCCAAGGACCCAGGACTCTCATTTAGGTCTCCAGCCCAGAGAGGGCCAGGGCATAAGGCATCAGCTGACAGGAATGCTTACCCCCAGGCAGTGGTGTAGCCATACTTCAGGGTCCCCTTGAAGACCACAGACACGTTCTGAATGGAGACATCAATGGACTTGGCTTCCACCAGCTCCACCCGGCTGCTGGCGATGGACAAGTGGCTGATTTGGATGCTGGGAAGGAACGGTAGTGAGGAAGGATGTTGGGGGTCATCCAGGGAGCCCAAGGAGCGAGCCTCCAATTTTGCCTTAGTGAGGGTGGAAGATAGAATTATGGCCCCCAAAACGTCCGCCTCCTAATCCACAGAACCTGCAAATATGTTACCCAACATGTCAAACCCTGGGTACCGCACTCAACTCATGTTACCCATATGCAAATATGGTCAAGTTAAGGACCTTAGGGGTAGGTGTGGAGATGATCCTAGATTTTCTGGGTTGTCCCAATGTAATCACAGGCTGCTGAAAAGTGGAAGAGGAGGCAGAAGAGGAGAGGTGGGGGAGGGGTGACCAGGGAAGAATGCCCAGAGAGTCAACCCTATTGGGCTGAAGATGGAGGGAACCATGCTCACGGGGAAATTTATATCTAGAAATGCCTGTCTTTAGAAAAGAGAAAGATCTCAAGTCAATAATCAAACTTTCCACCTTAAGGAACTTGAAAAATAAGGGCACACTAAGCCCAAAGCTAGCAGAAGGAAGGAAGTAATCAGGATCTTAGTGCCTACGAATGAGATAATAGAAAAACAACAACAATCGGTGAAAACAATTGTTGGTTTTTCCAAAAGATCAATAAAATCAGCAAACCTTTAGCTAGACTGGCAAGAAAAAAAAAGACTGAAATTACTAAAAACAGAAATAAAAGCGAGGCCATAATTACCAATCTTACAGAAATAAAAGGAATTATGAGAGAATACTATGAACAACTGTATGCCTACAAATGAGATAAATTAGATGAAATGAAATGGACAAATTCTTAGAAATGTAAATGGTATGTGAGGAAGGGTGAAAATTGATTCGGAAGAGTATGGATACACTAGCAGAAGTCAAGTTAGATCAAAAATAGATTGGCAGGCCAGCGTGGTGGCTCACGCCTGTAATCCTATCACTTTGGGAGGCCGAGGAGGGCAGATCATCTGAGGTCAGGAGTTCATGACCAGCCTGGCCAACATGGTGAAATCTTGTCACCACAAAAATACAAAAAAATTAAACAGGCATGATGATGGGTGTCTGTAGTCCCAGCTACCCAGGAGGCTGAGGCAGGAGAATAGCTTGAACCCAGGAGGCAGAGGTTGCAGTGAGCTGAGATCGCGCCATTACACTCCAGCCTAGACGACAGAGTCTTACTCTGTCGCCAAAAAAAACAAGAAAATAGACAAAATGTTGCATGTCTACATCAAAACATCTCATGTACCCCATAAATATATATGCCTACTATGTACTCACAAAAATTAAAAATAATTTTTTTAAAAAATAGATTGGCAAAGACTTACAGTATAGGAAACAACCAGATTGCTCCAAATTCTTCTTCTTCTTTTTTTTTGTTTGTTCTTTTTTTTGTTTTGTTTTTTGAGACAGGGTGGCTCTCTGTTGCCCAGGCCAGAGTGCAGTTGTGTAATCACAGCTCACTGCAGCCTCGAATTCCAACGAGCCTCCTGCCTCAGCCTCTGGAATAGCTGGGACCACAGGCAGGCACCAACAGTGCCTGGCCAATTTTCGTATTTTTGGTGCAGATGGGGGTCTCACTATGTTGAACAGACTCCACATTCTTCTAAATGCTCTAATTTAGAATTAGACCGTACTACAATCTCCAATCCTCTTTCAGTTCTACAGAAATTTAAACCTCATACCAATTTTTTTTTTTTTTTTTTTGAGACTGAGTCTGACTCTGTTGCTCAGGCTGGAGTGCAGTGGCACGATCTTGGCTCACTGCAGTCTCTGCCTCCTGGGTTCAAGTGATTCTCCTACCTCAGCCTCTCTAGAAGCTGAAATTACAGGCTCCCGCCACCACGCCCAGCTAATGTTTGTACTTTTAGTAGAGACAGGGTTTCACCATGTTGCCAGGCTGATCTTGAACTCCTGACCTCAGGTGATTGCCCCACCTCAGCCTCCCAAAGCACTGGGGTTACAGGTGTGAGCCACCATGCCCAGCCTTTTTTTTTTTTTTTTTTTTTTTTGAGACAGAGTTTTGCTCTTGTCGCCCAGGCTGGAGTGCAATGGGCAATCTCAGCTCACTGCAGTCTCCACCTCCTGGGTTCAGTGATTCTCCTGCCTCAGCCTCCTGAGTAGCTAGGACTACAAGCATGCACCACCACGCCAGCTAATTTTGTATTTTTAGTGGAGATGGGGTTTCACCATGTTGGCCAGGCTGGTCTTGAACTCCTGACCTCAGGTGATCTGCCCGCCTTGGCCTCCCAAAGTGCTGGGATTACAGGTGTGAGCCACTGTGCCAGGGGTGGAGTCTCTTCTGGTAATAGCTACATAAGCTCCTAACACACTAACCTCCTTTGATGACTAAATTCTTGACCTCTGCACAGAATACAATAAACACTACCTGAGGCATTAGAGAGTAAGTGAAAATAGTCAGACTAGGCCAGGCGCAGTGGCTCATGCCTGTAATCCCAGCACTTTGGGAGGCTGAGGCAGGTGGATCATCTGAGGTCAGGAATTCGAGACCAGCCTGGCTAGCATGGTGAAATCCCATCTGTACTAAAAATGAAAAAAAAAAAAAAAATAAGTGGGGCATGGTGACATATGCCTGTGGTCCCAGCTGCTCGGGAGGTTGAGACAGGAGAATCGCTTGAACCCAGGAGGCGGAGGTTGCAGTGAGTCACGATCGTGCCACTGCACTCCAGCCTGGGCGACAAGTGCACAACTCTGTCTTAAAAACAAACAAACAAAAAACCCACAGACAACCCACAAACAAACAAACAGAAAAACCCAGCTGGACTGCAGGGGAGATGCCGGGTGGAGGAAGAGAACAGCGCAGGGTGCGTTTCCCCATTTTCACAGATTCTAGCACGAAGGTGGGCTCCAGCTTGCACTGTGAGAAAAGACAATGGGAAAAGGCCCTTTCAAGGTCTTGAACTCTGGTAGATCATAGTTTTTCTGGCCTAGAGAACCAGAGGACAGGATTTGGGACAATCACAGCTGCTGGAAAGCAGGGGGGAATACCATAAATGAGAAAGTCAGAGCAGGGAGCCCCCCCTCGCCCGAAATAAAAGGAGATGGAGGGAAGCCAAGGAATGGGGGAAGCCTCTAGAAGCTGGAGAAGGCGAGGGAATTAATTCTTCTCTATAGCCCCCAGAAGGAATCTGGTTCTGCTAACATCTTGATCTTGGCTCAGGGAGTGCCATGGTGGACTTCTAGCCTTTTTAACTGTAAAATGATAAACTTGTGTCATTTTAAGCCACTAAACTTGGAGTGATTTTTTACGGCAGAAAATAGGAAACTGATACAGAGGGCTTCCCAGAGGAGGTGACACCGGATGGAGGGTGGGAGTTTGGAAGATAGTAGGAGGCTCAGCTTGGAGGAGGCCTCAGCCAGGCACCGGGGGGCAGAGGTGGAGCTGCACAGTGGGAGAAGTGTTGGACCTGGGGTCTTAATGTAGGTCCAGCAGAGGATCTGTGTCGCCGGGGACTTGGTCAGAGGTGGGGCTCAGTGAAGGCCCTTAGGAAGCAAGCATCAGAGAGGAGAGACTGCAGGCAGGGAGGCCAGTGGGCCACATTCACTTTCAAACCCCTCTACCCTTGCTGAACTCTTCCCAGGGCCCGGCTTGAGCACATGGAATATGACACAATAGAAGCGGCCATCACGTTCCGAACACATGCTGTGTGGCAGGTACTGTGCTGAGAGTTTACACACATTTCCTCATTTAATCCTCACAGCTACCCACGAGGTGGTCACTATTGCTGTACCCAGTGAACTGAGACAGAAATGACTCAGACAGCTTATGTGGCTTCAGAAAACCTCAGCAGAAGGGAATTTGATCCTGGATCCATCCCACTCCAAATCCCATATTATAAGCCACTATGACACACTGCGCCTAGCAAGGAGAATCCACGTATATCTGGCTTTCCCCGTCTGTTCTGTTCTATCTTATTCTATTCCCTTTAGAGAGAAGAGAGTGGAGAATTCTCATTTTAGCCATGATCCAGCTTCATCTAATGTTAATCATGGCCAATCATATTTATGGCCAATCATATTTTTTTCTACCCCACCCATATATATTTGGGATAACAGTTATATATTAATGACTGTGACATCTAGTCTATGGCAGTCTGGTCTTACTGAATTATTGCTAATTTATTAAGGGTGCTATCTCTTTAACTTCTCAAGACGCTTTTGCCATGTCTGACCTCTTGCAACATAGGCATAGGGTAGCATTATCCTCTTTTATTTCTTAGCAACAGAGTCTTGCTCTCTCACCCAGGCTGGAATGCAGTGACGCAATCATAGCTCACCGCAGCCTTGACCTCCCAGGCTCAAGTGATCCTCCTACCTTGGCCTCCTGAGTAGCTGGGACTGTAGGCACGCAACATCACACCCAGCTAATTTTTAAATTTTTCATAGAGACAGGTGGTCTTGAACCCTGGTTGAAGTAATCCTCCTGCCTCGGCCTCCCAAAGTGCTGGGATCACAGGCGTGAACCACTGGATCTTGCCCATTACTCTTCTTTTCAGAAGCCTAAACTGAAGCCCAAGGTCGCACAGAGGGCGTGGCTGCGCGAGACCTGGGACGCCCCCACAGCACCCCCTAGCGGCAGTAGTCTTCCTGCAAAAGGCGAAGCGGCATCCCTGCACCGCCGGCGCCCCCTGGTGGCTCAGAAACATTTAGCAAGACTCCAGGCCCAATGTGCGCCGGTAGCAGAGACCACCACTGGGGAGCATGTTTAGCGGGGCTGGGGAGGAGGAGGAGATTGGCTTTAAGACAAAGACAAGGTCCCTGAACAATGTCTGCCCCACCCTTGGGGCCTCAGACCGACACACAGACGGGGACCCAGGCTCCAGGGCAGCCTGAGGTGCCAGGAAGGTGGCTGAGTTCCTGAGACTGAGCTGAGTTTGCACATGAGCTCCGCCAGGCTGCGAAACCTCTATCAGCTCCTGTTTCCGTATTTGTTAAGCAGGGCCATCCGGGCGATGGCATTATCCTCTTTTAGAGAAGAGGCTAAATAAAATATATGATAAAGATTAAGATAGGCCGGGCGCCGTGGCTCACGCCTGCAATCCCAGGACTTTGGGAGGCCGAGGCGGGCAGATCACTTGAGGTCAGGAGTTCATAATCAGGTCAACATGGTGAAACCCCGTCCCTACTAAAAATACAAAAATTAGCCGGGCGTGGTGGCGGGCGCCTGTAATCCCAACTACTAGGGAGGCTGAGGCAGGAGAATATCTTGAACCCGGGAGGTGGAGGTTGCAGTGAGCTGAGATCGCGCTACTGCACTCTATCCTGGGTGACAGAGAGAGACTCCATCTCAATCAATCAATCAATCAATCAAGATTAAGATAGATAAAGAGCCGGGCAGGGCCACCCGGGCGATGGCATTATCCTCTTTTACAGAAGAGGCTAAATAAAATATATGATAAAGATTAAGATAGGCCGGGCACCATGGCTCACGCCTGTAATCCCAGCACTTCTGGAGACTGAGGTGGGCGGATCACTTGAGGTCAGGAGTTGGAGACCAGTCTGGCCAACATGGTGAAACCCCATCACTACTAAAAATACAAAAACTACCCGGATGTGGTGGCGTGTGCCTGTAATTCCAGCTACTCTGGATGCTGAGGCATGAAAATTGCTTGAACCCAGAGACGGAGGTTGCAACGGGCTGAGACTGTGCCACTGCACTCCAGCCTAAGTGACAGAGGGAGACTCTGTCTCAAAAAATGAAAAAAAAAGAAAGAACAAATGTATGATAAAGGTGATGATAAAATTAGATATTGTTTGTAAAAGCACCTGGCCCACAACCGACCCTTGGCTGTTAACCATCATCCCAAATAAAGTCAAGATACTCATTTTAGGCTTGGGGTGAGGAATTGGTTGAGGCTAAGAGTTCAAGACCAACCTGGCCACCATTGCAAGACCTCTGTCTCTAAGAAAACAACACTTATAAATTTTTTCTAAAAAATACCTATTTTGCTGAGATCTCTCTACCCTCCCCTCGTATTCACCCCCAAATAAGACCTCCATCATCCCAGGGCAGTGGGAAAGGACCCTGTGAAGCCTGACTCTTAGAGGGGCTGAGAGGTTGATACACTCCAATAAATCCCCCAGGTCACCAGGGGATGGAGCGTGGGGGTAGGGGAGGTGTCAGGCTCTGGTTCCAGATCAAGGGAAAAGACCTGAGTTCCCCCCCACCCTCCCCTCACCCACTGACCTTCCTCCCTGTGGGCTGGGGGAAAGCCCCAGGCTGTTCCTCCCTCCTCCCTACCCCCAGCCTGGTCACATTCGAGGCCCAACTCACTTGTGCAACCCATACTTGACTTGGCCAAGGAGCATCATGGCCTTCTCGCCCGTGATATTTGGGTAGTTGGCTCGCTGGAAGGCAGACTGGATCACCTTGGCAGTCTCTTGGTTCACTAGAGGGGAGGGCAGTGGCTGAGGGGCTGCAGGCCCGTGCCAAACCCCCTGCTCCCACCCCCAAGCGGCCTTGGCCATGACTCAGCCTCTCTGGGATAAGGCTCCCCAGCAGGCCTTAAAGCTGAGGGTTTGGACTGGGCCTCCCTCTCAGTTTAAGGTCGATGGCAATTCCAGGGGACACAGACAGCTCTGACCCTGACCCCAGCTAGAGATCCTGATCATACCCTAGCCTCTGGATGCTGACACATGGGAACCCCATGATCCTAGTCAAATGGCAGCCCTGAGCCCAGCCACACACTAACCTTAGCCTCACCCAGACGATGCTGTGACACTCTGTAGTCCTGGGGGTCTATAATCCTGGCTCTTGAACTTGACGATATTCTAGTTTAGAAATTGTATCATTTAGCCTCCCTATACCCTTATTGTATTGAGCAAGAGGCTGAGGCCCAGAGAGGGCAGGGGAGCTGGCCAAAGTCACACAACAGTCAGTGACAGAGCCTCTGTCACCTGAGCTCATGGCAACCCCTGACTCTGGCCATAGAGTGACCCCCAACACCAAATATACACCAACCTCCTAATCTTTACCGCCTGACTCAACCCCCTAACCTGGCTCAGATCTGAACCTTAACTTGAACCCCAGTGATTCTGGGTCTCAGACAAACAGAAATCCCTACACCTGGCTATTTGCAACCGAGCTAGGACCTTCTCACCAAAGAACTTGACCTTGAAGGTGAGGTCAGGAGAGGGTGAGGACAGCTCCACTCAGCCCATTCCCTCCCAGGGCACTCCTCTCTCTGGGCTAGTGTGGCAGCCAGCTTCAGAGCTGGCTTCAGACCAGGGAGGCTCCTGGCATAGTGGGTGTCTGTGAAAAGACCCCTGGCAGGGCAGACAGATGCACTGATACTTACACACCAGGAGGGCAGGCTTGGTGATGCGGCACACAATGCCTGCCTTGTGTGAGGTACCTTTGGAGCAGGCGTGGACATTGCCCAGCAGGGCCAGGGTCAGGACGGTAGCAGCCAGCATGGTTATCAGGCAGTCGTGCATGAGTGGCCCGAGCCGTTCAGCCTGGAGCCTGTATATATATGTCCTCCCAGCCCCCATGGAACATGAGGCTCTTCCTGGCAGCGGGGTCTTCCTGGCCCCAGAGATTTACCTCCTTCCTGCCCAGCCCCGGTGGCCTCCTCTTGAGTTCAGAGCCAGACATTCAACAAGAGCACCCCAACTTCTCCTTGTCTCCCCTCAATCATCTGCACCATTTTTGCCATCCCTTATGTTATCTGGATAATTGCTTAATAGGTTTCCATGAATTCATTTATTTTTTACTTAAATATATCTAAGAATAAACTTTCTCTCTCAGTTGCCATAAATAGAGGCCGAAATACAATGACTATGAGAAAAAGACATTGAATTCTTGCCAGATACTGTTGCCCGGCAATGACCCCAAGCTTGAAGCCTGTTGTTGCATGTAAAGTAAAACTCAGTAGAAAAAGGGAGAAGGCTTCAAGAGTGCTAGAGAAACTCTAGCATGGACCTTTCCCTTGCTCTGATTTGAAAGCTTGAAAGGATAATGTCCTCACTGTAGTATTCCATGGCATTTGATGCTGCATCTGGGTACCCCAGAAAGAGTCTTCTATGTAGACTTTCCTTGATATGCATAAAATAACTCTGGGTGGGTACACAGCCTCTGAGATCATTGGCTGCCTCTGGGAGAAACAGGGTATCTGGGGGAAAGGGACGGAGCGGGGGGGACGTCTGTGGCATTTGAATTCTGAGTCATGTGAATGTGTTATCTTTCAAAAAATTACAACATACAGTACTTTACCTACAGCTGGGGCCAAGAACTGCCCTGCAGCAACTGTGACCAGATGGCCAAGCCCTGCCTCCTCAGAGCCCCTAGGAAGGAGCCAGGCTGCAGGGATGTGGGCAGGATGCTGTGCTCCAGGCAGGGCCAAGGAAACATGAGTTGGGATGGCCTTGCTCAGTTGCCTCTCAGGAGGTCCTGCCCTAGTCCCAAGTTTGCACCTGCTCCAAGCCCAAAGCTGCCCAGAACCACGTGGGGAGCCAGACTGACCCTCACCGTTTCCCAAGGCTCAGAGACAGAAGCTGATTGCCCCTGGGCACCAGCTCTCAGGTTCGTACCCATAGGCCTCTGGAGCCCCTTCACTGAGTGAGCATGTACCATCTGCCCTGACAGGGTCGGGGCTGGAGGTGAGCCCTTTAGCCCAGGCCTCCCCAGCACCCCGTCCGCCGATCAGCCTGAAAGAACTTCATTACCGGGCTCTATTTCTCCAGAAACGTGAGGACTTCCTGGCGGCTATTGTCTTCCTGGCTGTTGTTTCTCTTCCCTTCCTGGGGCCACAGAGGACAATGACCCAGGGTGCCCCTGACCAGGGTACTGGCGTTCAGGGTGGGAAACCCTTGGGATAATGGATTAAAAAAACAAATAAAACTAAACCAAAAAAACAAAAGAGCCTATCCCTTTAAACTTAGAATCCTGCACCTTAGACTCTTAAAACTTAGCTTACTAATCATACTAATATCAGCTATATTTTTGAGATAATGCTTTTTTGCATTATCTCATTTAATTCTTTTTATTATTTTTTAGTCTTTTTTAAATTGTAGTAGAATTTTAAAAATACTGATAAATGAAAACTTACCACTTTAACCATTTTAAAGTATACAATTCAGTGGCATTTAGTACATTCACGATGTTATGCAGCCATGAATTTAATTCCAGAACATTCTTATCACCCCAAAATAGAGCCCCACATCCAATAAACAGTCATTCCCCATCCTGCCCTCTCCCAGCTCCTGGCAACCACAAATGTGCTTTCTGTATCTATGGATTTGCCTACTCTGAACATTCCACGTAAATAGAGTCACACAGTGTGTGATCTTTCGTTTCTGGGTTTGCTCTTTTCTTTCTTTCTTTCTTTCTTTCTTTCTTTCTTTCTTTCTTTCTTTCTTTCTTTCTTTTTCTTTCTTTCTTTCTTTCTTTCTTTCTTTCTTTCTCTCTCTCTCTCTCTTTCTTTCTTTCTCTCTCTCTCTCTTTCTTTCTTTCTTTCCTTTCTTTCTTTCTTTCTTTCTTTCCTTCTTTCCTTCCTTCCTTCCTTCCTTCCTTCCTTCCTTCCTTCCTTCCTTCCTTCCTTCCTTCCTTCCTTCCTTCCTTCCTCTCTTTCTCTCTTTCTTTCTTTTACTTTTCCCTCCCTCCCTCTTTCTTTCTTTTTCCCTTCCCTTCCCTTCCCTTCCTTTCTTTCAACAGAGTCTCGCTCTGTCACCCAGGCTGAAGTGCAGTGGCACGATCTCGGCTCACTGCAACTTCCACCTCCCAGGTTCCAGCAACTCTCTTGCCTCAGCCTCCCGAGTAGCTGGGATTACAGGCACCCACCACCATGCCCAGCTAATTTTTGTATTTTTAGTAGAGGCAGGATTTTGCCATGTTGGTCAGGCTGGTCTTGACTCCTGACCTCAAGTGATCTACCTGCCTCGGCCTCCCAGAATGCTGGGATTACAGGCATGAGCCACCACACCTGGCGTGTGTCCCTTAGAGGAATGTCTTCAAGGTTTGTCTGTGTCTAGGCTGTGTCCGTACTCCATTCCCTTATACGCCTATACCGCATTGTGTTGGTCCCTTCACCCATCCATGGGCGTCTGGGCTGTCTGCTATCTCATTCACTCTTCACAGCCACCCTCGGGGTGCCTTGGTTGCCCTGCTTTATAGGTCAAACAGTGAGGCAGAGAGAAGTGAAGCTACAAGCTCCAGGTCACATAGGGACAGAAAGCCAGGATTTGAGCTCAGGCAGTTGGGCTCAGGGCTGGTCACAGCTTCTGAGAATACTGGAGTCAGAGGACAAGAGGCTTGGGGCACAGAAGCTCACCCTCTCTCACAGGGGAGACAGCTCCTGGGGAAGGAGATCCCTGGGACAGGGAGGGGCAGGATAACCTGCACCCTCTCCTGCCTCTGTAATCATAACCTGCAAAACCTTGTCGTGGAGGAGAATGCAAATCCCGTGTGAATTTTTAAGCAGGCTTTGCTTTTTGGAAGAGTTTTAGATTTTCAGAGAAACTGAGCAAGGTTCCCATATACAACCCATACTCAGTTTCCATTACTATTATTATTATTATTGTTATTATCATTGAGACAGGGTGTCACTCTGTTGCTCAGGCTGCAGTGCAGTGGCATGATCCTGGCTTACTGCAGCCTCAACCTCCCGGCTCAAGCGATCCTCCTGTCTCAGTCTTCTGAGTAGCTGGGGCTACAGGTATGTGCCACCACGCCTGGCTAATTTTTAAAAATTTTTTGTAGAGATGGGGCTCTCACTATGTTACCCAGACTGGTCTCGAACTCCTGAGCTCAAGAGATCCTCCTGCTTCAGCCTCCCAAAGTGCTGGGATTACAGGCGTGAGCCACCACCCCTGGCCTCATTATGAACATCTTGCATTCATACGGTATATTTGTTACAATTAATGAATCAATGTGGATACATTACTAAAATCCATGGTCACTCAGATGTCCTTAGTTTTTACCTAATATATTTTTCCTGTTCCAGGATCCCGTCAAGTATCCATCACATTTGGCAAGGCATGGTGGCTCATGTGTGTAATCCCAGCACTTTGGGAGGCCAAGGCAGGGGGATTGCTTGAATCCAGGAGTTCGAGACCAGCCTGGGCAACATGGCGAAATACTGTCTCTAAAAAAAATACAAAAATTAGCTGGGCATGGTGGTGCATGCCTGTAGCCCCCACTACTTGGGAGGCTGAGATGGATGGGAGGATCACTTGAGCTCTGGAGTTCAAGCCTGCAGTAAGCTGTGATTGTGCCACTGTACTGCAGCCTGGGTGACAAAGCGAGACCGTATCTAAAAAAAAAAAAAAAAAAAAAAAATCACATTTAGTTGTCACATCTCCTTGTGGCTGTGACAGTTTCTCAGGCTTCTCGTTTCTGATGGTCTTAACAGGTTTGAGGAGCAGTGGTCATGTATATTGTAGGATGCCGTTCTGTTGGGATCTGTCTGATGTTTTTCTTTTCTTTTTTCTTTTTCTTTTTCTTTTTCTTTTTTTTTTGAGATGGAGTCTCACTCTGTCACCCTGGCAGGAGTGCAATGGCGCGATCTCGGCTCACTGCAACAGAGTGAGACCCTGTCTCAAAATAAATAAATATATAAATAAAATAAATAGATAAACATCAGACCAGGCGCGGTGGCTCACGCTTGTAACCCGAGCACTTTGGGAGGCCAAGGTGGGTGGATCACAGGTCAAGAGTTTGAGACCAGCCTGGGCAACATGGTGAAATCCTGTCTCTACTAAAAATACAAAAATTAGCCAGGCAGGGTGGCACGCACCTGTAATCCCAGCTACTCGGGAGGCTGAGGCAGGAGAATCACTTCAACCCGGGAAGCAGAGGTTGCAGTGAGCCGAGATTGTACCACTGAACTCTAGCCTGGACAGCAGAGTGATACTCTGTCTCAAAAAGAAAAAACAATCAAAATTATGGACTCGAATATTTGCACACCCATGTTCATAGCAGCATTTTTCATAGTAGCCAAAAGTGCAAGCAACACAAGCGTCCATCAATGATGAGTGGATAAACAACACGTACTATATCCACACAACAGAATATTATTCATCCTTTAAAAGGAAGGGAATTCTGACACACGCTACAATGAGGATGAACCTTCAGGACATTATACCAAGTAAAATGAACCAGTTACAATAAGACAAATACTGTGTGATTCCACTTATATGAGGTATGTAGAGTAGTCATATTTAAGAGCCAGAAAGTAGAATGGGCAGGGTGTGGTGGCTCAGACCTGTAATCTCAATGCTTTGGGAGGCTGAGGTGGGAGGATCGCTTGAGGCCAGGAATTTAAGTCTGGCTTGGGCCATGCAGCAAGACCCCATCTTTCCAAAAAATAAGTAAATTAGCAGAGTGTGGCGGCCTGTGCCTATAGTCTCAGCTACTCAGGAGGCTAAGGTGGAAAGATCCCTTGAATCCAGGAGTTTGAGGCTACAGTGAGCTGTGATTGCACCACTGCACTCCAGCATGGACAACAGAGGGACACTGTCTCTAATAATAATAATAATAATAGAATGGAGGTCACCAGAGGCTGGAGGAAGAGAGAACAGGGAGTGAGTTCATATTTAATGGTAACAGAGTTTCAGTTTTTCAGGGTGAAAAGAGTTCTGGAGATGGGTTATATAATAATGTGAATGTATTAAATGCATAAAACTGTACACTTAGAATGACTAAAATGATCAATTTTATGTTATATATATTTTCCTATAATAAAAAAATCAAAATTAATGCAAAAGATCTATAATGGACAAAGTATCAGAATCTTAAGTAAACATTGAATCAGTATTACTAATTTTCTCATTTGCTTCCATGTCCAACAAGGCCTGTTGTGGCCCTGTTGCTGAGCCGGTACCACGTCAGAGCGGGGTGACAGCCCGCTGACCCCAAGTTCCTCCTCTATCCACTCAGTCATGCCAAAATCACGCCTTCAGAGGATAAGCCCAGAGAGAGGAATCTGTGGCAGAGCTGAACCCAGAACCCTGGTGGAAAAATTCCCACCCTAGGCGGGTGTGGTGGCTCACGCCTGTAATCCCAGCACTTTGGGAGGCTGAGGCAGGCAGATCAGTTGAGGCCAGGAATTCCAGACCAGCCTGGCCAACATGGCAAAACCCTGTCTCTACTAAAAATATAAAACTTAGCTGGGCTTGGTGCTGTGTGCCTTGGTGCTGTGGACTTGGTGCTGTAATCCCAGCTACTAGGGAGGCTGAGGCAGGAGAATGGCTTGAACCTAGGAGGTGGAGGTTGCAGTGAACCAAGATCACACCATTGCACTCTAGCCTGGGTGATAGAGTGAGACTTGGTCTCAAAAAAAAAAAAAAAGAAAGAAAGAAAGAAAGAAAGAAAGAAAATAAAAATTCCCACCTTACCAATACGGGGATTCCATCCATCTAAGCTCGGCCATATGCATCAAGTATTTAATTAATAGCAAGAACTAGCTAATCAATTCCTCCCCTGACAGTGAGTGTTGATGGTGAAGAAGGGAAGATGAATGTGGGGATTAGGTAGGAGGAAATGGGGTACTGTCAAGATGAAAATAAACTTAGGGTGGAGAGGCTGGGGCAAAAGACAGGCCCAACATTATGATTTGCCCCAGTGAGGGGACTTTGTGCCTGGTGATTTGGGGTGGCAGGGTTTCTACCCAGGCCTGATGGGAGCTCAGATTAAAAGCATCTGTGACCTGAGGAAGGCCATTGCTCTGTGGCCTGCTCCCCTAACTCTTTTGCAGAAAGTCCCAGGCTGAGATGGGGGATGGTTGTAATGACCCCTCCTAGAAATCCTGGCTCTGTCTTGCAGAGGTGGGGCCCAGGGATCAAGACGCCTCTAGGTTCAAGAGAGAGGCAGAATGAGGGGTCAGCCAGCTTGGGCAGGAAGGCTTCACTCTGGGCTGCAAGGAGAGACCTTTCGCCTTGACTGGAAGGACGTGAGGAGCCTGTGGCCTCCTGTTTGCAACCAAGGGCTGAGGGAAGGGCCGGGCATTCCTGCCATAGGTCAATGACCTGGAGAAATGCATGCTTGAGGACAGAGCTCAGATCATTGTCCCAGCGCAAACCCTGGTGGGTTGTCAGGTTTGGAGCTTCTTAAGTTCCAAGAGGCAGTCTCATGCAGTTCGAGGAGGGCTGGAGAAGCCTGGTCTGCTCATGGGAGTCTATTGTTAAGTTTTCAGAATTTTGTGAGCCAGTTATTAAACACAGCTATTATTAAAAACAAAATTATAGGCTGGGCATGATGGCTTATGTCTGTAATCCCAGCACTTTGGGAGGCCGAGATGGTGGATCACTTGAGGTCAGGAGTTCAAGACCAGCCTAGCCAATATGGCAAAATCCTGTGTCTACCAAGAATACAAAAAAATTAGTCAGGTATAGTGGCTCACACCTGTAATTCCAGCTACTCGTGAGGCTGAGGCAGGAGAATTGCTTGAGCCCAGGAGGCAGAGGTTGTAAAGGGCTGAGATCATGCCATGGCACTCCAGCCTGGGCAACAGAGGGAGATTCTGTCTTAAAAAAATAATAAAATAAAATAGGCTGGGTGCCATGGCTCACGCTTGTAATCTCAGCACTTTGGGAGACCAAGGCAGGAAGATCGTTTGAGCCCAGAAGTTGGAGATCAGCCTGGGGAACACAGGGAGACCCTGGTCTGTGCAAAAAATAAAAAACAAAATTAGCCGGGCATGGTGGCGCATCCCTGTGGTCCCAGTTACTTAGGAAGCTGAGATGAACAAAGTTAACACTCAAAACTCATCACTTGTGAATTACTTTGCTACAGTGTATTATTATTATTTATTTATTTATTTTTATTGGGCAGCCTTCTGAGTCAAAGTAGGCTCAGAGACTTGCCAGCATACTACTATTGATGCTCTGTGGTTATTGATATTGACTGGATCTATATAGTGGAAATGGCTATACTATGGAATTGTGTGCTACTGTGTATTTCTTACCAATTTTGCATTCAGTGGCATCACATTCGTAGCTTCAAGTTGGCTATGGTGGGAGGTAAATATGTGTGGTATAAATTGGCAAAGAAATTGGCAAAGGCTACAGATTGGGATTCCTGCCTGGCCCCCCAAGAGCTGGTTGTTAAACTTTTACCAGCACACCACGGAGTCGGAGTCTAGAAAGCAGGCTTTGTCCAGGTTCTGCCCTGCTAGCTCAACTGGCTCTCAAAGCTTTGCTCCACCAACCGGCCTATGGCTTCTTCCACTCACCAATTCTCCCTTTTGCCTTCTAAGGCCACCTCTTCCAGGAAGTTTCCCCTGATTTCTTTGCCTGGACTTCTAAAATTATTTCACTGCTAGGCGTGGTGGCTCACACCTGTAATCCCAGCACTTTGGGAGTACGAGGTGGGCAGATCACTTGAGGTCAGGAGTTAGAGACCAGCCTGGTCAACATGGCGAAACCCCATCTCTACTACAAATACAAAGATTAGCTGGACGTGGTAGCGTGTGCCTGTAATCCCAGCCACTTGGGTGGCTGAGGCAGGAGAATCACTGTGCCAGGAGGCAGAGCTTGCAGTGAGCCGAGATAATGCCATTGCACTCCAGCCTGGGTGACAGAGGGAGACTCCATCTCAAAATAAATAAATTAATTAATTAGTTCTTTCTCACCTCTTCTGTCCATATTCATACAGAATAATCTCCACATCTCAAAATTCCTAACTTAATCACACCTGCAAAATCCTTTTTTCCCCACATATAAGATAACATTCCCAGGTTCCAAGGATTAGGATGGAGCTATGTTTTGGGGGAGGGAGAGTGGAGCCATTATTCTGCCTACCACAAGAGTGTAATATGATCCCATTTCTATAACGCAGATAAAGACGACAAAACTCCAGACTTTGATTACATGTAGACAGGTCTGTAGAGGATTACTTGGAAGGACATGTACTAAATTGTGAACTTGGCCACCTGGGCAGGATAGGGGAGATGATGTCACTCCTCTGAGACCCAGGAACTGCCTAGTTCCTTCACATTTGGGCACAGGCAAAAAGTAACCCACTGTGTCTGGAGGTCTCTAAAGAAAGAGCAAAGGCCGGGCACAGTGGATCACGCCTATAATCCCAGCGCTTTGCGAGGCTGAGGTAGAAGGACTGCTTGAGCCCTGGAGTTCAAGATGAGCCCTGGGCAACATAGTGAGACCCTGTCTCTACACAATTTTTTTTTTTTTTTTTTTTTTTTTTTTTTTTTTTTGAGACGGAGTCTCGCTCTGTCGCCCAGGCTTGGAGTGCAGTGGCACCATCCCGGCTCACTGCAAGCTCCGCCTCCCGGGTTCACGCCATTCTCCTGCCTCAGCCTCCCGAGTAGCTGGGACTACCGGCCCCTGCCACCATGCCCGGCTAATTTTTTGTATTTTTAGTAGAGATGGGGGTTCACCGTGTTAGCCAAGATGGTCTCAATCTCCTGACCCCATGATCCGCCCACCTCGGCCTCCCAAAGTGCTGGGATTACACGCGTGAGCCACCACGCCCGGCCACAAAAATTTTTAAAAATTAGCCAGGTGTGATGGTGCATGCCTGTAGTCCTAGCTACTCACAGTAAGGGGGGCTGAGGTGGGAGGATCACTTGAGCCCAAGAGGTCAAGGCTGAGAGGCTACAGTGAGTCATAATTGTGCCACTGCACTCCAGCCTTGGTTACAAAACAAGATCCTGTCTCAAAAAAAAAGAGAAAAAGAAGAAAGGAAAGAAGGAGAGAAAAAAGAAAGGAAAGAAAAGAAAGAAGAAAGAAAAAGAGAGAGGAGAAAAAGAAAGCAAGAAAGGAAATGGAAGGAAGGAAGGAAGGAAGGAAGGAAGGAAGGAAGGAAGGAAGGAAGGAAGGAAGGAAGGGAGGGAGGGAGGGAGGAAGGAAGAGAGAAAGAGAGAGAGGCTGAGCATGGTGGCTCACACCTGTAATCCAAGCACTTTGGGAGGCCAAGGGGGGTGGATCACCTGAGGTCAGGCATTTGAGACCAGTCTGACCAACATGGTGAAACCCTATCTCTACTAAAATACAAAAATTAGCTGGATGTGGTGGCGGGCACCTGTAATCTCAGCTACTTGGGAGGCTGAGGCAGGAGAATCTCTTGAACCCAGGAGACAGAGGTTGCAACGAGCTGAGATCTTGCCATTGCACTCCAGCCTGGGCAACAAGAGTGAAAGTTCATTGAGAGAGAGAGAGAGAGAGAGAGAGAGAGAGAGAGAGAGAGAGAGAAGAGAGAAGGAAGAGGAAGGAAGGAAGGAAGGAAGGAAGGAAGGAAGGAAGGAAGGAAGGAAGGAAGGAAGTTAGGAAAGAAGGAAGGAAGGAGGGAGGGAAGGAGGGAGAGGGAAGGAAAGAAGGAAGGAAGGAAAGAAGGAAGGAAGGAAGGAAGGAAGGAAAGAAGGAAGGAAGGAAAGAAGGAAGCTAGCTACTGGCTGGGTGTGGTGGCTCACACCTGTAATCCCAGCACTTTGGGAGGTTGAGGTGGGTGGATCACTTAAGGTCAGAAGTTTGAGACCAGCCTGGCCAACATGGTGAAACCTTGCCTCTACTAAAAATACAAAAATTAGCTGGGCATGGTGGTGGGCACCTGTATCCCAGCTACTCGAGTGGCTGAGGCATGAGAATCACTTGAACCTGGGAGGTGGAGTTTGCAGTGAGCTGAAATAGTGCCACTGCACTCCAGCATGGGTGACAGTGTGAGACTCCATCTCAAAAAAAAAGAAAAAGAAAAGAAAAAGAAAAAAAAGCGAGCTGCTGAATGAGACCAAGCTCCGTGTGTGATGCCAGTTTGGGCCACTCACTGGCTGTGTGACTTGGGTGAGAGAACCTCAGTATCTTCAAGCGTACAGTGGGGTGAGTCGTCCTCATCTCCCAGGGCAGCTGTAGAATCAGATGCTTGATGGCACGGCCCGTGCTCCTTGCAGCACCCGGCCCACAGTCAGCTGCTTTCTCATTATGGCTTAGCAGCCTCCTCTCTGGGTGGGGGAAACTGCTGCCCACTCACATGGTCCACTCTGACAAGGCCTTGGTCCTCCCAGGCTGGCAGAGGAGGGAGCCACCCATCACCCAAAGGCGAGTTCCTGGGACAGTGCCTGGCACACAGCAGGACTTCACTAAGTGCTTGTGGAGAGAAGGGATGTGTGGAGGATAGAGGATCGTAGCTAATCACCACTGCCACCATCAGGCTGGTCTTGGGGTGCTCCTCCCTGTTCATGCTGGCAGGAGGCAGGTGGTGGCCCGGGATGTGAGGACATCTGAGCAGAAGGGCTCCAGGGTCCAGCTGCCCCTCCCGTGGCCACCTTATAACCTCAGAGGGCCCACTCCCCACAAGCCAGGGAGGCGCCTGGGGATTAGTGTTATTCTGAACAGGCTTAGGGCTGAGAGCAGAGGAGACAGCTAGCCACATAGCACCCCCAAAAGGACCCAAAGTCAGAGCCACAGAGCCCAGGCTGCAGAAGAGCCCGAGGTATCTAGGTCAGCCCTGCCACCAGAGGCCCAGGTACCAACACCTCAGGATCCAGGCCATTTGAGCCAGGAGTACCCGTTTTCCCAGGACCCCATGAGACCATCCACAGTTGGCCATGGGTCCCAACCGCCCCTCCAACAACAGGTCCACTTTCTGAGCTTTGGGCCTTCCAGAAGGCCTCAGCCAGGGGCTACTGTCTAGTCTAGCAGAGGCCTGCAGGAGGTCAGGGAAGGTGGGGAAGGGGCAGAGAAGGATGCCAGATGGCCTCCAGTGTCAGGCTCAAGGCAGACCTGCCTGACCCAGTGCAGAGCTGAGAAAATCCTGAGGCTGCCTGGGAGAACAAGCCCACAGCCGACCAGAAGATGCAGCCCCTGCCCAGCCGTCCTCTGCCCTCTGGTGGCTTGTGACCCTCCAGTCCCAAGTTTCCTGCACAGCTCAGCCCCACTGGGTAATGCTGATGGTTGGGGAGGAGGCGGCATTTCTACACACACGTTATGTCACTGTTAACAGCAGTGACTCAAGATGTGCACACATCTAATACACCCACACCCACACGCCTGCCCAGCTAGATCAATGCACCTGCACATGCAGACAGCCTTTTTTCTTTTTTTTTGAGACGGAGTCTCGCTCTGTTGCCCAGGCTGGAGTGCAATGGTGCAACCTCTACCTCCCGGGTTCAAGCGATTCTCCTGCCTCAGCCTCCCAAATAGCTGGGATTACGGGCACCTGCCATCATGCCCTGCTAATTTTTGGTATTTTTAGTAGAGATAGGGTTTCACCATCTTGGCCAGGCTGGTCTCGAACTTCAGACCTCGTGATCCCCCCGCCTCAGCCTCCCAAAGTGTTGGGATTACAGGCGTGAGCCACCGCACCTGGCCGCAGAGAGCCTTATGAGCACGTGTGCACAGATATGTGTGCACGGATACGCAAACACCACGTACACACAAGCACCCAGCTACACCTGCTTGTGAGACACACACAGGTACACCTGTATGCCCACAGCACCTACCCCAAATACACACACTCAAACATCTTGGTATGCACCTCATTTTTAAAAAGACATTTTCATGGACTATACATTCACAAAGCTTTTAGCATTCAGTGTTTCCTGCAACCTTAATCCTTCAGGAACCACGGTCATGATGCTGTCTTTTCTGTATCTGCCCTAGACTGTTATTTACTTAACCTTTTAAACGGACTGGCTTTTTTACTTATGTGGATTTTAAAGCGGAGCTTTATATCCCCACTTTAAATGGAAAAATACATTTATCTAATACATTGAAAAATAGCATGCTATTATAATCAAGTGTTTTTGGCTTTGCACAGTGGCTCATGCCTGTAATCCCAGCTACTTTGGGAGGCCAAGGCAGGTGGATCGCTTGACGTCAGGAATTCGAGACCAGTCTGGTCAACATGGTAAAATCCTGTCTCTACTAAAAATACAAAAATTAACTAGATGTTGTGGTGGTTGCCTGTAGTCCCAGCTACTCAGAAGGCTGAGGCAGGAGAATTACTTGGACCTGGGAGCCAGAGGCTGCAGTGGGCCAAGATTGCACCACTGCACTCCAGCCTGGGCAACAGAGGGAGACTCCATCTCAAAAAAAAAGAAAAGAAAAGAAAAAGAAGAAAAAAAGTGTTCTTCCACCTAGAATGGTTTTGCACACATGTCCCTGGGTCCCGTGTGCCACTCTGGGAAAGCGCTCCATTATTTCACTCCAGCCTCGTGACCCCTGTGCGGTAGGCAGAGCAGGTTTTATATGTCACAGGGTCTGTTATGATGAGGAAGTGAGAATTCAGTGGGGTGATATGACTTCCTCCAGGTCCCACGGCTGCAACTCACACCAGCTCTCCTGCCCCACATCTGGTGCCCTTCCCTGGGGACAACCCCTCTGGCCTCCTCCCTACAAATCACCTCCCCTTTCAGTCTAACGCCAGCAAGAAGGTTGTCATCAGAAGAGCCCACCCGCCTTCCCTGCAGCGTATCATCCAGTAGCACCTCAAGGTGGTGCCTCCCAGCCTGCAGGGCCACCGCTTACCCTCCCAGGGCTCTGTGCAGCCCTCCCCGGCCCCGCATACTCCACCCTGCCCTCTGTCATCAGCCATCCAGTGCTTATTCCCCCACCCACTTCTTGGAACATTCCCTCCACCTTCATGCTCTGACCTGGGGTCTGCTGCCTTCCCTGCAGGCCTCAGAGGGGCTGCTCTTCCTCCCACACATCTCCTCGCTCTTCCCCCATAAAACTCCAGCTCCTTGAAGTACACAACATCATAATCTGCTGCCCCTGTCCCATGGTGCTACGGTGGCTCCCAGCCCATCTCGACCACATCCCGTTTCTTACTGCGGGTCTCCGGCCCTACATGCTCTGGCTCCACTTCTGGGCCTCATCTCCGCAGCTCCTCTGGGCTCGGCTTCAGACACCTGCCACTCCACAGGACACACATACAGGACACACGTACCTGCTCCTGCCCCAGGGCCTTTGTCCTTGCAGTTCTTTCTGCTTAGGAGGCTCTTCCTCCAATCTTTGCTTGGTTTGCTCCAGCTCATCATTCAGGTGTCACCTCCTCGGAGGCTCTCCCCGACCACTGTCTAACCACTCATCCTCCTGGTGTCGAAATCACCGCACTCTAAAATGTCCCCTGCCGCGTTATCCCCTCTCCTTTCCATGCTTTTTATCCTAGCACTTGTCATTTTATGTCCACTTGTTTCTTTGTAGTCTCTGTTGACCCGCCAGGGTGTAGAGCCCAAGAGGACAGGGATCACCTGCAGCAAGTGGGCACTCAGGTGCTCTCCAGCCAGCTGTGTGCACACAGATTCGCAGCCTATCCAAGTATAGGCACCTACACACTCAGGCACACAGATTCCTATGTACACAACGGGCATCACAGAGTCCAACTCTGCAGCTGGGTCAGTGGTGCTGTCACACCTCACTCTCCGGGTCCTCACACCATTTAAATCTCATCCTTTCCACCCTGGAGACATCCTGCCAGATGAAGCCTGCTTCTTCCTGCCAACCTGTCTGGCCTGCTTCCTGGAGTGGGAAAGCTTTAGGAGGCACAGAGCGAAGCTTCGGGCCCTCCCCAGGACCACCCCCACCTGCCTTTGCTCTCAGGCAGAGCCACGCGGAGGGGCCCCTACCTGAACAAATGACACATCCTGCCTGGAAGCAATTCCCACCCCCACTGGCCAATACACTACACAGGGATAAGGAACTGGACCTCACAACCTCCAGAGTCGGCCCCTGTGTCAGTCAGGGTTCCTCCAGAGAAACAGATCCAATAGCGTGTTCATTAACTCACTTCTAGAAATTGTCCTACACGATTGTGGGAGCTGGCTAGGCGCGTCTGAAGCTGTAGGGTAGGATGGTGGGCTGGAAACTCAGGTGGAAGCTGAGGCTGCAGGCCATAGACTTAATTGCTCTGTAATTGGGGAAACCTGAGTTTTGCAATTAAGGTCTTTCGGATAATTAGATGAGGCCCACACAGGTTTATCACATCTGCAAAATACCTTCATAGTAATACCTAGATTCACGGGGGTTTTGTTTTCTGTTTTCTGTTTTTTGAGATGGAGTCTCACTCTGTTGCCCAAGCTGGAGTGCAGTGGCATGATCTCTGCTCACTGCAGCGTCCACTCCCAGGTTCAAGTGATTCTCCTGCCTCAGCCTCCCAGGTAGCTGGGACTACAGGCACACACCACCATGCCAGGCTAATTTTTGTATTTTTGGTAGAGATGGGTAGAGATTTTCACCATGTTTACCAGGCTAGTCTCAAACTCCTGACCTCAGGTGATCCGCCTGCCTCAGCCTCCCAAAGTACTGGGATTACAGGCGTGAGCCACCAAGCCTGGCCTAGATTCATGTTTGATTACATAACTGGGCCTAGCCAAGTTCGCACATAAAACTAATCATCACAGTACTCTCTTTGTCAACCTGGCACCTGTATGCATCTCCTTAAACCACACTTAATCTCCAGATAAAGACAATAACAAAGCCATACTTCCACCTCACATGACTCAACCGTCCTGCATACAACAGAAAACATGCCAATCCTTTCCCCAGAGAGGCTGCAACGTCCTTGGGTGATGTTTACTCTTCTGCTTGACATCCTGTCACTTCAATGCTGTGACGATCCGTCTCATGTTAGGTGATAAGGGAATGAGAGAGGAAAGAAAACAAAAGTTGTTTTTTTTTTTTTTTGAGACAGAGTCTTGCTCTGTTGCCCAGGCTGGAGTGCAGTGACGTGGTCACAGCTCACTGCAACCTCCGCCTCCTGGGTTCAAGCAATTCTCCTGCCTCAGCCTCTCGAGCAGCTGGGATTACAGGTGCCTGACACCATGCCCAGCTAATTTTTGTATTTTTAGTAGAGATGGGAGTTCACCCTGTTGGCTAGGCTGGTCTTGAACTCCTGACCTCGTGATCCACCCACTTCATCCTCCCAAAGTGCTTGGGTTACAGGCGTGAGCCACCACGCCTGGCCTAAAGATTTGTTTTATAGCTATAATATGTATTATATATCATAGCATACAAGTTTGTATATGAATATACAAATATAGTAATAACAAAATAAGGAACAGTGTAGGCCACCTACCTTTTGGTCCATGTTTCAGCCAGCCAACCAACCAACCAACCAACCAACCAAGTTAGAGCCCTTTCTAACCCCTCATGCTAAAGCACTGAGTTCAGAATCTCTGCTTAGTGGGCCCATATCGTTAAGTTCAGCCAGATCCAACACTATGGTCCTTCCATGATCTCACACCCTTAAAATCTATTCCTATACATATCTCTTGGATTTGTCTGTATAAATTGGAAAAATCATGCAGTTCTTTTGGCGTGTAGCACACCTCTTCATGGCTCACGGTCTGTACCTTACTCTCTGGGGCCTGGTGGGACTTGAGTCTAGTTACAGGTCCAGAAAAGAGGGGAGGGCATAGGATCTAAGAAGAATCATAAGTGCCCTGCAAGGCAGCTACCTCGGGGAAGGCCATATGGTTTCCCAAAGGGTTAAGAAATTGTGATGAGGTCAGGCGCATGGCTCACACCTTTCATCCCAGCACTTTCGGAGGCTGTGGGTGAATCTCTTGAGGTCAGGAGTTCGAGACCAACCTGGCTATTGGGGTGAAACCCTGTCTCTACTAAAAATACAAAAAAATTAGCTGGATTTGGTGGTACGCGCCTATAGTCCCAGCTACTCGGGAGGCTGAGGCAGGAGAATTGCTTGAACCCAGGAGACGGAGGCTGCAGTGAGCCGAGATTGCACCTCTGTGCTCCAGCCTAGACAACAGCACAAGACTCCAACTCAAAAAATAAAAAAGAAAGAAAAAGAAAGTGTGACGATTATGACAGTAGGGAAATAACAGCCTCACACTTGCTGCGATTCTGTGTCCACACAGCTGGACCCAGGGAGGGGTAGATGGGCTGTTTCTACTGGCAAAGAACAGAATTTAGGGATTCAATGTCCCCAGCTTTATTGGAATCTTCCTTTATGTTCCCATTCCAATTTTCAAGTTGCCCTCACTTTAACTGAAGACGTCCTGCAAGGTTGGAATTCGGGAATTCGATTTGCGACGTAATTCAGCCACATGCAAGATGAGACTTTGGGTTTCCTTTTCACGAGTCTCGGCCCTGGCCAGGCAGGATGGCTCACAACTGTAATCCCAGCACTTTGGGAGGTTGAGGCAGGCAGATCACTTGAGCTCAGAAATCTCGACCCTGCAGCTACAGGAGATAAGGGTCTCTTCTAAGGAAGTCACCACGCCCAGCTAATTTTTTTGTATTTTTAGTAGAGACAGGGTTTCACCCCAATAGCCAGGTTGGTCTCGAACTCCTGACCTCAAGAGATTCACCCACTTTGGCCTCCCAAAGTGCTGGGATTACAGGCGTGAGCCACGTGCCTGACCTCATCACAATTTCTTAACCCTTTGAGAAACTGTATGGCCTTCCCCGAGATAGCTGCCTTGCAGGGCACTTTGGATTTTTCTTAGATCCTATGCCCTCCCCTCTTTTCGGGACCTGTAACTAGACTCAAGTCCCACCAGGCCCCAGAGAGAAAGGTGCACACTGTAAGTCATAAAGAGGTGTGATTTTATGCAGAGCTTGAGCTGGGAATTTGAAACTCTGAGCTCATCCTTTGTTTTCTCCACTTTGTCCAGTGTAGTTGGGAGCAACCAGCCAATTTAATACTCCCTAGTTTGACTACAATGTTCTAAGGGGTGGGGGGTGTAAAACATAGCCAAGAAGGACAGATGCAGGGGATAGTATGGGTGCTGGCTCATGCCTGCACTCCCCCTGCATCATATGGATGCTGTCTTCTCCCATTTATGACAGGGGTAAGGGAAGGGATGCGCTGTAAGATTTCTGGGCCTGACTGGGTGACTTCCACAAGCTCCTCTGAATTCATGCTCAGTCTCCGATTGTGGAGGACCCTGAGGCTGGGAGTGCTGTGCTTTCAGTGCTTTGCATGGTCAGCAGCCCTGGCTTCCCCTTTTCTCCAGTCTCAATCTCCCTACCCACTTCATACTCATGTGGAATTCTCTCCAGTTCTCCCACACCACGTTCCCTCCGCCTCTGCACTGGCAGAGCTCTCTTCCTCTCTTTGCCTGTCACTCCTGCTCACCCTGTGGCCCCTGTGTCGGTGGCACACTTCCATTGCTGCGCGGGAGTGCTGGGATGGGGCTGCGGGTGTTATTTCCCCGTCCCTGAACTCATCACACCTGTCTGCCCTCGCTGCTGTACTTGCCACCCACAGCCGACTACAAGACCCAAGAGGGCAAGGGCCATGCCCAACCTATGCCTCATTCTGTCTCCTGGCCCCCACGCCATATTTGGCACATAAGGACGGCTAAAAAGAAATTGTAGAAGAGGTCCACTCCTGAGAGGGAGTATTTATAGTCTCAGATCTGCCAGTTATGGGTTTGAGACCTTAAGACAGGTCTCTCATCTCTGCAAGCCTCTACAAAATGGGAGAACACCTAGATCGCAGGGCTAGCTGATAAGACAGAGACTATCCTACATACATTCAAGTACTTTGAAAAGGACCAAGTAATTATTCCATAAAACCTGGGATTCTCCAGGGGACCTGGAGCCTCCCCCTTTGTCAGTCAGACTGTAGACAGGTATGGCTTCTCGTCTCCCTCCTGGCTATGGAAAGAATATTTATCTCCTAAGACTCTACTTTCAGGGATCATTTCTATGGTTGGTTACCAGAGAAGTTTCTCTGAACATGTAGAGCACTGGTAAAAATAAATAAATAAATAAGAAATCATTTATTTATTGAGACAGAGTCTCACTCTGTCGCGCAAGCTGGAGTGCAATGGCGCGGTCTTGGCTCACTGCAACCTCCCCCTCCCGAGTTCAAGTGATTCTCCTGCCTCAGTCTCCCGAGTAGCTGGGATTACAGGCGCCTACCACCACGCCTGGCTAATTTTTGTATTTTCAGTAGAGACAGGGTTTCGCCACGTTGGCCAGGCTGGTCTCAAACTCTTGACCTCAAGTGATCCACCTGCCTCGGCCTCCCAAAGTGCGGCATTACAGGCATGAGCCACCGTGCCTGGCCAAAAATAAATTTAAAAAAAGTTTATCTCCATTGTTTATTGTGTAAAATGTCACATCTAACAAAGTATGTTTGCTATGTAGAATGCCAAAGGAAGTGTTGATTTAGTAACTCATTACTAAATTTCCCAAAATGAGGCACATGGATAGTCCTAGGCCGTTCTCAGGAAGGGAAAGCCCCAGCTTCAGGCATATTAAAGGCCCCAGAAGGCCTGCAGTGAAGAAATCTATGAACGTGGATCAACCTGCGGGTTCCAAAATGTACTTGATCATGAAGCTCACTTTTTAGGGGCAGGGGTGGAGTGTTTCTTCTACAGAACTAGGATTCAAGAAATTACACCTTAAAAACACAGACTTAGAAAGCTGCTATAGCCAGAGCTAATATCTGGGGTTTTGTTTTTTCAGTTATTTACTTGCTACTTAATAATAAAGGCCCAAACCAATAATTTCCTAAGTATTCAGAGTGGTGTGTGGCCCATGATCATGCCACATTGAGTAGCTGTAGTGGAAGCCCTGAATTTCTGCCATGTCCCACCTGTCAGCCGTCTTAGGCCTTAATTGCTGAGAGTCCTGTTTGCCCCCGTGCAGATGGGGTGCCAATCTGAACCCTGGACAGCTCTGTTCAGGGGCACCTTCCTGGCACTATTTATTTTGGGCCTGTAGAACCTAGAGTTTAAGCCACAAACGGACATTTCAGGGGGTGAAACCTCGGCTCCTTTAGAAGCAGATGGTACCACAGCTGCCTGGGGCCTTGCCCCCTTTGCCAAATGGTGATGGCCTTGCCTCTGAAAAGAAACAGGCTTTTCCACCCAAGACTTTGGGAATCCTTAATGTTCGTTTTCCTAAACTAGCAGGACCTCATTCCCAAGCATGTGCAGAATCCAGCTGTTTGGCAGGAAGAGCACATCCTGTGGCTGAGCTTTTACTCCTGCTGCTACCCTTCTCTTTCCTTGAACTGGAGAGAAGGTGAGTAATTTCACACCTCATCATTTTCCCCCCATCATTTCAAACCCACTCTAGTTACAAGTCATTTCTTCCTTGAAGCAAATTATCTCTTCGCAATTTGTGAATATTCATTGCCTTCTGATAGTTCTGTTCCAGAGGCACACAGTTATTTGAAACTTTTTGCTATTTAACTCCTTACAAAAGGGTTTCAGTTGGCTTTGAAAGCATAACCACACATAAGACATCTTTGTACCTACCCAGTGTCTTGCTATGAGTTGTTCAGTGAATGTTTATCTTATGTAAACAATGTTTACAATAAGGATTAATTTAAATGATCACAACCATGATACAAAAGGCTGATTTACTTTGCCAAGTAGAACACCTACCATAACATTACTCATGTAAAAATATATAAAACTGTGCTGTAAAGATTAGTTACTGGCTGGGCATGATGGCTCATGCCTGTGATCCCAGCATTTTGGGAGGCTAAGGCGGGCAGATCACCTGAGGTCAGGAGTTCGAGACCAGCCTGGCCAACATGGTAAAACCTCGTCTCTGCTAAAAATACAAAAAAAATTAGCCAGGTGTTGTGGTGGGCACCTGTAATCCCAGCTACTCAGGAGGCTGAGGCAGGAGAATCGCTTGACCCCAGGAGGTGAAGGTTGCAGTGAGCTGAGATCGTACCACTGCACTCCAGCCTGGGTGACAGAGCGAGACTCCGTCTCAAAACAAAACCACAACCAAAAAACAAAAAAATTAGTCACCACAGTAGTACTTAAAGGATTAAAATTACAAACATAAGCTCAGCTTACAAAAAGCATGAAATTTGAGCAGGTGAAACTACTGCAGATTTGCCAAGGTGAAACCACTAACTACTAACTTTAAATGTGGGGAATTTAACTTTGATGGGTTCCTATATAAGCCAGCACTGTTTAAATCACGAAATGGGGGAAACACAGGTATATTCTTAGTAAATTAAAACTTTTAAGCTGAATGTGATGGTGCATGCCTGTAGTCCCAGCTGCCCAGGAGGCTGAGGCAAGAGGTGGCTTAAGCCAGGAGTTTGGGGCTGTAGCCCACTACCATCCCACTTGTGAGTAGCCAATGTACGCTAGCCCAAGGAACAAAGCGAGACCCCATCTCAAAAACAAACACCAACAAAAACTTTCATGGCCTTACCTGATCATTCTTACTGGCACAAACAGTCCTCTTTGGAAAAACAAGCATTCAGGTTAAACACTGGCAACTCAACTGTTGACTATCTAGATACAACAAGCGCAGAGTAAACTGCTAGGATGATAGGAGTCTCTCCCAGGGTCATTCATAGTAAAACTTTATTGAACAGAAAACCCAGCAAAGGTTTTCACCTCCGCAAAGTTCCCCTTAGTTTAAAGTAAAGCACTGCATTTTAAAAAGCAATTATACATAAGTCTTTCCTAGAAAAGTCCTGCTAAAACATGTCTAGCAATTTCATTGATTATATAAAGTAGTACACTTAGTGTAATTTAAACATTCCAACAGGAATCAAATCGTACCAGCAGAACCACTTCTGCATCTATGACTTCTATGTACAAACACACATGCAGACACACACATTTGGAAAAGTTCCTCAAGCATAAACATGCGACACCTAAGGCCTTCTACTTACAGTGCCTATTAAACTACATACAGTATATATTAAAGCTCTTCAGAAAAAAGACATGAGAAGCCTTGGGCATTTTTTGTTCACCAATTTGTATCGTGGCTTCACGTTTCTGCTTTTGCTTGATCACAAAAGCATATCATCCTCCATGCTGTGTTTAAAGAACTCATCATTGCCATGTCCAGGAGAGGCGATCTAGCTGGAGTCAGGTGATACAGTCCATTCCTGTCAAAGCCTCCAGCAGCTACAGCACAAACACCATCAGTTTGCGATGGCTGGGGGGCCTTCTGGAAGAAGAGAGGCAAAGAAAGTCTTGAAGACAAGCCATGCTGTGCTCATAAATGAGGGGCTGGTCTGCTCGCCATCTAGCACGTCCCTGTCTGGAGGGAGGTGGTTGGGGTCTTCGGTTTCAGGATCGGTGCCTTCCTACAGGTAATGAAACACAATGAGAAAACGATTAGTGCTGTGATGAATACCAAATAATGTTAGGAAAGGGTAGGGTAAATCCCTGCCCCCCGCCCCACAGGCACAGCAGCAGGCAGCCAGGACCCCAGGGCATGATGCCCTAGGCTGGATAGGGCTCTTTCTCAGGCTTCCACAGCACAACCGTGTTGATGTTGTCGAGTTTTGAATACTCCTGGCAGCAAATATCAGAGCAAATGAAACAACTAGATCTGCAACTATTATTATTTTTGAGACAGAGTCTCACTCTGTCACCTAGGCTGGAGTGCAGCGGTGCAATCTTGGCTCACTGCAACCTCCGCCTCCCAAGTTCAAGCCATCCTTCCGCCTCAGCCTTCCTAGCAGCTGAGAATACGGGCACAGCTAATTTTTATATTTTTAGTAGAGATGGGTGGTCACCATGTTGGCCAGGCTGGTCTTGAACTCCTGACCTCAGGTGATCCACCTGCCTCAGTCTCCCAAAGTGCTGGGATTACAGGCATGAGTCACCACACCCAGGCTTCAACTATTATTAAACTAGTGGTTAACCACGTCATACCAGTTCTTATGGTATAACACACTGTTACAGACCACTGAACGCTCAAAATCGTGGGTTTAAAAAAATGTTATTTACTTAAGCCAAAATGCAAATTGCCACATGTCAAAAATATGTGATAGAATGTGATGGCACATTCGATGTTTTAAAAATAGCTGCTGCTCTAAGAAGAAATGTGAACAAATCATGAAATATTTAGCCCAAAAAAATGGTAAACCACAAGCTGGAAATCTAAAGGTTAAGGATTTGAGAGCCTGGCATATCATGTCAAGCTTGCCTGGTCTTCACGGGAGGCTCCATACCTGTAAGTTATTGTTGGGGTCCTGATTTACAACGTCAGGAGGAGGACCATCATTTGGGAAGTTCTGAACCAGCCTCGGTCTAAATGGAAACCACCCAACGTGATGCCTTCAAAGGAAGCACATAAAAATCCAACTTAGCTGATGTCACAGTGAGACTTACTCAAGAATCCAAGGCTCCCCACCTCTAATCATAGCAGTACCCTGATGATAAGCTCACTGCAAGACCCATCTACAGAGGCGTTTGACCACTGAAGGCAGGGACTGTGTTTTATTCATCATTGCACTCCCAGCAATATAAATAGCACCTGGCACATGGTATGCACTCAATAAATGCTTATTTATATGAACTAAACCTTGCCCTTGAAAACCTGCACAAAGTGGGGAGAAAGCATATACCTACAAAACTATCATTATATATAACATAATGACAACCTGCATTTGGTCATTTAAATATATGATTCTAGAGACTACAGAAAATATTAACTAAATGTTTGATTTGAAGAAACCAATTAAATCCCAAGTCTTAAAACAAATATAACAAAATATTAGCAATGATTAATTGTGGATATTTGAGTGTTCATTATATTCTAATTATTTTTTATTTTTAAAAGCTAAAATAAAAATCCATTTTTACTATAAAGGAAAATTTATTCTTTTAGTTTCATCCACGAAGACTCATCACTCTAGGCCAGGCTTTCTCAGCTTTGGCACTAGTGACATATTGAGCCAAATATTTACTGTGGGAGTTGTCCTATGCATTGTAGAAAATTCAGCAGCACTCTTGCTTCTACTAACCAGATGCCAGCAGGACCACTTCCCCTAGATGTGACAAACAAAAATACCTACACACTGCCAAGTGTCCCCTGGGGAGAGAGAGTACAAAACCACCCCCAGGTGAGTACTGCTCCAGGCCACAGCTAAAACCAAATGTCAGGTATGTGAAGATTCCCTTGCCTTTCAGGGCTATGTTAACAGTCAGTGCCTGACCTTTACCCTGGAAGGCAGCTGTGGCCTGATAAAGGCAAATATGTTCTCATTCAAAACAAATACAATTTGCTGTTCCATGCCTCAGTATGGCTACATAATTCTGGTTTGTGAGCCTGGAAGGTAAGGTAGCTTATCTAGAGGACAAGAGAATATTCTTATATTAATACAGGATTGATATGTTCTTGGGACCATACAACCAACCAAGGCATGAATTCCTTGTACTGAAAGTGCCAGAATGATATACTATTTATTATGTATTTATTCTAAGACAGGGTCTTGCTCTGTCACCCAGGCTGGAGCACAGTGGTGCGATCTTGGCTCACTGCAACCTCTGCCTCCTCAGTTCAAGCAATTCTCCTGCCTCAGCTACCCAAGTGAATCACAGGCCTGCGCCACCATACCCGGCTAATTTTTTGTATTTTTAGTAGAGATGGGGTTTCACCATATTGGCCAGGATGGTCTTGAACTCTTGGCTTCATGTGATCCTCCTGCCTCGGCCTCCCAAAGTGCTGGGATTACAGGCGTGAGCCACTGTGCCCAGCCACAGAATGATATACTATTTAAACACACCTCCTTCTACAGTAACTGAGATTGCTCAAAAAAGAGCAAAATCTGGCCAGGCGCAGTGGCTCATGCCTGTAAAACCAGCACTTTGGGAGGCCAAGGTGGACGGATCACTTGAGGTCAGGAGTTCGAGACCAGCCTGGCCAATATGGCAAAACCCCGTCTCTACTAGAAATACAAAAATTAGCCAGGTGTGGTGGCAGGTGCCTGTAATACCAACTACCCAGGAGGTTGAGGCAAGAGAATCACTTGAACCCACGAAGCGGAGGTTGCAGTGATCGTGCCATTGTACTCCGGCCTGAGTGACAGAGCGAGACTCTGTCTCAAAAAAAAAAAAAAAAACACAAAAAACAAAAAAGAGAAAAATCTGCTTAGTGTGAACACAATGTAGTGTAATTTGTATTAGAGAAACCATCTGCTTACAGGTACATAACAACGGTGGCCCCCATGACCATGAGGAATCTGCTCAGGGAGGAGTAGAAGTAGAGGATACTGAGAAAAACAGAAAATGTAGCTGCTGAATAGGTCCAATCCAACCAATCTCGATTTATTTCATCATCTTCTTCCACAATAGGGCCACCTTGTGCATTCATCCGCAAATTTTGATTGGCTCCAGGATTAACAACCACTTGAGGAGCAGCATTCTGATTGGCTGGCTGGTTTTCAGCTGGAAACTGGTTGTGAATAGGGGCTGGAGCAGGTGCAGAGACCACAGGTATCTCTTGTGCACTTGGTGGTGGAACAAAAGCCCCCGATGCAGCAGTGGCTGCTAAACTAAAATAAAAATGACAGAGGCATATACTGTTGAGACCAAAGCACCGTGAAGTCTGTGGCTTATTTACACAGCAGTCTTTTACTGTTAAGAATTTGAAGTAGGTAGATATGCATTTGATTTTTCTTCAATTTAGTGAAGAACTTCCTTACTAACTATATCTATAAATGCCTTTTCTAAGAGAAGCCATGTGGTGAATTTCACCTGGAATTAAACATCAAGGCCACTGTAAGATTATGGCACAGTAGCAAATTAAAATCTTCACAAAACTTTGAAGGTACCACAAATTGAAAAGAAAGTAACATGTTCTAAATAAAGTCACTAAACTGTGTATCAGACAAAAACACCCTTGTGTCAATATACAAATCAGGTAACAGCTGTCATTTACACTCTACTCCACCCACAGACCAAACAGAGCAGAGCTCTGCAGACTGATGAAAATACACTCATCCCTCCATTCTGAACTTTACAGGTAACATGGATAAAATTCCTCTCAATTCCCGGGAGCCCTGGCCACACCCAGCACAGCGGGAAGGACTCACTATTGCATGTAGTACTGTCGTGCATATATCTGCTGGAACCAGGAAAGCTGAAGCCACCCATAGGGTGTGTAACCGGAGAAACCAGGACCCAGGCCTTGGAATGCCTGCCGGGCAGCTTCAGGCCTATACACAGATTTAAAAAAAACACTCATTTTGAGTGGGTTGAGTATGAGCAAATGAAAACTAAGTTTAAATTAAAATCTAGAATTCAAATGGAAGAGACAGAAGAATGGGATTTATGGCAGTTACATGGTAAATGACTGTATGATGCACCCATGTACCATAAGCACGGAAGGTACTAAATGACACAGCACTTCTACCACAGTCCTATCCCACAGGAAAACAACAGCCCTTGCCACCTACTTGCTGAGTGCACGTATAAACAACCTTTTGGGGTTAAGTAGACAGATCCCTGCTCAGTTCTGACTTGTTGAGTCTCACTGCAAGTCTCAACCCACTGTTTATCTTTTAGAGGGCAGCTCAAAAGTCACATTTCTCCCAGTCTTTCCTGAAGGAAATCTCTCCCATCCTCCTGATATCCACACTTCTTCCTCCACTCTCCATCTGTATCTATAGTGATGTGTGCATGTGGCATCACCTGCGCATGCTTACTAACTACCTGGGGTCCTATACAGGCTGCTGCATCCACAGCAGTCTCACGAAGGAGATTTTACAAGGGGAACCCAAGTACAGCTCAGGGAAGACAGGGGCTTTACACAAAGTCACCGAGCTAGTTAAGTAGCAAGGCTGGATTTCAGAGCTGGTCTGATGTCAAATGCACGCTTCTTTAATCAGGCCACACAGCCCTCAACTTCATAGGGCAGGTGTATGTGGGTTATCTTTGGCTTTGTGCTTCTTACACAGTGTATTTCTTCAGTAGTACATCACAAAATTGAAAGCATAATAGAACTGCCCGAAGATCAGAAATTGGTTATGTGGTCATTCCTGCAGGTCAACTCGTATCTTTAAGCACAGTTATATGTACTGGCTGTTCAATAAGTATTTGTCAAAGGAAATCAAGTTTAAATATGGTGAGATTCAGAAAGTCAAATATGAGCCTCAATTCTCAAGTTAGGAATAGTTGAATCAGAATAAGGGAAGAAGTTTTAAGTTTTTCTAACCAATAATTTTCTATCCAATAATTATCCAATTTATATGCTGACAATCTTTTAATTAAATTCCATACACAGAGTATTTCTAAAATAGTATTCCAATACAAGTAAGCCTTGGTATGATACTGTTTTTGATCATTTAATAAAATTACAGTGCATGGAAATGAAATGATAGAGTGCTTTTAAGATTTTTGTTAGATCTAATAATGGCATTCTAGATATACAGGGTAACTAAAAGGTTTTCATAGTTATATACTCAAGTATATAGGGATGAAATAACATGATGACTGGGGATTACTTTTAAATACTTAAAAAAAAAGGGGGGGAAAGGGTAATAGATGAGGTATGGTAAAACTCTGATTGTTATTTATTAGGCCTGGATGATGGTGTGGGGATTAATTATCTAGTCCCCACTGTTGTTTATATTTGAAAGTTCCATTAAGGGAAAAAAAAAGAAAAACTCACTCCTGAAACACCTGGCTTTATAAAATATTGCATATAAAAACTACTAGGAAAAGGGGGATGGGGGATTGGAGAGTTATGGAATTTCAACTTGTAGTTAATGAAGTTTTCCCAAAAAACAAGGTATTCCAAGAGCTATAAAAATCCAAAGAACACAGCATTTAGTTTTGACTTTTGCTCTAAAGAAAAGCTTTGATGGTTATAAAAAACGGCCAACTTTCCTAGTACCCCTAAGTCTCTGGAAGAATACTTCTTAAACAGTCTCTCCCTTGTTGTCACCCATTGTTACAATAAAGCACAAAGCCACTCAGCAAAGCAGCTGCACAATGCTTACAACAGCTTTTTCTCCTGCAGCAGCGATTTCCTAGCATGACAGCAACCAAGTGGCCAGCACAATGGAAGGATAAAACACCTACATTTTTTTTTTCAATATATGCATTGCCTACTTCTTAAATTTGTGTATACTAAAAGGCTGTGTATTAAGAAAAGTTAAATATATAAGACATCTTTAAAGCAAAGCTATTTGTAAAGCAAAATTCTGTAGGTTTAAAAGTTCTGATTATATACGTGTAAACACACCTTACTCTTAAATTGATGCAAATGAGGCACATTCACGTTGCATAAGCCGAGATCTTTATTATAACACTCACCTTGAGATGTTCTCCCATTCAGGGGAAGAAAGGTTCCGTAGAACTTCTCTTTGCCTTAAACCATCACTTGAGGAATCCTCAGGATACGGTCCCCGATTAGAACCAGCGGGCTGCTCTGTGGATTCAGCCACCTAAATAAGTGTAACATGAACACAGAACAAGGGAGCTGATGCAACTGTCTGAAATCAAGCGAGAGGAATTATTTTGCTGTCAAGGGCTTAATGTCTCCTACCCCCCACCTCTGAACGTGACAAAATTAAATAGAAGCAACATTATGTAAAAAATAGTCTGACGTTTATTAAACACAATTTTCAATACACAGATGCTAACATATTCATTTTTTCCCCTACAGTAACGATGCTACACTTTCATTAAAATTTCATTAAAATCTTCCAATGAAGTTGTCATTGGTGAGAAAGCTTCTTGATAATGGTGCTAAACTTACTCATTGCAGAAATCTGACCAACCAGATTTATAAATAGAACCCGGCCCAAACTTTCTAAAATAGTATTCTCATACAAGTAAGCCTTGGTATGATACTGTTTTTGATCATTTTTTAAAAATTACAGTGCAGGGAAATGAAATGGTAAAGTGCTTTTAAGATTTTTGTTAGAATTGATAATGGCAAAATAGGGAATTTCCTATGCTCTGTTCAGATGTTCTAGGAAATATAATGCAAATTTAGAGTGCATCACTACACCAGAATACTAACACCATATATGTGAATAAACATTGTGAAATGAAAAATGAATGTTTTTGTCTGTCACATAGAAGTCTTTAGAGCCAGGTCCAGTCGCACATGCCTGTAGTCCCAGCTACTCAGGAGGCTGAGGTGGGAGGATCGCTTGCCCTCAGGAGGTTGAGAAAAGCCTGGGCCACATAGCAAGACCATATTTAAAAAAAAAAAAATTCTTTAAAGATCACTTGATAAAGACTCTGATCTTTTCCTATCCAACTAATCATAATGAAAATTTCCAGAGGAAATATATTCACTTTTGTACTCTTTATAAAAATTAATGGCTCCTTTGAAAAAACTTGCTATGTGCTAAATTCAATAACAATCCAATCAGTGTTAGTTCAGTAATCTCGATACACAGTAACCATAGATCAAATCATATCCCAGAAGATAGTGCAATATGTAACTCCACTTTTCCACTACAGCAATAATGGAACAATCTGCTACTATGAACCTATCACTTGTGTTGATAATACAGTTTCTAATTCCTAGGAAAGAAACAAAATATTACTTGGTAATAACACCATACAGTCTCTCAATAAAAGTTTTATCCAACTTCTTTTATTACTCCCCTGAAAGTCTGAATGATACAAATTGTTATCATCATGTAGAAGGAGACACACCTTGGCGCTGACTTCTGGCATTTTTGAAGGACTCTTCACATTGCACACCAGATGCAACACATGCCGTTTTTCCTGCTAAAAGTAATAAGAAGGCACTTAAGGACCTGAACCTAACCTGGTGAGTGCTTAAAAACATTCAGAAGTTAATGTGTAAGTGAGGTACCTTTGGAAGCAAGTCCCTGAGACATTGGTGATCCAACAACAGCTTCCCAGAATAAATTAACCTCTGGTCCTCCGGACGCTGATCATGGAAAGAAAAACATAGGTCAGCATTTTCACCCCCAAAAGTTCCTAAACACAGAAGAAACTGTTTTATACAAGTAATTTGATTATGTGTGTTTCCCCCCAGCATCATGGGAAAATACCTTCTCAAAAACCCCACATACAAAACTTCTATTTAGAAAGTGTCTAACTTTAACTGGTCTCTAACATGCAAATAAACACAGAATGGCAAATTATCGGCTGGGCACAGAGGCTCATGCCTATAATTCAAGCACTGTGGGAGGCCAAGGCGGGCGGATTACCTGAGGTCAGGAGTTCGAGACCAGCCTGGCCAACATGGTGAAACCCCATCTCTACTAAAAATGCAAAATTAGCTGGGCGTGGTGGCTTATGACCGTAACCCAAGCTACTCAGGAGGCTGAGGCAGGGGAATCACTTGAACCCGGGAGACAGAGGTTGCTGTGAGCCAAGATCACGCCACTGCACTCCAGCCTGGGCAACAGAGTGAGACCCTATCTCAAAAAAAAAAAAAAAAAAAAAAAAAGGCAAATTATCTCCAGTCCAAACCTATGGCAATGTACTTCTTAACTCCCAGGTAAACTGATTCCTGTTACTAAAAGCAACAAACAACAAACAGGGCACTTACAACCAAATCGAGTTCGGTTTCAGGGAAAACTCAGAGTACTCCCAAGGCCAGCCTTAACCAAATCCACCTAGCAGTGCTCCAAAATAATGTGAAGCTATCCTAAACTGAAGCCTTCACAGACGATTTCTTGGCATACAAATGCAGTTATAGAGGAGATGGCATGTGGGTGACATTATACACAACCACCCTGTGAGATTTAGTATCCCTGTTTTAAGGGAGGAAAGTCGGAAAACCGACTTGTCCAAGGTCATCTGCTGCCACAGTGTCACAATTCCCACCCCTCTTCTCCATATCACCGATTTTAACGCCATAGGGACTGCACACTCTTTTATACAAATCTCATTTTTAAAATCTATTTGAAACTCCTTCTAAACTGTACTTAAAAATAATGGCTTCAAATAATATTAACATATAAACTGTCTATTGGAGATCACTAACGTGTTAATCTACTCGTGCCAGAATAACTGATTATGCAAAACCTGGAATAAAGGTGTTCCTGCCAAGTAGCTTGAGATAATTAAAGCAAGCTGTTTAAAACAAACAAAATGGCAAAAAGTGCATCTACTTATCCATATACATCAGGACTTTTTGACACTGTAACTGAACCAAAATAAATATACTGAATGCTGTGTTCACCGGTTTTCTCACTGACAGGTGAGAACTTGAAAGGTAAATGCTAATATATACATAAATTTGTAGAACAGTACCTTTTGTATATGTAGGGTCCTGCATTTATTAGAGTTCAACCACTAGAAAAGGCTAGAAAACCACAGCTGCCAGTGGTTTTCATTTTCCCCCTTTTAAAGGCCTAACTTGATATTGAGTCTTCACGCAGATGGCTGATTTGAAAAATATTAAATAGGCCGGGCGTGGTGGCTCACGCCTGTAATCCCAGCACTTTGGGAGGCAGAGGCAGGTGGATCACGAGGTCAGGAGATTGAGACCATCCTGGCGAACACGGTGAAACCCTGTCTCTATTAAAACTACAAAAAATCAGCCGGGCGTGGTGGCGGGCGCCTGTAGTCCCAGCTACTCGGGAGGCTGAGGCAGGGGAATGGCGTGAACCCGGGAGGCGGAGCTTGCAGTGAGCCAAGATCAGGCCACTGCACTCCAGCCTGGGTGACAGAGCGAGACTCTGCCTCAAGAAAAAAAAAAAAAAGAAAAGAAAAATATTAAGTAAAGTCAACGACTATTACAAAGTAGGCCTTCTCATAATATATCATTTTCTACCACAGAAAACAAATGATAAGTATGTTTCAGCCATAATAATTTTTAGACACAAATTTGTATACCTGAGAGGTATTTGTTTACAATCTTAGATCTTCAGACTGAACAGATGGGAGCCGCGTTCCTCACCAAAGGAAGCCCTCAAGAAAAACCCTCCTCCAAAACCCTGCCTTTTGCCATATGATGCAACCATAGGCTACACCTGCTTCACCAGTTTGTGTACCCAGTAGCCATTCTCATGGCAACACAGCCACCCAGTTTCTTGGAAGCAGTTAAAGTGAAACTGAAAAATGTGCCAGGGTGAATTCTAGAGGACATGGAATGCAAGCTTACTAAATAAATAGGCAAATTTCAAAATAACAACTCAGAAGGAAAACTCACTTCTAAAACATTCTTAACCATATGGAACAAAAACAGACACAGGCGCTACCACAAGTTGGGACTCACGACTTCACTATCTTTTCCTGCCCGGGTGCCCTCTCCTGTGTGATGAAGAATTATGCTCGTGGGCAGTGAAGAACACTGCTGACACTTACATAATATCAGAGCAGAAAGTAAATACAGGAAGGGCCAGCTTAGAGCCTCATCACGTGGTGGCCAGGGCAGGCGGTGCTAAGGGTGATGTTGACAGATGTGTCAACCAAAACAAAGCAAGGAAGTCTTGCTAATAATGGAGAGGCTGCCGTCCTAAAACCAGACTGAAGGCTACTCCTGCCTGCTTCCCTTCTCAGTTGCTCTTGGTCAGAAAGTGCACGGGACTCCACCCCGGGACTCGGCAATGGCTGCGCGGTCCAGTGCGACAGGGAGGGGCACGGCGGAAGGTGGACAGGGAGGAGAAGAGCCACGTCCTGCTTCTGGGTGTGGGGCCTTCCATCCACAGTGTCTGGGCGGTCCCCAGGTTTCTCAAGCCACGGCCCCGGGTGGCACCTGCCCGCTCCTCTCCCCGCAGAGAGGCTGCGTTCAGAAACCTCATTTTGCAGCACGGATGTTTTCTTACTCCTAGCCATTGGATGCAAGCCCAGTTAGGAACACCGAGTTGCCTGGCCGCTGGGGGGAAAGAGGCTTGGAGGGTGAAATGACTCGCCCAAGGTCAGGCTGCTGATTACTGACGGCCCCTGGGCAACAGAGGGGAGCCCGCGTCGGCGGGGCAGGGAAGGAGAGACCACAGCCCTCGGGGAGGTGACCGGCCGGGCGATCGCAGCCGTCAAGGGGAGGAGGCCACAGGACAGGGCAGGCGGACGTGGCATTCCTAGCAGAGGGCGGGGGACCACAGCCTAGGGGCGGGAATTCGGGGCCGCTCTCACCGGACGCTCGGGGTAGACGCGGCTCAGGTGGGCCTTGAGGTGGCCCACGCTCCAGCTGCGGTCTCCACTCAGCTCCAAGTCGCGGTGGCGCTGGTTGGGGCTCTTCACCAGGAGCGTGACGGGTTCGGGTTCGGTCTCGGACTCCATGGCGGCGTCGGGGCTCCTCTGCGCTCCGAGGTGTCAGACAGGCGGCGTAGCAGCCGCCCGCAACCTCCGCAACGACCGTTCGCGTCTCTGGGGCGCGCGCCCCCGCTTTGGGCGCCTTTTATAGGAGCCCCGCGCCCGGCTCCGCGGACAGAACGCTCTGTGGCTGCCGCCCATTGGCTGAGGCGGAGGCACTGTCCCAACGTGGCCCAATCGGCGCCCGCATCCGGGTGGCAGAGGGCGGACCGAGCACGTGGGCGCGGGCTGATGCAACCCGCCGCCTCTGCGTCACCCCGAGGCGCGGCTGCGCCCCGGGAACCCGAGTTCGGCGGCCATGTTTGGGTGCGCTGCAGGCCGCGCGGGGAGCTTGGCCTGAGACCTGGGGGACCCCCAGCTCGGGTGGCTGAGGGCGCCCGAGGCAGGGGGTAGGGAGTGGGGTATCCCAGCAGACCCCAGTTTAGCAGTCTCTGCAAATTGTTTCCTCACAAAGCCGCACCCCCACCCTTTTTCACCCCAGGTGCCAGTGCCCACTTCCCGTTTTTCTGCCTCCGGTGGCCCCACGTGGAAACCTACGGGAAAGCGCGTCCTACAGGGGAAGACTACCCACTCGGCCCTCAAAGAAAGGCTGGAGGACCCCGTGTGCAGGGCCACCTAGGAGAACACCACGTGCTCCTAAGGACAACGAAGGAGCGAGGCCAGATCTTCCTTGGGCTGGGAGGATGAAGGCATCCAGGCAGCTGTTGCCAATTTCCCTGGGCCTCAGACTTGAATGTTTGGGACATCACCCTTATGATGACTGACAAGTCAGCCACAGTCCTGCGCACACTGAAGGCCCCCGCAAAAGGGCATCACTTTATAAGATACACATGCACCTGTTAAATTGGGGCTGAGACGAGGAGGGCGGGGTTCTCCGATTCCTGAAGTGGGACCATAAAGACCTCTTTATTGTAGGCATTCCTTCCTCCTCCTCTGTAGAAAAAAAAAAAAAAGTCTTGAAAAACAAAACTGACATCGCCCCGGCCCTCTCCTTGTTCCAACCGCCTTGGGACATCTGTTTTTTCAGGTGTTGTCAGGAGCTTGCCAAGGGCAGGAAGGTAACAGGAGGAGCCTGGTCTGGCTGGTGGGTATATTCATCTGCTGCAGCTGCCATAACAAAGTGCCACAAACTGGATGGCTTAAGACGGGGTCCCCAACCTCCCGCCCCCACCCCCGGCCATGGACCACTATGAGTCCCTGGCCTATTGGGAACCAGGCAGCACCACAGGAGGTGAGCCAGCAGCCAAGCTTCATCTGTATTTACAGCTGCTCCCTATCGCCGCATTACCACCTGAGCTCAGACTCCTGTTAGATCGGGGGCATTAAATTCTCATAGGAGCCGAACCCTATTGTGAACTGTGCACGCAAGTGAACTAGGCTTTGCTCCTTAAGAGAATCGAATGCCTGATGATGGAAGGTAGAGCTGAGTTGGTGATGCTAGTGCTGGGAGTGGCTGCAAATACGGATTAATATTAGCAGAGAGGTTTCACTGCACAGAGGCCATGATAAATCAATTGTTTGCAGACTCGTATCAGAACATTATCAGTGAGTGGCAAGTTGCATCTGGTGGCAGGCTTTACAGTGGCAAGTGTATGTACTTCAGTTGTACAGCTGCATCCGGTGGCCTTAAAAGTATGTTTGAGGCCGGGCGAGGTGGCTCACGCCTGTAACCCCAACACTTTTGGAGGCCGAGGCGGGCAGATCATGAGGTCAGGAGTTCCAGACCAGCATGACCAACATGGTGAAACCCTGTCTTTCCTAAAAAATACAAAAAATAGCCGGTCATGGTGGCACGCACTTGTAATCCCAGCTACTCAGGAGGCTGAGGCAGGAGAATTGCTTGAACTCAGAAGGTGGAGGCTGCAGTGAGCCGAGATTGTGCCATCACACTCTAGAGTGAGACTACGTCTCAAAAAAACAAAACAAAACAAAACAAAAAACAAAACAAAACAAAAAAACTAAACAACAACAACAAAACAGAATGTTTGAGACAACTTCAAATCTCCACATGTCCTGGATTAAAGTCTAGGTTTTAATCCTGAGATGGCCACAAAAGCATTGAAAAGCCTGCTTTCATTTCCAACATCTTTTTTTTTTTTTTTTTTTTTTTTTTTTGAGACAGGGTCTCACTCTGTCTCCAGGCTGAAGTGCAATGGCACAATCTCTGCCCACTGCAACCTCCGCCTCTCTGGTTTAAGCCATTCTCATGCCTCATGCCTCCACCTCCTGAGTAGCTAGGATTACAAGAGTGCGCCACCACACTTGGCTATATGTATATATTTTATTATTTTTAGTAGAGACAGATGGAGTTTTGCTATGTTGGCCAGGCTGGTCTTGAACTCCCCGCCTCAAGTGATCCATCTGCCTTGGCCTCCAAAAGTGCTGGGATGACAGGTGTGAGCCACCACGCCTGGCCTACTGCAACATCCTATCTCTGTGAAGCAGGGTTTTCTGCAGTGACAGCAACCAAAATGAGGAGACGCGACATAAGTAACATACTTCGGGTGTCACTGTCTCCCATCTCCCACAGATGGGACCGTCTAGTTGGAGGAAAACAAGCTCAGGGTTCCCACTGATTCTACATTATGGCGAATTGTATAATTATTTAATTATATATTACAATGTAATAACAATAGAAATAAAGTGCACAATAAATGTAATGTGCTCGAATCATCCTGAAACCATGCCCCCCACCCCACCTCTGGTCTATGGAAAAACTGTCTTCCACAAAACTGGTCCCTGGTGCCAAAAAGGCTGAGGATGGCTGGCTTAAGAAACAGAAATCTATTGTCTTGGTTCTGGAAACTGGAAGTCTAAGATCAAGGTGTCCACAGGGTTAGTTCCTTCTGAGGTCTCGGGGGAAAATCTTCCAGGCCCCTCTCCTATCTGGGTAGTTTGCTGGCACTTTTTTTTTTTTTTTTTCCGACAGTCTTGCTCTGTTGTACAGGCTGGAGTGCAGTGGCACGATCTTGGCTCGCTGCAACCTCCACCTCCCAGGTTCAAGCAATTCTCCTGCCTCAGCCTCCCAAGTAACTGGGACTACTGGCGCCTGCCACCACCCTCGGCTAATTTTTGTATTTTTAGTAGAGATGGGGTTTCACCATGTTGACCGGGTTGGTCTCAAACTCCTGACCTCATGATCTGCCCACGGCCTCCCAAAGTGCTGGGATTAAGGCATGAGCCAGCGCCCCCGGCCTGCTGGCACTCTTTGATGTTCCTTGGCATATAGAAGCATCACCCCAACTTGCCTTCATCTTCTCATGGGTTCTCCTTGTGTAGGTCTCTTCACATCATCTTCCCTGTGTGCATGTCTGGCTCTGTATCCACGTTTCCTCTTTCCATAAGAGTACCAGTCATCGTGGATCAGAACCCACACTAATAACCTCATCTTAACTCCATCATCTGCAAAGGCCCTATTTCCCAATGCTGCCACATTCACAGGTACTGGTTAGGGCTTCAGCATCTCTTTGGAGGACTCAGTTCAGCCCACAGTAGTCAACCTGAACATAACACAGAATACAGGGTGGTTTCTTTCTCAGCTGTCTTTATATTAAGATGAGAGGTTGAGGGCTTTGGAAATAAATTGTCCCCACACTCAGCTTTCTGCATTTGGTTTTGGTCTGCTGAGAAGGCTCTGACTTTTTTTCTGTTTTTTTGAGACGGAGTCTTGCTCTGTTGCCCAGGCTGGAGTGCAGTGGCATGATCTTGGCTCACTGCAAACTCCACCTCCTGGGTTCAAGCAATTCTCCTGCCTCAGCCTCCCATAGCTGGGATTACAGGTGCCCGCCACCACGCCAGGCTAGTTCTTGTATTTTTAGTAGAGACGGGGTTTCACCATTTTGGTTAGGCTGGTCTCGAACTCCTGGCTTCAAGTGATCCACCTGCCTCGGCCTCCCAAAGTGCTGGGATTACAGGTGCAAGCCACCGCCTGGCCTAACGCTTTTTTCATCAAAGCTGGCTTCATGGGCGTGGGATGCATGTAGTAGATGGGGTCCCGTGCTTGGTTTAATGCTCTGCTGTTATCTTTAAATTCTTAATAAGTTTTAAACAGAAGCCCTGCATTTTCATTTTGCACTGGGCCCCACAAATTCTGTAGCTTTTCACACACCAGGATGGGAGATAATAACTGATTATGATCTAGTAGCCTTGTAACTAGGGAGAAGCTAACCAGTGGAGCAAGCCCAGGTAAAACCAACATAGGTCTTAAAGGAGGCGGCGAGGCGGGAGGCGACAGCTGCATTGAGAAATCAAATATGCCAGTAGTGTGGTTTCCCCTCACCTGCAGTGACAAGCCTCAGGGCCCCTTAAGATGTTAAGGTATCTTATCCCTTCCCACTCAGAAGAAAGAAAGTTCAGGAGTGTGATTTTGCATTTTTTTTCCCCTAGGGAAAAGGCAATCCAATTTCTGCGATTCTCTCTTGAGTTATCTCCCAATGAGATAGCTCCTTTTAAAGAAATTTGGGGACAGGAGTGGTGGCTTATGCCTGTAATCCCAGCACTTGGGGAGACCAAGGCAAGCAGATAACTTCAGGTCAGGAGTTCGAGACCAGCCTGGCCAACATAGTGAAATGTCGTCTCTACTAAAAATAGAAAAAAAATAGGCATGGTGGCAGGCACCTGTAATCCCAGCTACTCAGGTGGCTGAGGCAAGAATCGCTTGAACCTGGGAGGCAGTGGTTGCAGTGAGCTGAGATCATGCCACTGCACTCCAGTCTGGGAGACAGAGCGAGCTCAGTCTCAAATTAAAAAAAAAAAAAGAGAGAGAGAGAGAAATTCGGTGATTCTGCTTATAGCACATTTAGGAAAATGTTAAATTCAGGTCAACAAATGTGCCAGGAATAGAGAGATAAGCACAGCATGACCCTACTCTCAATGACTTTACAAGTATAATGAGGATGCTAACAAAAACACAGAAATAAAAGGCTATCCCAAAGTCGAATACATTTCTGAAGGATTTATGATTACATTGAGAAAAGAAGAAAGGGAGTCAGAGAAAACTTGATGGAAGAGGTAGAATTTAAGCTGAATTCTGAAGGATGGGTGAGATTTGGATAAAAGTAAGAATGGCAGCAATTACTAACTAAACACCATGGAGTGCCAGTGACTTTATATGCAGAATTTGAATGGGCAGGTAGAGCTCACTGGTTAAACTCATGGGGCCAGACCCCGGCTGCTTGTTTTCAAACCCAGCTTTTACTATGTGACCTTAAGCAACTTACTTAACCTCTCTACCTAATTTTCCTCATCTGTAAAATAGGAAATATAGGAATAATAATAATAGTATCTTCTGTTTCATAGGGTTTTTGTGAGGTTTAAATAGTACAAATTAATTAAATAGTACAAATAGCTTAAATAGTAAAAATTCTTGGGACAAACCCAGACATTTACTACGTGCTCAATAAATGTTAGCCATTAATATTTAGAGGACTAGACTGAGTCCAGTACAGTGGTTCCCAAATCTGGCTGTGCAACAAAATCACTGCAAGAACTTTTTTTTCTTTTTTGAGATGGAGTCTCGCTCTTGTCACCCAGGCTGGAGTGCAGTGGCATGATCTCGGCTCACTGCAACCTCTGCCTCCTGGGTTCCAGTGATTCTCCTACCTCTGTCTCCCAAGTAGCTGGGATTATGCCTGCCACCATGCCTGGCAAAATTTTTTTGTATTTTTAATAGAGACGAGGTTTCTCCAGGTTGGCCAGGCTGGTCTCGAACTCCTGACATCAGGTGATCTGCCTGCCTTGGCCTCCCAAAGTGCTGGGATTACAGGCGTGAGCCACTACGCCTGGCCAGGGTATACTTTTAAATAAGAATAATGACCACATCATTATCATTATAATAATGACAATATAAGATAATAATGAGTGGTAAGACTGGAAAAAAGTCTTGGGGCCAGCTCAGAAAAACCTTTGAATGGTCACCCTTGGAAGTGTGGGCCTTATTTTGTGAACACTGGAGGTTTTTGAGCAGTAGAAAGGATAGATCAGAATCAGTATGGATCCACGTCATTATGAAGGGGGAGAGACTCGAGGCCCGGAGACTGATCAGTTCATTCAAGAGGAAATGTGGGCCAGGCACGGCGGCTCATGCCTGTAATCCCAGCTCTTTGGGAAGCCAAGGCAGGCAGATCACCGGAGGTCAGGAATTTGAGACCAGCCTGGCCAACATGTCGAAACTCTGTCTCTACTAAAATTACAAAAATTAGCCGGGCCTGGTGGTGGGTGCCTGTAATCCCAGCTACTTGGGAGGCTGAGACAGGAGAATTGCTTGAACCTCAGGAGGCAGAGGTTGCAGTAAGCCAAGATCACACCACTGCACTCCAGACTGGGCAACAGAGCAACACTCCATCTCAAAAAAAAAAAAAAATAGGCCGGGTGCGGTGGTTCATGCCTATAATCCCAGCACTTTGGGAGGGTGAGGCGGGCGGATCACAAGGTCATGAGATCGAGACCAGCCTAACTAACATGGTGAAAACCTGTCTCTACTAAAAATACAAAAATTAGCTGGGCATGGTGGCACCCACCTGTAATCCTAGCTACTCGAGAGGCTGAGGCAGGAGAATTGCTTGAACCCGGGAAGCGGAGGTTACAGTGAGCCAAGATAGCGCCACTGCACTCCAGCGTGGTGATGGGACGAGACTCCATCTCAGAAAAAAAAAAAAAAAAAAAATAGAAAAAAGAAATAAAGTGGGAGAGAAAGCATGTGAGGGAATGCAAGTTAGTAAGCTGAAGGGAAATCCACAGTGTTCCATGGGATTTCTGGAAATGTGGAAATGAAAGAAACATGGAAACTCTAACTTGATTGTGGTAGTGCTACAGTGTTGCTGTCTCTCTGTTGTGATCGAATTCATGTTTGCATTCTGAGATGCAGACAGGAATGGAAGAACCAAGGCCTATCTTATTTTACAATCAGGCTGTGAAGGTAGAGAATGGGCCTTTGCAAAACCCGAGTCAGCCAGAGATCATTGCCAGTACTCATGTTTTATTTGAAGCAGTCTGGTGTCTTAGGCCCTCCTGAACTTCCGTCCTTTGTTTTTTGAACTCTTGGTGGTTGTTTTATTTTTCTTTTTTTTTGAAGTCATTTAAACTCCAAATGACTTTTTGAAGTCATTTAAACTCCAATGTCATTCTGAAGCCCTAATTTGGCCACCCACATGAGCCACCTTCTTTAGCCCAGGAAATGGACGTCCTGTTCCATACTAACGAAACCCTTCCCACAGCAACTCTCCTGCCCTCGCTAAGCCAGAAGCAGCTTCCCTTCTCTACAAGAAGTAGCTCCCCAAGGCAAATCCTCCCTTAACACTGTGGCCCATGAAGGGGAAGTGTTTTTGTCTGAAGGAAGGGGAATCTCAGACTGTGGTTATCAACTTTTGAGGACTTGGGGCACCCACTTCCCTGTTACTCCCCTGTGCAACCTGATTCTTCTTCTTTTTTTTTTTTTTTTTTTTTTTTTTTTTTTTTGAGATGGAGTCTTGCTCTGTCACCAGGCTGGAGTGCAACGGCATGATCTCAGCTCACTGCAATCTCTGCCACCCGGGTTCAAGCAATTCTCCTGCCTCAGCCTCCTGAATAGCTGGGACTACAGGCGCCCGCTACCATGCCCAGCTAATTTCTGTATTTTTAGTAGAGACAGGGTTTCACCATGTTGGCCAGGATGGTCTCAATCTCTTGACCTCGTGATCCACCCACCTCAGCCTCCCAAAGTGCTGGGATTGTAGGCATGAGCCACCGCGCCCGGTCACTACCTGATTCTTAAAGGTGTTTGTTACACACGGTTTTTAAATGGAAGAAAATGAAAACTGAGCTAGTTTTTGAGAACCTCAAAGTGTCTCTTGAATAGGAGACACCAGAGGGTATGACCAGTCAAGACTGACAATGGGGGCCAAGCTATGGCAGCAGAACAATGGGTCTGATAGTTAAACTCAGCCCTTAGAAAGTTTTACAGCATACCCAGAGTTGCTGGATAAGTCAACAGAGAATTGCCAGATGACCCAACAATGCCTCTCCTAGATAACTATCTACCCAAAAGAATTGAAAGCACTTTTCACAAAAATTTGTCCATGAATATTCATAGCAGCATTATTTATAATAGCACAAAAGGTGGAAACCACCCAAAGGTCCACCAACTGAATGAATAAGCAAAATACAGTATATCCACACAATGCAATATTATTCAGCCTTAAACAGGAATGAAGTGCTGATGCATGCTACAATATGGACGAGCCTTGAAAACACGATGCTGAGTGAAAACGCCAGACACAAAAGGCCACATAAAGCCACATATTGTATCTACTTATATGAAATATCTAGAACAGGCAAATCCATAGACACAGAAAGCAGATGAATGCTTGCCAGGGGTTAGCGGGGATTTACTGCTTAATAGGGCCAGGATTTCCTTTTGGGGCGATGAGAATGTTTTGGAATGAGATAGTGGTGATGGTTGCACAACACTGTGAATGTACTAAATACCACTGAATTACACTTTAAAATAGTTAAGGCCGAGCACAGCGGTTCACACCTGTAATCCCAGCACTTTGGGAGGCCGAGGCGGGCGGATCACCTGAGGTCAGGAGTTGGAGACCAACCTGGCCAACATGGGGAAACCCCATCTCTACAGAAAAAAAAAAATACAAAAGGTAGCTGGGCCTGGTGGCATGTGCCTATAATCCCAGCTACTTGGGAGGCTGAGGCACAAGAATCGCTTGAACCTGGGAAGTGGAGGTTGCAATGAGCTGAGATCCCACCACTGCACTCCAGCCTGGGCGAAAGAGTGAGACTTTGTCTCAAAAAAAATAAAATAAAATAGTTAAAATGGTGAATTTTGTGTTATGTCTTTTACCATAATTTTTTAAAGACCTTGGCCTGGCACGGTGGCTCATGCCTATAATCCCAGCACTTTGGGAGGCTGAAGCTGGAGGATTGCTGGAGGCCAGGAGTTCAAGACCAGCCTGGGCAACACAGTGAGACTCTCTCTCTCTCTAATAAAATAAGAAAAGAAAGAAAGAAAAAACCCTGCTTGGGCTTCCCTGTTCTGAGTGCTACTCCCCAGCCTTTCTTCCAAGAGTGGAAGGAAGGCGATAAAACAACCTCCACCACACATAGGAAACCTTCACTGATTACCTCAAGAAAGGACTTAGATCCTGGAGAGGATGGGTAGATGGGAGGTTATCTACCTGATTTGGCCATCTCTCCAGCAGTAAATACTTGCTTTTGCCCTAGAGCATGCCAGGTTTATGGCTGTCCTTGGCTGACCAGGTTTGGACCCAGGACAAACAAGAGTCATGTGGAGCCCGCCCTCCAGGTCAGCATCTAGGGCAAGGGTCATGGCTGAACTTGGAGGCCCCAGGTAACCTCTGAAGCCCACATTCTTTTTCCCCCATCATAGCTTCCTTCTAAATATTCTGATTGCTGTCCAGCGTTTTACTTTAAACAGAAAAGAAAAAGATATATATCTTAATGTCATGTACCTTTTCTTTTCTTTTTTTTTTTTTTTTTTTCTTTTCTTTTTTTGAGATGGAGCTTCACTCTTGCTGCCCAGGCTGGACTGCGATGGTACAATCTTGGCTCACTGCAATCTCTGCCTCCCAGGTTCTAGCAATTCTCCTGTCTCAGCCTCCCGAGTAGTTGGGATTACATGTGCCTGCCATCATGTCCGGCTAATTTTTGTAGTTTCAGTAGAGACAGGGTTTCACCATGTTGGCCAAGCTGGTTTCAAGCTCCTGACCCCGGGTGATTCACTGGCCTCGGCCTCCTGATGTGCTGGGATTACAGGCGTAAGCTACAGTGCCCGGCCTCATGTACGTTTTCTTGTACACAGAATATTCTGTACCCTAAGTAGGATTTTGATCCCATGTTAGTTTCTTTCTTTCTTCCCCCAGGAAAACTCCCACCTTCCCCAAGCTGACTTCAGAGGACTAGACCCAGCACTTCAGCAAGGATGCGTAAGACACCAGAAATAGCGTAAGGCAACATTTTTGTTCAAATGGTGGGACTTTTTGATCTCCTCCATGAATTTATTTCTGCTTGCTCAGCCCTCACATTAAGTCCTGGACTTCTCCTCCTGTCTTTATCAGCCCATTGCAAACACCTGCATTTATTCCTCCAACTCTTATCTCTGACGTGGCCCAGTTGGCCTTTCCTGTCCTAGGCCCATATCCATCACTGAGATCTCTGGAATTAACCCCTGGGTGTAGTTCTTTGTGTACAGACTCCAGTCCCCTCCCCCTAGTATGTCTGACATTAACCAACCCTGTCTTTTTCCAGGAAAGGACCCGGAATATCACCCCACTGAAGGAGGCTCTTCCCACCCAGCCCACCTCCTAGGTGTGCTTATAAGAGCATACCTGCATCTAATTTGGTGCATATCTTAGCATCCTTTTCTTTTCTTTTTTATTTCAACTTTTAAGTTCTGGGGTACATGAACAGGTTATGCAGGTTTGTTACGTAGGTAAATGTGTGCCATGGTCGTTTGCCGCAGAGATCATCCCATCACCTGGGTATTTCTTTTTCTTTTTCTTTTTCTTTTTTGTTTTTGTTTTTTTTTTTTTTTGAGATGGAGTCTCACTGTCACCCAGGCTGGAGTGCAGTGGTGCAATCTCGGCTCACTGCAGCCTCCGCCTTCTAGATTCAAGAGATTCACCTCCCTCAACCTCCCAAGTAGCTGGGATTACAGGTGCCCGCCACCATGCCTGGCTAATTTTTGGTATTTTTAGTAGAGATAGGGTTTTACCATGTTGGCCAGGCTGGTCTCAAACTCCTGGTCTCAAGCAATCTGCCTGCCTCGGCCTCCCAAAGTACTGGGATTACAGGCATGAGCCACCGCACCCAGCCACCTGGGTATTAAGTCCAGCATCCACTAGCTATTCTTCCCAGTGCTCTCCCTCCCCTCACCCTCCTCCCATACTGACAGGCCCCAGTGTGTGTCGTTCCCTCCCACATGTCCATGTGCTGTCATCATTCAGCTCCCTTTTCTGATCTGAAGGTTTACCTGTCTGCAAGTACAACCTGTTGACCTCCAGGGCTCTCTCTCAAGATCTCACTCAGCACTTTGGCAACTGGCTCACAAGCTTCCCCTCCACCCCTTGCCCACCTTAAAACTCCAGCGTCCAGCTCACACTCTCACAATATTTAGCTCACTTCCCTTTATCTTGTCTCCACTTTGCTCTACCACCCATTGGTATGATCCATTCATTTGTTCTTCATTCATTCATTCTGCAAACATCTATTGGGTGTCTACTCTGCTAACCTGTGCTGCACCCTAGGGTAAGAGATGAGTCAGATATGTTCACCCTCAAAGCTGACATGCAGTCTTTCAGCTGTTTCAGCAGTTAAGATATTGAAATACCCCTGTGCCTGTTGGGTCCACAGTCCCCGCCCTGAGTCCCCTCCAGCTGCCCTGGGCCCTCCCCTGGTCTCCCTCCCATCCAGCAACTAAAAGGTGCATCTCAAGTCCCACCTTTGTAGACCTCATAGGCAAATGGTGGACACCTTAGAATTTGGTGTGCTCAAGATGTTTAGTTCCTCCAGAATGTCAAGCTGTGAAGTGCACATGTACTGACCACAAACTTCGTTCTTCTCCATCTCCCCGTCTCCCACATCGACTGCATATTCTTCTTTGTTGTTGTTGTTTGTTTGTTTTTGAGACAGGGTCTCACTCTGTCACCCAGGCTGGAGTTCAGTGGCACCATCTCAGCTCACTGCAGGCTCAACCTCCTTGGTTTAAGCCATCCTCCTGCCTCAGCCCCCAAGGAGCTGGGACTACAGGTGCATGCCACCACACCTGGCTAATTTTTGCATTTTTAGTAGAGATGGGGGTTTTACCATGTTGCCTAGGCTGGTCCAGAACTCCTGACCTCAAGTGATCTGCCTGCCTTGACCTCCCAAAGGGCAGGGATTATAGGTGTGAGTTACCGTGCCCGGCCCACTGCATGTTTTTGTTGCTGTTGTTGTTTTGGGGTTTTTTGAGACAGAGTCTCACTCTGTGGCCCAGGCTGGAGTGCGGTGACACCATCTTGGCTCACTGCAACCTCTGCCTCCTGGATTCAAGCGATTCTCCTGCCTCAGCCTCCTGAGTAGCAGGGACTACAGGTGGCCACCACCATGCCCGGCTAATTTTTTTTTTTCATAGAGACAGGTTTTCACCGTGTTGGCCAGGTTGGTCTCAAACTCCTGGCCTTAAGTAATCCGCCTGCCTTGGCCTCCCAAAGTGCTGGGATTACAAGCATGAGGCACCACGCCCAGCCTGCAGGTTCTTTTTGTATTTATGCTACTAGCATTTCAAGTCTTGTCAAGTCTTGCAGCTCACTTCTGGTCTCCCCATCCACCTGGGAGCTCACGGTCATCCTTCTTGAATCCTTCCCTCATGCCTTGTCCTTCCCTCTTTGCTTGGCCAGCCCCATTGCTGGGGAACATGTCACCTGCAATTTCCATGTTTGCTTTCTGACCTGGTGCTCAGGGGCCCTGCTAGGGCAGATCACAAGGGCAAGGGTCCTGAGAGTTTTGCACCCCAGGGCTACCAGACTTCAGCTACACCTTTCCTGCTGTGTGGCAAAAATGTCCCCGCATTTTGTTGATTCATCATCGCTACCTTTTCTGTAGTTATTCTTTTCCTTCCATTGTCAATCTCTCCCCTCTGACCTATCGATACACTCAGGTCTCTATTACTCACCCTCACTCTGTGACAGAGACATTTATTGTTCAATGAGTATTCACATCTTCCCCCAAATTTCACAGCACTCTTGCAGTTAGGTGGAGGAGCCATGTGACTATTTGGCTTTGGCTAATGGGCTTTGAGTGGAAATAAATAACGTCCCTTCTGGGTGGAAGCATTTAAAAGCCAGTGCGTGGCCCTCCAGCTCTCTTTTCCCTTCTTCAGTGAGCTGGAAGCTACTAGTCAAGGTGGTGGCTTCCCAAGACAGGAGCAATTTTGATCGTTGAGTCCTGATGTGGAGAAGAGGAACCCTGAAGAGCTGCCTGACTGTGGTAGGAATATTTGTAACAGAAACAGAACTTTGTCATGTAAGCCTCTAACATTGAGAGGGCAATTTGTTACTGCAGCATAGCTTAGCATTCCCTAATACACGCCCTATGATAACAACAGTCAAAGCACCTTTCCTTGAGTCTACTATTCCCTCGGGTTTCCACTGTATTTCCCTCAATATCTCCACTGCTGGCTTACTCAAGTATGAAGTCTCTAAGCAGGGCTGCTGTTTTCTTTTTCTGTCTACAAATTCATTCCTCAATCCCTGGCCCTTGACCTGCCACTTTACCTAATTATTCGCTGCAAGGCTCCCAATGATGCCACAACCCCAAATTCAACAGCACCTTCAGTGGCTCCAGCCCCTTTGCAGACAGGTACTACGTGGTCGACTCTGAGCTTCTTTCTTCCCCTTCTCTGGTGCTTCCTCGGTGATCTGAGTTTTCTTCCTGTCCCTCCAATGCTCTTTTCAAGTCTGCCTCACCACTGACTCTTCTTCACTCTGCCTCCTAAATATAGCCCTTCCCAAGGTCTAGCCCTGTTATTTCTTTGTACTTTCTCTCTTGATCTCACCCAAGCTATGACTTCCAATGTCCCTGACCATGACCATGACTCCCAAATCTGTTTACGGTCACTGGTCTCAAAGAGCTGTGGGCTAACAGGGAGCACGTTGAGCTCTTCCCAGCCTCCCGGACCACAGTTCTGACCACCTGGGCATTCTCACACTTAACGTACCAAACTCAAATCAATTTGCTTTCTCTTTCCCTTCAGCATTAAGCCTGCTACTCTGCCCTTCATATTACATAACTGCTACTTCTCCTCCTCTTTTTTAAATTTATTATTATTATTATTATTATTTTTGAGATAGAGTCTTGCTCTGTCACCCAGGTTGGAGAGCAGTGGCACAATTACAGCACTGCAGCCTCAACCTCCCAGGTTCAAGCGATCCTCCCACCTCAGCCTCTGGAGTAGCTGAAGCCACAGGTGCGTACCACCACATCCAGTTTTTTTTGTTTTTTTTTTTTGTAAAGATAGGGTTTCATCATGTTGCCCAGGATGGTCTCAAACTCATAGGCTCAGGTGATCACCCTGCCTTGGCCTCCCACAGTGTTGGGATTACAGGTATGAGCCACCGCGCCTGGCCCAGTCTTAATTTCCTATGCACACTTGCCTCACACTCCAGGAAAACTGGCTTGTTTCTTGTTCTCCAAACATGCCCAGGGAAATCCTTACTCTGTCTTTTGCTCAAGCTACCCCTGCTGCCCAGAAAGCCTTCTTCCCACCCCAGTTCTCATTTCTGTCTTTCTATTGAATCCCACCAATCTCTGGAACCTATTCGGCCAAAAAATGATCTAGAGAAACTCGAAATCCTTGGATCCAAAGGCTCACACCACAGGGGAGTAGGAAGTGGTGGGCTGGGAAGGGCAGTGGGTTGGGGGTGGCCAAGGAATGTGTACCCCTTTTGTACACCATGTTCCCTATAAAGACTTTCCTAATACCCTTGACCTTATGTGTTTGCTCCCTCCTTTGCAAACGTAGAATGTTTTATTTGTAACTTTTATGAGTTAGAATAAAACCACTTGTCCTTTCTTGCTACTGTCTTTCATCTATCAGACATTTTGCTCTCTGGCCTCCCAGCCAGGTGGTTCTTCTGAGAGTATTTATAGAACTGTATTTGTGATGACTCCCTTTAGGAAGTGGGTGCGTATGTTGTACTTTTGCTTTCGGTCACAGGATGAAACCTCACTTCAAGTGGGAAATTACAATGAAGCCGGTGGCTGGGCTTTCCTGCGCCCCATTTCTGTGAACATTCTTGGAGTTGGCAGCATTTTTTCCCTGACATCCTGAGCTGTACACAGCTATGAACCAAACCTGGCTGCTTTGCATGTGCCTGAAGGCCTCCCAGCCAAGCGGTTCTTCTGGAACATTCAGCTGGTCTCATCCCTGTGAACCCCTCCTGCCCCTCACCACTCTAGACAGTCCAGGCAGGGGTTTAGAAGGAAATTCATCTGCACTGAGACTCTCCATGTGCTAAGGCGGCCCACAGCTTTTTGCCTGGGTAAGCAGAGCCCAGAGAGCCCATTGGGTGAAAAATAGGTGGTACTGTAATTACTTCAAAGTCATAGCAAGTCTGGGCAGGCACTGAGGGAGGATACTAAATCTGGAGGCTGAAATGCAGAGGGCAAAACTGGGAGCTAACTGGGCAGTGGATCCCAGGGGAGAGATGGGAGGAGCCCCTGCTGGGGCGGCCACTGGGGCTGAGGCTGGCCCTGACCCTGATGGTTCCCTCCTCTGCCAGCACAGAGGAAGGGAAGGCTTCATGGATAGTACTTCCTACCGCACAAACTCCTAAATAGGAAGCATTTTGTCATCCAAAGGCAGGGACAGAGAGGCAGTGTGGCCCTATATCTCTTTTCCTAATAGGCCAAATAATGATCTAGAGAAACTCAAAATCCTTGGATCCAAAGGCTCACACCACAGGGGAGTAGAAAGTGGTGGGCTGGGAAGGGTAGTGGGTTGGGGGTGACCAAGGAATGTGTACCCCTTCCCCTTAACCCCCACCTCCTGATGCAGCCACAATTTTTTTCAACCACTCCTGGACCAAACAGCAGTCACTGTCAGGTCAGCTGGCTGGGGATACCTGTTCTGGTCCAATTCTTTCATTTCATTGACTGGAGGCCTCCCAGAGAGGTGAAGGGGCATATCTGAGGTCATACAGCCAGTTTTGGGGAGACATTGAAACTCAAATCCCAGTCTCCTGGTGGCCTCGCCATGGCTCCTTCCACTCAACCTGTTACCTCTCTGTGTCAGGCAAGATGGGAAATGCTGGGAGACTTTGATAAAGGCTGACAAAAATGGTTCCCCGTGAGTCTGCAAATGCATGGAAGAGAATCAAAGGGAAAATAAATGGCTCCTATAAATATTTATGTCGAAATCTGGCACTATGGCCTGCAGAACCAGTAGGGGCTCCGAGAAAAGTTCAATCCAGGGTTGGAAAAACAATAGTTAATTTTTTTCAAAACACTCAGCAGAGTTGAAAAACAGTGTGTTCCAAAACAAATAAGTTCCGTTGACTGAGTGACCATAGTTTTTATTCATTTCATTGTTTATGGCCTCGCTGTTAAATCTTTTTTTTTTTTTTAACAAAGCTATTATTATTGTTAAAAACATAGTATTTCTGACATCATGAATTTTTTTTTTTTTTTTTGACACCCAAAGCCAAAACATTCTCTGTTTTTTGGACCAAGGACTCCTTGAGGTTTGAAGAACCAGAAAATTGTTTTCCATGTGGCTCTAGAAAGGCCAAAATTCCCTAATGGATGCTTCCCCTTATCTGGAGTTAAGAATTGTCCCAGGGTCCAGCTCAATGGCTCGGAGGCAGGCCCATCCTCCAGGTCCCTCGGAGCAGGAAAGCTGTTCCCAGTCAGCTTGGCCAGGCCCCAGTCCCTCGCAGCAGGCCCTAAGGCAGTCAGACAGTGGGGCTTTAGAACAGCCTGGGAGGCCCAAGCCTTCTGGGCTTTGCAGTGGGATGACCTGAGAAATGCTAACATCCTTTGGGTTGTAACTCCAAAAAGGAGACTTCAGATCTCCTTCTAAATTCTACAGGTCTTTTAGTCTCCTTCTGAAGTCTAAAGTGTAGGCACTGCAGTAGTCTTGGAGGAGGTTGACGAAACCCAAAGGTGTCTGTTCCTTCAGCCACCCCAGGGCCATCAGAAGAAGGCACAGGCAGTCATACCACCAAACAACTCACCTTTATGCTTCTTGGTTATGTCTAGAGCTGCAAATACCCTTTCACTCGGCCTCACCCACTGGCATTCGATGCCAGTGCTCTTGCACCCTAGCTTTGGGGGCTCAAACACTGGGGATGTTCAATGTGTCGTGACCTGAATGCCTTCTGTGAGGCAGGTATAGGTCCTTTCTCCATCTCCCTTGTCCCAGCTTCTCTCCCACCTCCAACCCCACTCTTAACAGCCCCTCCCTGCCAGCCCCTTCTACCGCCTGCTCTTTCCATCTCTTGCAGGTGGCTCCTCCTCCCCTCTCCTTTCACCTGGGCTTGAGCTGGCTTGGACCTGCTCCTGCCTTTCTGATCTTTGCCAACCTTGCCATCTCTACATCCCTCTGTTCTTAACATCCTTGTCCTCTGTTCTTAACCATGCCTGAAATCTTACCCCTTGCCACTAGACTCCTTCAACCTTGCCCCTTCTTTAAAATGCTTTTTTGACTCTCCTGCCACCAATACCCCTCCTCATGTGTTCTGTCAATCCGCTTTTCTTCCCCGTAAGATGAGCTGGGAAAATGGCAATGACACCCAGCTCAGCTGGACTCCCTGTGTGTGGACAAATGCAGGGCACAACAGAAAGGTGGCCATGCCTTTCAAATGTGTGGGTCCCCACCCATGAGTGGATCCCAAAGTCATTTTATTGGATTGCAACCAACAGTGAAAAATAAATAGAACAGAACATACTGGAGGACGTCCCCCAGGGAAGGGTAAGTATTGTTTTGTGACATTTTTGTTTTCGCCATTTCTGTGTGTGTGTGTTGCAAGTCTCAGTGTGAAATATATTTCTTACTGTGGGTTGCAACCAAAAAAGTTCAAAAAGTCCCTCGTCTAAAGAACCAATGAAGACATCAAAGACCCATTATTGAAGGTGACAGGAGTGAGAAATTTGCCTGGGCCCGGCACAGTGGCTCAGGCCTGTAACCCCAGCACTTTGGGAGACCGAGGCGGGTGGATCACCTGAGGTCAGGAGTTCGAGACCAGCCTGGTCAACATGGTGAAACCCCGTCTCTACTAAAAATACAAAAATTAGCTGGGCGTGGTGGCAGTTGCTGTAATCCCAGCTACTTGGGAGGCTGAGGCAGAAGAAATGCTTGAACCCGGGAGGCGGAGGTTGCAGTGACCTGAGATCGTGCCATTATACCCCAGCCTGGGTGACAAGAGAAAAAAAACTCCATCTCAAAAAAAAAAAAAAAAAAAAAAAAAAAAGGCCTGGCTGTGGAGGCTCAGAGAGAGCTCTGCATTCCTTAGAGAACCTGTAGGTCCTACAGGTGGGGCTGCCATTCTCCTACTGGAGGAAGCAGCGCATGGTTTAGGAACTTTCACCCAGGAAGCTCTGTAGAAACTGTCAAGATTCACACCCAGCATTTAGACTCCAATTTACATACAAATCAAAGACTGAACTCTTAATTAATGGTCATCAAAATCAAAAGAAAGTGTTTAAAAGGAATAGGATCCTTTAGAGAGTTTTCCTTGCAGCTCCATCTGCTGTTTCTCTCACCCATAAAATCAAGACCCAGAGAGAGAATGTGTCCCAGGAAGTGGAGTGCAGCCAGATTTGGAAATCTACCATCTTTTTCGGTGAGATCATCAGATGCTGCCACTTAAAGGGCAACACAACATGAGTCTCATCCCTGTGGACTGGAGGCAGCCGAGTTCCAGCTCATCCCACGCACCCAGAGCCGTGGACAGGGATGGCCAAGCCTGGAGTTACTGGCAGTAAAAGGTGAGCACGTTTTCCTGGTTTCCTCGGATCAGGATGACTGGAGGTCTGAGGTCCTGGGACAGGGTCTCCAGCCACGCCATGTACAGAGAGCTGGGGCACTCCCCCTTCCTCCCTATGGGCAAAGTGCTGCAAAGCATGAAAAAGTGGCAGAGGAGAGATTACCATGGGTCCTCTCCACACGCCCAGCTTCTGGTTTGTTTTCAGAACAGCGAGTCTGTTTACTGTCCCTCAGAGCTCCTTCCACCCACCCTAAGAATGACCTCCCCACTTTCCGCACAAACATGACCCAGAATGGACCTTCTGCCGTGAAGCGTTTCCAAACAAAGTCATGGCCCACAAGCCCCGTGGGATCTAGTCCTTGCCAAGCCCACGACCTCACCTCTTCCCACCCTCGCCTTGCTCATCCCCGATGCCCTGTGGCTTTCTTTCCATTCCTAAAAAAACGCCAAGCTCACTTCTGCCTCCAACCTTTGCACTTGACGTTCTCCCCACCCAGCGGGAAGAGCAGCCCCAGCTCTGCACCTGGTCACTTCCTTTGAGTCAGGCAAGTTCACCTACCTCCTTCCCTGGTCACTTCTCCAGGGCAGGCCGCCCACGCCTCTTCCTCACATCATCCCACTTTACTGTCTTCAGAGCCCTGCACAGTCCCAACAGCATCTTCTGATTTATGTGCTTGTCTCCCCACATTAGAATGTTCGCTCACAAGCAGGCTGGATCTGTCTTGTTCACCCCTCTTTTCCCAGTGCCCAGAACACAGTCTGATACAGTCGGGCTCAGTTATATATTTGTTAAGTGGGCGACCCTTTCCCATCAGGCCACCCACTTCATGCCAGGCTTGCCTCTTCAGCCCTGTGCCAGCCTGTGGCCACAGCAATGTGATATGTTCCTATTCATTCATTGTCCAGCTCAGTGTTCCTGTCCTGCCTCCTGCCCTGTGCAGGAGGCCCTGGGAGCAAGACTCCACCACTGCCTATGGGGAGGCCCCTTCTCTTAACTGCGAAATGCTGCGTGAATAAAAAGATGCCCTGGGAATGCTGTTCAGCCATGTCTTCCAACTATTTCAAGAAGTGACTTTTCTGCTATCTGGAGAATTCCAAAAATGCATTGGGATGGCCACAGCTGCCCAGCTCTGGGCTTCGGGAGGGTCTCTGAGCTCCAGCAGAGTCTCCCAGGTCCAGCTGGTGCCACGTGAAGTTGAAGCACCAGCACCTTCCATGCGACTCACTTGAATGTCTGTTTTCCCCAAGTACATCCCCCTAGGGAATGGGCAGGGCCCGCAGCACCGTGCTCCTTCACAGCTGGGGGAACTGGGGCAGGAGGAGGATGCTGGAGCGCTGGGATCAGAGCCAGGTTCTGGCATCTGAGTCGTGGCTTTGCCACTTCCTCAGCCAGATGACCTTTGCAGAGTTTCTCTTCTCTAAAGCAAGAACACAAAAACCTCCCTCTCAGGATGTTTGCGACGCTAAAGCCGGCAAAGCACACACAGGCACAGCACAATGCCTGGCACACAGTGAGCGCTCCGTAAGGTCAGCAGCTGTCATCAGCACTTAGTCCTGACCAGCATGTGACAGCTAAGCCAGTGGCGGCAAAGCTGGAACTTGAACTGAGGTCTTGGCATCTTCCCTCCTCAGCAGCCTCTGCTCACAGCAACTCCAACCTCCTCTGAGAAGGGTAACTGGGATCCTAAACAGCTATGTCATACTTGAAGTTCCATCCACAAAGCTTCACCTGGGACAAGCCCTATCCGCCTTTAAAAAGCAATGTCCTGGGCCGGGCGTGGTCACACCTGTAACCCCAGCACTTTGGGAGCCGAAGGCGGGTGGATCACTTGAGCTCAGGAGTTTGAGACCAACCTGGGCAACACGGTGAGACCCTGTCTTTACAAAAAATACAAAAAATAGTTGGGCATGATGGCGCACGCCTGTGGTCCCAGCTACTCAGGAAGCTGAGGCAGGAGGATCATTTGAGCCTGGGAGGTCGAGGCTGCGGTGAGCGTGATTGTGCCACTGCACTGCAGCCTGGGCAACAGAGTGACACTGTCTCAAAACAAACAAACAAAAAAGGTCTCAAAAATTAGGGAAGGCGGGTTGACCCAAGGCCATTTCATTAAGCTATAGTCATCTGAGTTCAAATACTTAGTGACTTTCCGGGGGAAAGGGACATAGGACTACTGAAACCAAACTCTCCTGACCGATCAGTTATGCAAGAGGCAGACAACGCCATCCAGGAAGCAGCACACGATTTCAGGGGCTGAATTCAGAAACGTCAAAGGCCACGAGAGAAATGGTGTCTGCATCATGGGGGTGGGGAACACCCATCACCCCTGCGGTGGACTTTTAAGCTTCGGCATGGAGTTCCCTCCCCCAACAGAGCCTGTCCACCTGTCCAAGAGACAGCTGTCTTTAAAATCACCCCGCCCCCACACCAATCACTGACGTGCTGTATTCCTGCTCATAGGATGTGCACGCCTTGAGCTACTAATCTTCAGAAATAAAGCTGTTCCAGAACAAAGGAACATTTTTTTTTTTTTTTTCAGAATTACATCTCTTAGCCACAAAGAAAGGCGGCTTCAGATCTAACCTAGATGTGAAAGACAGCCCTGTATCAGAACCACAGTCACAAGCTCCAGATGCAATTCCCACTTCCTGTCTGCAAGACCCTGGCCAAGCTGCTTAACTCCTCTGAAGCTGCTTCCTCATCTCTAAAGTAGGAGTGAGGGGGTGATTATAATAGAGTTTTGAGGCCAGGCACAGTGGCTCATGCCTGTAATCCCAGCATTTTGGGAGGCCAAGGCAGGTAGATTGCTTGAGCTCAGGAGTTGGAGATCAGCCTGGGCCAACATGGTAAAACCCTGTCTCCATAAAAAATACAAAAAACTAGCCAGGCCTGGTGGCATGTGCCTGTAGTCCCAGCTACTCTGGAGGCTGAGGTAGGAGGATTGTTTGAGTCCTGGGAGGTGGAGGTTGCAGTGAGTTGAGATCTCACTAGTGCTCTCTAGCCTGGGTGACAGAGTAAGACCCCGCCTCAAAAACAAAGAAAATTATAGGACCAAAGAGGCCCCAAAAGAGAAAAAACAACAACAAAAACAACAACAACAACAACAAAAAACAAAGAGGTTGCAGTGAGCTGAGATCCTGCCACTGCACTCCAGCCTGGGTGACAGAGTGAGACGCTGTCTTAAAATTAGGGCTTTGCAAATTCATAAGGCCTAATGCCTTGAGTATCATATAGAGGCCCAAGCCATAAAATGCAATGTTGATTATTACTATTTTGATTATTGCTGTTTGGCTTTGAGGAGGGAGTGTTTTTAGAAAAAAAGAGGCATCTGGACCCAACAGGAATATGTTGCTAGGCTAGTCAAAGGTTGTTGGGCTCTTTATGAGGCTGGTTTATCAGCTGTGCTGGGGTAGCTGAGCTCAAACCTGGGGCCATTTGATAACCCACTGATTAGTGAACAGCAGTCGACCAAGTGCTGCCTCAAACCCGCTCTAGAAAATGCTCCAAGCACGCTCTCCCAAATGCTAGACAATGTGATCTAATCATTTCACGAAGGCTTGGGAGATTTTTTTTTTCCCCTTCCTCAGAATTTCTGGGCTCCACCCTAGAGCCTGGTCTGGAAGGCACTGAGGAACTTGCATTTTCCACAGTCCCCTGGTAGTTCTGATGAAGCAGACCCTCTGACTGAACTTGTAGAGAAACACTAGGCATGGCTCCAGGTTGGAGATTAGTGATGGAAAGATGCAGCTGCTCTGTCCTCCCGGTGGACGTGGCCCAATAGCTGGGGCCTCTTTGGGCAACAGCTGTAGCTACTGGCATGGGGTGGGACGCCCTGGGCAGGGGTCTTTTCTTGGGTCACTGGATTTATAATTACTTGTATCGGCAAATCCCACAAAGGCTGGTGGGTGGGGGATTGGTTTTCCCTGTGAGTTTGGGGGACGGTGGTGGGGATGGGGGATCGGAAGGGAGAGATTCCAACAGATGGTCACCTCCTGGGATGAAATTCTTCATCTTATGGCTTAAGAGACTGAGAGACTGATTCTTTTTTTTCTTTTTCTTATCTTTTTTTTTTTGGTACAGACAGGGTCTTACTAGGCTGGTCTTCAACTCCTGAGCTTGATCAATCCTTCAGCCTCAGCCTCCCAAAGTGCTGGGATTATAGGCATAAGCCACTAAGCCCAGCTGAGATTGACTCATTTTAATGACAAATAAACTTAGAATCACAGCATGTTAGCATGAAAGAGAATCTTGGAAATACTTTTGTTAACTATTTATAATTAGGGAAACTGAGGCTAGAGAGATATGGGGTCTTACCCAAGGCCACACAGTGGGCTAATGGCATAGACAAAATGCCCACATGCCTCTCTGAACAGAGGTGGCATGTCAAGCTGTGGTCTGGCACACCCATGCACACCCAGCAGGCACCATACCCAAGGAAGAGTCTGGGGAGGCATCCCAGGACGAAGCCATTTCCACTGTCTTGCACTCGGACCCAGCCCTCACCCTGGACCAACCTTGCCCTAGGAACATTCTCTGCTAGGTGTTGGCAAGAGGTCTGGAGATAAGCCCAGCCCCTTTCCTTATCGCTGTTCTCCAAGGAAACATGGAGCACTTTCTTTGTACAAAAAAAAATATGTCCCTAAAGCCCCAGGAAGCATTGTTCTGGGCGGAGCCAGCTGCCTCAGTGTGCAACCAGCACAGTCACATGGGGCCTTCTGCTCAGGAGGGTCCCTTGTTTGTCTAATGCCCTGCTGTCACCATCTTGACATTCTTTTTTTTTTTTTAAATGCCTTGTTTAAGTCACACAAGAAAGTGTTGCAAGTGACAGTTCAACCCAATTGACTACACTATAAATTATATCACTATCTGCGGCCGGGCACCAGGTAATCCCAGCACTTTGGGAGGCTGAGGTGGGTGGATTACCTGAGGTCAGCAGTTCGAGATCAGCCTGGCCAACATGGTGAAACCCCATCTCTACTAAAAATACAAAAAATTAGCCGGGTAAGGTGGCAGTATTTGGGAGACTGAGGCAGGAGAATCACTTGAACCCAGGAGGCGGAGGTTGCAGTGAGCTGAGATCACACCACTGCACTAAAGCTTTGGCGACAGAGTGAGACTCTGTCTCAAAAAAAAAAAAAAAAAAAAAAAAAAAAAAAAGTTATATCATTATCTGAGAAATAAATGCAATCATTCTTTAAAAAAAAATAAATAAAGCACACACTGGCATTAGGGACATCAGGGTATGAGGAATACTGTGTCCCAGGGGCAGACTGACAATGGTCTGTTTCTGGTCTGTTGTTAGACTTCTGTGCTCTTACACTCATCTGCTAAGAAGGGTTTGCACACTGCATAGGATATTAGGAATCATGAAGAATTCTGCATGCTCTACTGTCTACTGGCACCTAGGCAGTAACTGGGAAGAACAGAAACTATAAGTCAGAACCATTTGCTACAGTCTGAATATTCACGTCCCCCCAAAATTCACACGTTGAAATCCATATCCCCAGGGTGATGGTTTTAGGAGGTGGGGACTTTGGGAGATGATGAGGTTATGAGAGTGGAGCCCTGTGACCTATGAATAGGATTAGAGCTCTTATAAAGAGGCCCCAGAGAGCCCCCTGGCTCCTTCCACCAAGTGAGGACACAGCAAGGAGGCCCATCCATGAGTCAGGAAAGCAGCCCTGCCTCCGACTCTGAATTTACCAAGCTTCGATCTAGGACTTCCCAGCCTCTAGAGAAATACCTTTCTGTTATTGATAAGCCCAGCCTATGGTATTTTGCTATACCAGCCTGAATGTTCTAAGACATGATTCCTGAAAACTGCTTTAGTGTATGGAAGTAGCATTTGAGTATTATCTAAGCACGATTCTAGCTCTGTCATCCAGGCTGGAGTGCGGTCGCATGATCTTGGCTCACGGCAACCTCTGCCTCCCAGGTTCAAGCAATTCTCCTGTCTCAGCCTCCCGAGTAACTGGGATTACAGGTGTGCACCACCAGGCCTGGCTGATTTTTTGCATTTTTAGTAGAGATGGGGTTTCACCATATTGGCCAAGCTGGTCTCAAACTCCTGACCTCAAGTGATCCACCTGCCTTGGTCTCCCAACGTGCTGGGATTACAGGCGTGAGCCACCGCACCCAGCCCCAAGCACGTTTCTAATTGCCTGAACCACTCTCCTGGTGACAAATTCCGCTAACTGGTAAAAGCAAAAATTTTACCTCTGTCCTGTCAATGAAGAGTAACTGGTGCTAGTGCCTTTTGAATTCTCCTGGGCATCTTTTTTCACATGAGAGTTTTTAGTTTATTAATCTTCTTGTAGAAAATCCACAATGGCCGCAGATAACATCACTGCTGCCCCTTTACTCCTTTGGCTGTGATCCAATCTCCAGCCCACCTTTTGCCACCAACAGTGGCCTTTACAGTCCCCGTAACTTCCTTCATTCTGTTCTTGCATTCCTTTCATTGTTTTTTTGAGGTCTTTTTCTTCTCACACAGGCCATGTCTTTCAAGTCTATGTTTGGGTTTACTTTTCTTTGCATAATCCAAGGAATCATAAATTATGCCAAAGCTAGTTGTTTTCCCACCACCAAAATTAGTTCTAAATCCAAATGCATAGATGATATTCAGTGTGGTCTTGTACATTTTGGCTAGTTTGTCCTGAATTTCTATCTTAGGTATGGTTGCCTTCCCAGGTGAAGGACATAGATGACCATTTGTTTCCTCTGAAGTAGTCAGTTGATCATGACCTTCCTAGTTTGGATACTTACTGATTCATTCGTGATGGCAGTCAATCCTCAGACAGCCAGGGAGGAAAAACCCTCATGGACATCTTAAGACAGACTGGAGGTGCAGAAACCTCCAGGTCAGGTCTCCAAACTGGTTGCTTAGCTGCTAGCCTTTGGTGAGACCTAGGAGGATGCATATCCTCAAGCTTTATCTACTTATCTGCTAGAAGCCATTGGCCATTTTCAGTCTGAACCCATTTGCTGTTTTGATCTTCTCAAAGGGGCACTTACACTACCTAAAAGAAACATTGCCGGTGCACTCCTGAAAGAGGGTATTGCAGACACAGCAGTAAGGGATGCATGCAACTTACATAGTACTCAAGCAACAGAAGTAGTGGGAACATAAGTTTGAGTTGCTTTTATCACCCTCAATGGACCACTTGTTCTGAGGTGTCCTCTCATGAATCTAAGATCCTTAGATCCTGGCATCTGCAGTCCAGATCAGATGGTGACAAGTCTGGGAATGGGTTCTATCACCAGAGCTGAAGGATCCCTCCTATCTGAGCACATCTTCCTAGAACAGCGTGTGGTGACAGGTTTTTGGGGACCTTCTTGCCATAGAAAAGCAAGCTTGATGAGGCACTTGTGGTTGCTCTCCAAGGCAGGACGCATTTTGCAGATTTATGGAAATGTTCAAACAGGTAAATGTTGAAAAATGATACCCTGAAGTTTCATGCCCACATCATCATCTGTCTACATCAATGAACAACCTATCATCAGTTGTGTTGAACCCCCACCCCTCCTCCTTTCCACCACCATGAGATTTTTTAAAAAACAAATTCCATACATCCTATGTGAGAATGTAAGGGAGATTGCTTTGAAAGGGAAGGCCACATCTTGGCCTTCTTAATATATTCTGCGCAAGATGCCCCACATTTTCGTTTTGTCCTAGGCCTTGCAAATTGTGTAGTTGATCCTGGCTTCAGGATATGAACAAGCAGAGTCCACGGACGTTTCGGCTGTCCTGCAGAACCTGGCATCTGCAGTCCGGGTCAGATGGTGACAGGTCTGGGAGTGGGTTGCACCACCAGAGCCGAAAGATCCCTTCTGTCTGATTCCCAGGTGGTTGGCCCCCAGGAAATGCAGGACAGGCCAGTTACTTGCCTTGGCAAAGACCCCTTGTCCCCTGAGCTGAGGGCTTGGCTGCTCATGTTCTTCTTCTTCTTTCTTTCTTTCTTTTTTTTTTTTTGAGACAGAGTTTCACTCTTGTTGCCCAGGCTGGAGTGAAATGGTGCGACCTTGGCCACTGCAACTTCTGCCTCCCAGGTTCAAGCAATTCTCCTGCCTCAGTCTCTCGAGTAGCTGGGATTACAGGTATGTGCCACCATGCCCAGCTAATTTTGTATTTTTAGTAGAGACAGGGTTTCTCCATGTTAGTCAGGCTGGTCTCGACCTCCTGACCTCGGGTGATCCGCCTGCCTCAGCCTCCCAAAGTGCTGGGATTACAGGCGTGAGCCACCGCGCCTGGCTGATCATGTTCTTCTTACAGGCCTCAGAGAGAGCAGAGCCACCCTGAGACCTTAGGTGCATAGCTGTCACTTCCATCCCACATTCTGCTTGCTCAGCCCTGGCTAACACACCCCAGGGGTGGCTCAGAACTGGACGTGGGTCCAGTAGGAATAGCCAGGGCTGGGGTAGGCCTCTGTTTCTGTTGCTTAGGCTTGGAACCAACATCAGTTGGGAATGGCCGATAGCCAAGGAGGGCCAAGTGATTCCTGAACAACCAGGAGTCAATGTCCCTCTGGAAAGAGCTGGGTTCCCTCTTTGCCAAGTGAAATTTGGTAGGAAAAGCTAGCCATCAGGAAAAAGCAATGACAAGGGGCAGTCACTGATGCCTGGGACACGTGAGGCCCTCGACCTCTCCCAGCTGGAGCTCAGGTATAGGCCGGGCTCAGACCCAGCCACATGCTGAGAATCACCAGGGCTATGTTTATGGGAACTTTGGCCCTTCTGCTTCCCAGAGGAAGGCTCGGGTCCTCTGTGGTGCCCCCGCTGAGCCCCTTCCCAGAGCTGAGACACCTGACTCTTGACAGACTGGTCCTCCCACCAGCCAGGTACTACTTACATGACGATGAGAGCAGCGTCTCGGGAGTAATCCAGCAGAATCTCATTCAGCCTCACCTGCCGAAGGGACTGGGCGGGAGAAAGTCGAGTAGTCACTTCCCATATCCTCAAGGTCACTCGACCCTTCACCACGTCCATGGCCTCGTTAATATTTTCAACTGGTTTAACGATTTACTTGTAGACTCTCCTGCCTCATAAATTCGTATAGACTCTCCTTCCTCCAGGAAGAAGGGGACCCTCAGAGTAATGGAGCACCAAGCTCACCTCCGCCAAGAAGCCTTCCGTGGTTTTTCCTTGCCTGACTTTATGGCCATAACCAGTGGGGTAGAGGAAAGAAAGAACACCTTACTAGGTTCAGATCTCAGCTCTCACATTTCATAGCAGGCAGAACTTGAACAAGTCAGGTTGCCTCCCTGGCCTTCATTGCCTTCATCTGTAAAATGGGTATGATGGTACCTTCTCCAGGGGAATTTGGGGAAAATCAAATGAGACAACCTATGGAAAAGCACCCGGCAGAGGGCCTGGTACACGAAAAATACTCCAGAAAAGACAGGTGAGCTAGGAGCAGAGACAGGTCGCCCCACTTCTTCTGTAACAGAGTATTGGAAGGTCTCCTTCAAACATGAGGTTTTATTCAGCATTTTCCAAAGAGCCAGATGGCTGCGTGGGCCCTTTGGGGCAGGGTCTCGGGGCTGACAGATTAGGGAAGTCCCCAGAGCTTGCGTGGGACTGGGCTGGGGGTGGGAGACTCCTTCCAACCCAAGGCCTATCTCAAATTGTTCAGAAATGATTGACACGCAGGCACTGATCACGGACGGATGCCCTATCCTGGAGACCAGGAGACCGAGGGGAAGGGAGTTCACCTGGGTAAGGGATTCCAGACCTTGCACTGTAGTTATTTGGGGCGTACAAGTCCTTGCTATGGGAAGTGTCCTGCACGTCGTAGGATGTTTGGCAGCATCCCAGGTCTCTCCTCACTGCCTGACAGTAGCAACCCCCACCCCCGAGTTGTGACAAGCAAAAATGTCTCCAGAGGTTGCCAAATGTCCCCCAGGGGGTAAAATCTCTCGTGGTGGAGAATGACTGACACTGGGGGTAGAAGTGGGACCCGCCCCCTGACTCCATCGCCCGCACTCCTAGAGCCCACTCCACCTTGACACAGTCACAGCACAGCTACAGGAGGAGGCCACACCCTCTCTTAGCCCTTAGAGTTCTGAAGGTGCTGTCCAGGAAGGGGCACCATGGCTCTGAGCTGTGGCAAGGGTAGGGTCTATAGAGGCTAAGCAGGGAAGGTCAGGCAGCTGTGGTGGCACACAGGACAATTTTTTTTTTTTTTTTTGAGATGGAGTCTCACTCTGTTGCCCAGGTTGGAATGCAATGGCACGATCTTGGCTCACTGCAACCTCTCCCTCCCAGGTTCAAGTGATTCTCCTGCCTCAGCCTCCCAAGTAGCTGGGATTACAAGCGCCTGCCACCATGCCCAGCTAATTTTTTTGTGTGTTTTCAGTAGAGATGGGGTCTCACCATGTTGGCCAGGCTGGTCATGAACTCCTGACCTCAAGTGATCTACCTGCCTCAGCCTCCCAAAGTGCCAGGATTACAGGGGTGAGCCACCACGCCTGGCCTAACAGGACAGATTATACCTTGGCCGTCACCATGAGTCTCAGGAATCTCTTCCACTCGGCATAGAGGAAGTGGGGAGGAGAGGGAGGAGGACTCTGGGCAGTCATGCCCACTGCCAGAGCTCACTCAAGATGGGCAGGAGGACCAGGCTCCCAGGTGAAGGATAGCACTGAGCTCCACAGCCAGGTTACCCAGCAGCCTGAGCGACTGTGGTTTGAGGATCCCTCAGGGGCCGGAGTGGAAGGCAGGGTGGAGGATTGAGGGGAGGGGCTGGGGGAGTTCAAGACATGCGGGACACCCATCCCTGACTCAGTGATGTGTCGTATTTCCCACCCCCACCCCTCTCCCACACCTTGACTCTGTTCTTCCTCATCTCCTCATCTGAGATCTTCCAGGGGCAGTCCCGCCGCATCTCGTTGACAGTGGCCTCATCCTTGAAGCCATCATTCAGACGGAAGGGTGCAATCATGTCCTCAAACCTCTTGGTGCTGGGGACAAGAGAGTGGGTTGAGGCCGGCTGAGATGATAACCCCATCTCCAGGGGTGCTAGGTCCCTGCAGGGAGCTGGCATTGGTGCCACAGCTCCCATTTTCAGGCTGAAACCTACCAGACAGTGCCATTTACGAAGTGGTCTCCATGTTGAATTCAGCTCTGAAGGCTGGGTCTGGCATCCAACTGGACTTTCACAAGTTGCTCACAACCACTGACCTGCGACCCACCCGACCATCCAGCAGGTATTTACAGAGCATGATTCTGTACCAGGCTCCATCTTACACAACAGTGACCAAATCAGATCGTGCCCCAGTCCTCATGGAGCCACGGTAATAAGTAAGTAGCAAATAAATGTGAAGTGGCAGCTTTATGAAGGGACAACCAAGTACTGGGACAAAGAATAACGGGTGGGGAAGGCCCTTCTGGGACCTGAAGGAAGTCTGTCCTTGCAAAGCCAGCTGTGCATGGGACAGGGGGTGCTGAAGCGAACAGAACTGAACATGCAGAGGCCCCAAGGCAGAGCGTGTTTGGCTCATATGAGGAGCAGTGAAGGAGCCTGTGTGCTGGAGGGAGGTGAGTGCAGGGAAGGGTGGGAGGAGGTGAGGACAGGCAGGCAGTGAGGGCCCAGTAGCGCAGGGCTTCCCTATCTGCTCCAAGTGAGACCAGAAGCTGCTAGGGGGTCTTCTGTGCGACATGATTCACATCATTAAAGACAGAGATTTAGGGTTGGGGCCGGGCACGGTGGCTCACACCTGTAATCCCAGCACTTTGGGAGGCCGACACAGGTGGATCACCTGAGGTCAGGAGTTCAAGACCAGCCTGGCCAACATGATGAAACCCCGTCTCTACTAAAAATACAAAAATTAGCCAGGGGTGGTGGCACATGCCAGTAATCCCAGCTACTCAGGAGGCTGAGGCAGGAGAATCGCTTGAACCTGAGAGACGGAGGTTGCAGTGAGCTGAGATGGAACTACTGCACTCCAACCTGGGTGATGGAGTGAGACTCTGCCTCAAAAAAAAAAGAGATGTAGGGCTGATCGGCATTCAGATGATGCCATCTGCTATCTGAAGCCACAGGGATGGATGAGCTCACCTGGGACAGAGTAAAGGGAGAGAAGGAAAGAGGGTCAGGGCCGAACCCCAAGGATGCCAGCAAGGGAAAGTGAGGTCAAGGAGGAAGAGCCAACAGAGGAACTGCAGGAAGGGCCCCTGATGCAGGAGGAAACCAATGGAGGGGGTGTCTTGGAAGCCAAAAGAAGCACAATCTTAAGAAGGATCACTGTCAAGTGCAGCTGAAAGGTGGAGAGAGAGGACAGAAATGACCTCCGTGGGTGTGGCAACGTGGAGGTCACTGATGATGCTGGCAAAAGTGGTCTCAGACAGCGGGGGCAGTGGGTTGGGAGCGGGAAGATTAGGGGAGGGGAGCAGGTGTCGACAAAGTGCAAACATCCTGGAGTCTGGCTGTGCCAAGGAGAGAAATAGTCCGGGAGCTGGAGGCAGATGAAAGGTCAATGGAGGGGATTTTTAAAATAAGATGCTAGGCTGGGCACGGTGGCTCACGCTTGTAATCTCAGCACTTTGGGAGGCCAAGGCAGGTGGGTCACCTGAGGTCAGGAGTTTGAGACCAGCCTGGCCAACACGGTGAAACCCCGTCTCTACCAAAAATACCAAATTTAGCTGGGCACAGTGGCATGCGCCATTATCCCAGCTACTCGGGAGGATGAGGCAGAAGAATCGCTTGAACCTGGCAGGCAGAGGTTGCAGTGAGCTGAGATCGTGCCATTGCACTCCAGCCTGGGTGACAGAGCAAGATTCTGTCAAATAAATAAATAAATAAATAAATAAATAAATAAATAAATAAATAAATATCAGATGCTAGATGGGGTCTGTATGTTGCTCCTGCTGTCTCTTCTGTCTGGAAGATCTCACCCATCTCTTTTTGATCATCGAGGCCAGCCTTTCTCAAGGCTTTGCTTTTCCACCAACAGAGACAACCCTACTCTCCTTGACACCCTGATCTGTCTCTGCAGCATTGCGACTGCCCTTGGCATGCACCAGGCTGCAGCTATGCTTGGAGGATGGGGCTGCAGATTCCTCATCTCTGCCTCTGCAGCACTGAGCACAGCTCCTAATAAATGGTTGGAGCCAATGTATCCATCACTATTACACAGCTCCTTTCTGCTTGTCTTGATTTCCTTCCCTGTCCGTGGGGGACATCCTTATGGCTGGGAGAGGTAAGAGAAAAGTTAGGGCTAGGAGGTCAGGAGGAGACATACTTTAGTGAGGAGAGAGTCCTGGAAAACCTCATGCACACTGATTGACAAAATGCAAATCCCGTTTGTAAGTGTCTTATTTGAAGAAGATGAAGTTATACCATTTGGAAAGCAAACAGCCCCTGCTGAACCTACCGTTGGTCATTGCTACAAATTCACACAGGGGTTTGCTTAAAGTCTGTGCTCTTGCCCTCGCGTGGAAGGAGGAAGGAAGTTGTTGCCCAGGTCACTCACCATTTCCCCACTCCCAGCACCAATGTGTTAACACAACGTCAGGGGCTGCAGCCGCCTTGCCCAGGGTCCCCTCAGCCCCAGGGAGGGGATATGCCCCGGCCACAGCCACTGCAGAAGTTGTGCCCTCTGACACATCTAGGAAGGGCTTGGAGGAGAGCCCCTTGCTCCCAGCCTATCCAGGAAAAAGGGGGCAGCCGGCAGAGGGGTCTTCAGGCATACAGCTGGCCCTTCTGCCTGGAAGCCCCAAAACAGAACTTACTGCTCAGCCCGAGGGTTCTGGTTGATGTCAGGGAGGATGTGGACTTCATGGAATCCCAGTCGGAACTTGCTCAGCAGAGAAATGATCCTGGAGGACACATGGAGAGGTTTATTGTTATCACATTTTCTTGAGACAGAGTTTTGCTCTGTCTCCCAGGCTGGAGTGTAGTGGTGCAATCTCGGTTCACGGCAACCTCTGCCTCCCAGGTTCAAGTGATTCTCATGCCCTAGCCTCCCAAGTAGTTGGCATTACAGATGTGTGCCACCGTGCTTGGCTAATTTTTGTATTTTTAGTAGAGACAGGGTTTTGCCATGTTAGCCTCAGGTGATCCTGCCTCGGTCTCCCAAATGCTGGCATTATAGGCGGGAGCCACCATGCCCAGCCTGAGAGTTTTAAAAATGTATTCATTCATTCAACTCATTTTTACTGAGCACCTACTGACTACATAGCAGTGAGGAAAACAGATTAAAGCCTGCCCTTGTGGAACATAGGGGTAGGGGCAGACAGGAAACGAATACCCATAAAATGGGGTAGATGATGACAAGTGAAATGGAAAAGTAATTGACCAGACTTTCCCAAGTATCTGGTGGCCATCTCTGTACCAGTGCACCCCAAGTTTTCACATGTCTATGCAGCTGCTGAGGATGTTGTTACCATGCTGATTCTGATTCAGCTGGTCTGGCGTGGGGCCTGGGATTCTGCATTTGTAATACACTCCCAGGGATGCAATGCTGCTGGTCCACAGACAACACTTTGAGTAACAAAGGTCTAAGGGACAGGAAAGTTGAATAAAGGAAATTCTAGAGTGGCTGAGGAAGCAAAGATAACACACAAGAAACTAGGTACAGAACCAGGAGTAGCAAGACAGACGGCGCTGACTTTGCATCTAACAGGGAAGGAGAAGCCCACTGTGGTGTGTAGCCGTCAGAGAAGACTTCGCAGAGGTGGCAGTCCGGCTGGATGGTGAATGAGGGGTAGGACTGTTACAGGCCAAAGCGGGTGGGGCAGGGGAGGGTCTACACTGAAATCACCCAAGGAGCCTTCAAAACAATATGCCTGCTGAGCGTGGTGGCTCACACCTGTAATCCCAGCACTTTGGGTGCTGAGATTACACCTGAGAATACACACCTGCTGAGGCAGATGGATCACCTGAGGTCAGGAGTTCGAGACCAGCCTGGCCATCATGACAAAATGCCATCTCTACTAAAAATACAAAAATTAGCCAGGTGTGGTGGCATGCACCTAAAATTCCAGATACTCGAGAGGCTGAGGTAGGAGAATTGCCTGAACTCGGGAGGTGGATGTTGCAGTGATCTGAGATTGTGCCATTGCACTCCAGCCTGGGCAACAGAGCGAGACTCCATCTCAAAACAAACAAACAAAAAACAATACACCTGGCAGGGCATAGTGGCTCACATTTGTAATCCCAGCACTTTGGGAGGCCAAGGTGGGCGGATCATGAGGTCAGGAGATCAAGACTATCCTGACTAACACGGTGAAATCCTATCTCTACTAAAAATACAAAAAAAAATTAGCCGGGTGTGGTGGCAGGTGCCTGTAGTCCCAGTTACTCAGGAGGCTGAGGCAGGAGAATCACTTGAACCCAGGAGGCGGAGGTTGCTGTGAGCTGCGATCACATGACTGCACTCCAGCCTGGGTGACAGAGCAAGACTCCATCTCAAAAAACAAAACAAAAACAAACCAACAAACAAAAAAATACACCTGCCTGAGCCCTCCCCCACCCCCTTGCCCAGCATTGAGTCAGAAGCCCGGGGAAGGACGTAGTTTGGGCAATGCCCCATGTGATTCCGATGTGCCAGCCTGGTTAGGGACCACTGGACTGGTTGGTGGGGAACAGTCAAAATGAGGGAAGGCATCGGGGTGCAGGGGGTGAAACAGGGCAGTGAGGAGCTGGCTGGGATGCACGGAGTGTGCTGGGAGAGAAGAAGAAATGGGAGACAAGCCTGGAGGAACAGGCTGGGGCCTAGCAGTCAAGCCGCTGCTGGTCCCTGATCTTGGGGAGGGAAATTTTGAAAGCAGAGCCGTGGGTAGATTTGCTTGGTGTGCAGTAGCAGCGGAGGCTGGCAGGCCTGGGCTGTGCCTAGGCAAGGGCAGCATAGATTTGCCCCAGGATTATGTGGAGAGCAGAGGATGTGGCCCATCAAGGGACAGAGGGAGGCAGAGGAAGGGTTACATAACCCTCCCGCCAAGGGCATGCTGTTGACCCAGGCTGCCATAGCTTTGAGCTATACCAAACCTACTGAACCCAGCTTCCATTCAGAGCCAGCACAGGAAGCAGAGACTGCAGAGCAATCTCGTATCTTATTTACTTTTTGGAGATCATAGAGAAGTCAAATGCTGCTTTTCCTAAGCAACACTTTCCTTAGCATTGCTGAAAAGGGGCTTTCCCGGGAGAAGTTCTTAGTGGGGGTGAGGAGAAAGCAATAGATTGCTGGGTTTCCCTTAACTCACCTGCGGGTGACTAGAGAATGGAGCATGGGAGGCCATCCTGGCATAGGACCGGGTGGTGTGGGCCAGGAGATCCCCTCCTACTATGACCCTGGGGCATCACAGCCAGGATAGTTGCAAAGGACACTAGCGACCGGGCAGGGGTTCTTCTCTTCGGCTAATTAACTGGATGACTTTGGGCAAACCGCCCCATCTGTCTTCACCCTTCGGCCAACCTCCAGCCTACCATCTCCCACCTCACCTGACCTTGCTCAAAGCAGCAGCTGCCCAATTCCACCTGCCGACACCTGTCAACTCCACACTTGTGTGCCACCTGCCTTACTATTTACTTCCTTTTCTGTTTAAATCAACTCACATTCTGAGTTAGACACTTTTTTTTTTTTTTTTGAGATGGAGTCTTGCTCTGTCGCCCAGGGTGGAGTACAGTGGTGCAATCTCGGCTCACTGCAACCTTCACCTCCCGGGTTCAAGTAATCCTCCTGTCTCAGCCTCCTGAGTAGCTGGGACTGCAGGCACGTGCCACCATGCCAAGCTAATTTTTGTATTTTTAGTAGAGGTGGGGTTTCACCATATTGGTCAGGCTAGTCTTGAACTCCTGACCTCAGGTGATTCGTCCACCTCGGCCTTCCAAAGTGCTGAGATTGCAGGCATAAGCCACCACGCCTGGCCCAAACTTAGATACATTTCAAAGGGAAATTTTATATCATGAGTTTATTTATTTGTTTAAATTTTACTTTATTTTTATTATTAAAAAATAGAGACAGTATCTGTTCTGTTACCCAGGCTAGAGTGCAGTGGTGCAATCATAGCTCACTGCAGCCTTGATCTGGGCTCAGTGATCCTCCTGCCTCAGCCTCAAGTAACTAGGACTACAGGTACATGCCACCATTCAGTTGATTTCTTTTTAAGTTTTTTGGTAGAAACAGGCTTTCACTATGTTGCCCAGCCTGGTCTCAAACTCTTGGCTTCAAGCAATCCCCTGCCTTGGCCTGCTGCCAGAGTGCCAGGATTTACAGGCAGAACCACTGTGCCCAGTGGATTTAAAACATCACAGTTTTAAACAGAAAACCAGCACCTCTTGCCAGGAAGAGGTGACCAATAAAACCCATGTTGATAAACCAGGGTCACTAAGTTCTGGCCAGATGCCATTGCCTGCCAAGCCCATGTGTGCAGCCTACTCCTCTTGCTCAGGGAGACAAGCACGGGTTACCAAAAGGAAGGACAGGCCAAGGCTAAACCAGGACCTTCTGCAGAATCAGCCCCAGAATTGGAGGAGAATTAAAAGGACTTCTCACCAAAAGACTCAGTGGTATTTGCTGCCTCAATCCCTGGCCACTAAAGTCACCTCTTGTCTCACCAGAGCCTGCATCCCATGCATTGGGGATATTGCCTTAAAGCAGGGGCCCCTGACCCCCAGGGCTGCCAAAAGATACCAGCCATGGCCTGTTAGGAACCAGGTGCATGGCAGTGAATGAAGCTTCATCTGTAATTACAGCCACTCCTCATCGCTTGGTTTACCATCTGAGCTCTGCCTCCTGTCAGATCAGCAGTGGCATTAGACTCTTAGAGGGCCATGAACCCTCTTGCAGGATCTTAGAGGGCCAAGAACCCTCCTGATGATCTGTCACTGTCTCTAATCACCCCCAGATGGAACTATCTAGTTGCAGGAAAACAAGCTCAGGGCTCCCCCGATTCTACATTATGGTGAGTTGTATAATTTTTTAATTATATATTACCATGTAATCATAATAGAAATAAAGTGCACAATAAATGTAATGAGCTTGAATCATCCCAAAACCACTACTCTCTCCCTAGTCTGTGGAAAAATTGTCTTCCACGAAACCGGTCCCTGGTGCCAAAAGGGGTGGGGACTGCTGCCCTAAAGGGTTCTAGCCCCTACTTCATTTCTCAGGAGGAGACATGTTCTCCATCCTTCATTTCCCTGTTTCAAAAAATTATATATATTTAAATTTTTTAATGCATGTAAAATATTTATATAAAAATTTAAAATATTGGCCGGGCACAGTGGCTCACACCTGTAATCCCAGCACTTTAGGAGGCCGAGGTGGGCGGATTACTTGAGGTCAGGAGTTCAAGACTGGCCTAGCCAACATGGTGAAACCCTGTCTCTACTAAAAATACAAAAAAAAATTATCTGGGCATGGTAGCACATGCCTCTAATCCCGGTTACTAGGGAGGCTGAGGCAGGAGAATTGCTTGAACCCAGGGCGCGGAGGTTGCAATGAGCCGAGAGCAGGTCACTGCACTCCAGCCTGGGTGACAGAGCGAGAATCCGTCTCAAAAGAAAAAAAAATATTAAAATATGTAAAAATTTTAAATATAGAGACAGGATTTTGCCATGTCACCCAGGTTGGTCTCGATCCAACTGCCTTGGCCCAGCCCATCCTTCATTTCATACAAGTTTCTCCTGGAGATTTGTTTTTTTTCTTTTTTATCTTTTTTTTTCAATTTTTCTTGCCTTTTTTTAAACTTTCAATTTAAAAAATAGATTCCTTTTCTTTCTTATTTTTATGCTTCTTATTGTCCAAACCCAGAGATTTGTGACTTTACAACCTAACTCCCTTCCCTATCTAGCAAAGCCTAGGGCGTCTGCATTTTATTGAAGTGGGCAGGAAACCAGAGCAACTTCTGGAATGGAGAGAAACCTGCTCCTGCTCCTGCCCACTGCCATGGCCTGGAGAGAGCTGGCCCTGGGCTTTGGGATAATCTCAGAGCCCACCTGGGGGCGGTGGCAGAGGATCGGGGCAGGGGAACAGTCCTGGGTGGAGCTAAGATGGCACTGGTCCTTGCAGTCGCCCGGGGCCAGCCCTCCACACTTACGCCTTTCTCTGCTGGTCCATTCTGTTAATCTGGCCGCCTACGAACACACGGATCTTACATTTGCTCCACCTCTTCTTGCGGCCAAGGAGATAGGGAATGAGGAGGGTGAGGCCTGGCAAGGAGAGTCCCCGTGAGTCATGACAAGAATACACTCAGGACAGAACACTATGTGGGTTCCTGCCCCTCTCTGCCATTAGCAAACCCCTTCCTCTCCTCGCTGGACCTCAGTCGACCCATCTGTATAATGAACAAGACTGACTAAACCCAAGTTGCACATGGTGCTCTGTGGGGTAGGGTTTATTTGTGCTTGTGCAGTGTATTTAAATATACAAGCTGGCGTCCGGGCGCTGTGGCTCATGCCTATAATCCCAGCACTTTGGGAGGCCAAGGCAGGCAGATCACCTAAGGTCAGGAGTTCGAGACCAGCCTGGCCAACATCCAACATCGTAAAACCCTCTCTCTACTAAAAACACAAAAAATTAGCCAGGCCTGATGGTGCATGCCTGTAATCCCAGCTACTCAGGAGGCAGAAGCAGGAGAATCGCTTGAACCCACGAGGCAGAGGTTGCAGTGAGCCAAGATCCCACCACTGCACTCCAGCCTGGGTGACAGAGTGAGATGCCATCTAAATAAATAAATAAATATAAAAATTAGCTGGGCATGGTGGCAGGTGCCTGTAGTCCCAGCTACTTGGGAGGCTGAGGCAGGAGAATCGCTTGAACCCGGGAGGCGAAGGTTGCAGTGAGCTGACATCACGCCACTGCACTCCAGCCTGGGTGACAAAGCGAGACTCCATCTCAAAAAGAATTAAAAAAAAAAAAAAGTTGTCATTTCATAATTGAGGAGTTTCCCATAAAAGTCGAGGAATCCAGGTCATTGGCAGTTCTTGAAGAGTGAATATTTGACCAGCGTGTGGGAGCCCTCAGCCCTCTCTGTTGTCTCTCCACACAAGACCAAGGACTAGCGGTCACATATCACCTTGTAATCCTCTGTGCCTCAGTTTCCTTATTTATAAAGGGGAGTTAATCATGACAGCTCCTACCTGGGGACTGCATTAGGTAGGGAATTCCCTGTCAGGCAGGTAGTAAGTGCTCAGCCTATTTTGGCAATTATTAATAGGATTTGTTCCATTGGAACAAAGATATTTTCTTTCTATCTGTGACTCTATCAAAGGTAGGAGGAATAAAGCTGAAAGTCACTTTTTTTTTTTTAATGGGAAATTTTTCATTGTGAAGTGAAAAATATTCTTCCAGCTTTCCTGGGCACCGCCCATTTCCCCGTTTATATCACCTGCCTGTGCCCCTAATGGCCATCTAGTCAGAAGATTCCATCTTGTGGCAACTTCAGCTCTTCTCTCAAAGTTTCCCATTTTATAACCAAAAAACTAGAGGCCAGACAGAGGGGTCCCTCCAGGCTCCCCTGAGCTCACTGGTGGGCCCAGAAGCCCCTGTCCCCTTTGAGAGCAGGCCAGGAACGAAAGGGAAGGAAGACCACCCCACCCCACCCCCGCCGGGCAGGGGGGCTGATCCAAGGGGGGCACTGACCTCCGTCGTCAAAGAGCCAGTAGATGTCGATGGTCTTCTTGCCTTGCTCCGACTGGAAGACAGTGGTGGCCTGCTCCTCCTGCACCAGGGCCTTGGGGTCCACTGCAGGAGGTGGGGACGGGTCAGAGCAGAGCCAGCTGCCGCACATCCTGGCAGGCCTGGCCCAGGGCCCCACCAACACCCCTTCTGATGCTGAACACGGGTTCTCTGGCAGGTGGAACAGGAACCGGGGCCCAGGACGCTCAGTGCTGTGATATGCCCCTGGCCTGCTCTCAGCTTCTCTCTCCCGGGATTCTGGTGAGTACTGGGGGTGGAGGCAGTCCCAGAGCCCTCTGGGTAGGTAGGGAAATGCACTCTCCATTCCCTTAAACACCTCCCTGCGCCCTTCACAAATGCCCATAGGAGCCCTCCCACCTGTACTGCGGGCCCCCTGCCTCCTGGGGTGATGGTGGGAGAGGATGAAGGAAAATCCTGCCCCACCCTGCATGGCTAGAGGGGCTTTGGCAGGGGTGGGACAAGGGCCCCAGAGCCTGCTAGGTGGGTCCCCGTCATTCTCTGACCCTGAATTCTCCACCTCCTGGCAATCTTTTTTCCTTTTTTGAGACAGGGTCTCACTCTGTCACCCAGGCTGGCATGTAGTGGTGTGGTCACAGCTCACTGCAGCCTGGAATTCCTGCCTCAGCTTCCCACAGTGCTGGGATTACAGGTGTGAGCCACTGCACCTGGCTGCTGGCAATCTTTGACATGGCCAAGCCCCTCCAGTTCCCAACTCCAGTTACTCAGGCACCACTGTCACAAGAAAAAACCACCTTCCTCGACCAAGTTCCCAGGTGGCCCACCCCTAGCTGCCCCACAGGACGAGAGTGCCCTGAGCTCTGAGTAGGAACACTGACAAGCGCCAGAGACTGATGGCCTGGCACCTCTGGTGCTGGCTTCCTTCCCGTCCTCCGCTGGGTCAAACACGGGGTTAACTGAAAAAGAAGAGGCAGCTTTGTTCACAGGCTCTCCTTGTCTGAGGGCACCATGGGTTCCTCCTTGACAGGGCTCCCTTAATGCCAGGAAGAAAGTCCCAAGGCCCCGCCTGGCCTCCACGGCCCCACTGCACCTTGCCCTGGCTTCTCTCTGACCTGCCTCCTGCCCAGCTCCTCACACTCCAGTCATGCCTGGCCTGTCAAACAGGCCAAGTACATCCCCACCTTGGGCCATGGTGGTGGGTGCGCCCCGAGCTGGAACATACTTTCCCTAGCCTTGGCCTCCTCAGCAAGAGGCCCCCTCCTGAGGGAGGCCTTCCCTGGCCACTACGCCCTGCACACGTTTTCTCAAGACACGCTCATGATCTGAGATGACTTATGCGCCCACTGGGAAGCGTCTGCTTTTCCCTCTGGAGTGTCAGCTTCTCAAGAGCAGAGGCTTTTTGGCTTTGCCGTGCCTGTAACCCCAGCACCAAGAGCAGCGTTGGTCAGGAGCGGAGTTGCTGCTCTGTAAATAGTGGTTGCATAAATAGTTATTGACCAGCTGCTGTGTGCCAGGCATGCACTCAGCAACGGCACAAATGAATGGACCCAGCCCCTGGCTGCAAGAGACGCGGACTCCAAGCTCCCAATCTCTTCAGCACTGCCTCCCATTTGTTGCCATAAACGTTATTGCTTTCACACCTCTAGATATTTCCTTTTTTTGTTTGTTTTTTTGTTTTTTGAGACAGACTCTTTCTCTGTCACCCAGGCTGGAGTGCAGTGGTACAGTCATGGCTCACTGCCGCCTCAAACTCCTGGACTCAAGCTATCCTCCCACCTCAGCTTCCCAAGCAGCTGGGACTCCAGGCATGTGCCACCACACCTGGTTAATTTTTTATTTTTAGTAGAGACGGGGTCTTGCTATGTCACCTAGTCTGGTCTTGAACTCCTAGACTCAAGCGATCCACCTGCCTCTGCCTCCCAAAGTGCTGAGATTACAGACACGAGCCACCACACCCAGCCTCTCTAAATATTTTTTATTTCAGAGTCTGCAGTCATATATGACTTTAAAATGCAAAACACATCCCTATTCAGTGGACCAAAATGCCCAGTTCCCATGGTCATTATTTATTTTCTTTCTTTCTTTTTTTTTTGCTGACCTCAAGGAATTTACATTCCGCTTTACTACATTACAATAATGTTCGCTCAGTAGCACTTTGTTTTGTTATACGTTCAAAGAAAATTCTCAATATGATATGTACATTTAAACTTAACATTAACCAAGTCCTGAATCATTACTTTTGTCTTATTGCAAATCTGATTTTATTTACTGTAAAAACCACTTCCATCTATATATTGAGTGAGGAGTGGGAATTATGTCTTTCTATTAACTGGATGATGATATGGACAAACAGATGCTAATATGGCAGCTGTTCAAGTACTTTATTTTATTCCACTGCGGAGATTGGTCTCATAATATCCATAGCATGATTTTTTTTTCCTGGTCATTATGTATTTTCATATTCCGGCATATTCCTGCAGGCATTTTCCTCTCCCCTCTTTCCTGGTTTTCTATTACATCCATTTTTTTTTTTTTTTCTTTTTCTTTTTTTTTCTGAGATGGAGTCTTGCTCTTGTCACCCAGGCTGGAGTGCAATGGCGCAATCTCGGCTCACTGCAACATCCACCTCCTGGGTTCAAGTGATTCTCCTGCCTCAGCCTCCCAAGTAGCTGGGGTTATAGGTGTGCACCAACCCTATGCCCAGCTAATTTTTGTATTTTCAGTACAAAAATTGTACTAAAGTACAATTTAGTGATTGTGTGGCCAAGTGATCCACCCGTCTTGGCCTCCCAAAGTGCTGGGATTACAGGTGTGAACCACCATGTCTGGCCTATAGTAGATCCTTTTGCCCTGACCCGATTGTGATTCGGGGAACTCTGAGTTCCAGTCCTGGCTCTGCCCCAGCTGGGAAGCATGACCTTGAACGGGTTGCCTTCTCTTTCTGGGAAACCTTATGGGCTCTAATGGACCATTAAGAGGCAGGCAGATCACAAGGTCAGGAGATCGAGACCATCCTGGCTAACACGGTGAAACCCTGTCTCTACTAAAAATACAAAAAATTAGCCAGGCGTGGTGGCGGGCACCTGTAGTCCCAGCTACTGGGGAGGCTGAGGCAGGAGAATGGCATGAACCTGGAAGGTGGAGCTTGCAGTGAGCTGAGATCACCCCACTGCACTCTAGCCTGGGCGACAGAGGGAGACTCTGTCTCAAAAAAAAAAAAAGAAAGAAAAAGAAAAAAAGAGGTGACTTTCTATGAGTCTGTAACCTTTTATTTCTTACTCATTTTTCCCTCTGCCATTAAAAAAAAAAAAAAGATTCTAGAACTTTCTGGGAGTGGGCATGGCATGTACTCACTGTGTGCCTGCATCATCTTGGACACATTGAGTCCCTCCCGCATCCTCATGACACACACACCATAGTTGAAATCAAAGGCATCGCTGGAAAGAGAGGAGGTGAGGTCTAGCTTCTCCCCGAGATCCCACCGGGGAGGTGACCTGGCACCCAGGAGACCAGATGTCTAGAGTTGGTTCTGCCTCCTACCACACCCTTTCTGTTCTCTGGGCCTCAGTTTCCCCATCTGTATACTGTACAGGCAGAATTGGAGAGTACCCCAGGACTCCTTCAGCTCTACAGTCTGTGGCACTGTGGATCCTGCAGATCTGGTACTCAGGGGAACCAAGTCAGCCCTGTCCTCCTGATACATTTGGATAATTCCTCCCAACTCTGCCCATGGAGGTGGGGATGGTAATTATTACCTCCATTCTACAGATGCAAAAATTGAGTTTTGGAGAGTAACTTGCCCATGATCACATAGCTAAGGGAGTGAGCAGCTGGGATTAGAATCATATGGCTGAGACTGTAGACCAAAGGACAGACATGCCCATGAGAAAAGCTTTACTCCTGCAATAGGCTGTCTATAAAGATGTCTGGAGGCCGGGAGCAGTGGCTCATGCCTGTAATCCCAGCACTTTGGGAGATCAAGGCAGGCGGATCACCTGAGGTCAGGAGTTCGAGACCAGCCTGGCCAACATGGCGAAACCCCATTTCTACTAAAAAATACAAAAATTAGCTGGGCGTGGTGGAGTGCACCTGTAATCCCAGCTACTCCAAAGGCTGAGGCGAGAGAATCACTTGAACCTGGGAGGCAGAGGTTGTGGTGAGCCAAGATCGCACCATTGCACTCCAGCCTGGGCAACAGAACGAGACTCTGCCTCAAAAATAAAAATAATAAAATAAAATAAATTTAAAAAATTAAAGGTGTCTGGAAGACTCTTGTTCCAAAGATGTATGTACTGCCTGATTGACACAGTGCCCAAGAGCCCACCTACTACTGGGGTTTGGGCCAATGGGTTGCGCATTGCCCTTCCTGGGCTCCTTAGATCACATATCTCTGGTAAAGGACTTTTCAGGCCTTGCTTTTTGAAGGTTTGGAATGTTGGAGGTGGAGAGAGGCTGGAGATCAGGTATTCTATCAGTTGCTGCTATAATTCTGTTAGCAGCAGCTGAGAGGATTGCTCTGAGTCCTATAGCTGGTTAACAGCATACCTGGAAGCAGGTCCCAGGGCCCCAGCCCTCAGCTTCGTGTTGTTCAGTGATACCACAAACAACGACATCAACACAGAAAAGCCACGCAGGCAGGCATCTCTGGACCTCACACAGCAAGTGCTGATAAGAGTTTGGAGTCAGCCCTGAAGTCCCCAGGGAGTTCGGTCCTCAGGGCCTGATTTCACTTCCCTGTTCAGGGGCATCGCCTCAGAGTTCTTGACTGGCTCCCTGTGCACCTTCTGGAGCCCACAGGGAGGCATGAGGTTCTCACCTAAAAACTCACGTTTGCAGTTCCTCTGAAAAATTAAAAGATCTGGCAACATTGGGCCCACGTTTCCGCATGGGCACTAGAGCCCATCCTGCATGGACACGAGTCAAGTAAGAGCCACTCTCACTGGGTTGCCACAGTCTCCACTGCTCCCTATCACCCCATGCCTGGCCCGCTTCACTCATGGTGCTACCTGCCTGGCCCCAGCTGGCTTTGGTGTCCATGACTCATAGGTCAGAGACGGGCATCTTCAGCCTCAGCCTGTTTCTTCTTTAGCTTTGAGCAAATGGACTCAACTTCTTTTTCAAAGACAGGGTCTTGCTCTTTCGCCTAGGCTGGAGTGCAGCAATGCGATCTTCGCTCACTGCAGCCTCCAACTCCTGGGCTCAAGTGAGCTTCCTGCCTCAGCCTTCCATGTAGCTGGGACTATAGATGCCAGCCACTTTGCCCAGCAGGACTCAACTTTTTAAGCACCCACTACTTCTTTTCCACTTCTCAAGGCCCAGTGGCCCAAATTAACAGATCCCAAGCCTCTTCCTCTCCCCTGACTCACTGGAGGATGCCAATGTAGTCTTCCACTGTGGCTGGGTGGGCCGACTGCCAGTTCTTCTTGAACCCGACCACCAGAATGTTGGGCTTCATTCTCCCGAGACCTGTGGCCTGCCAGGGGATGGGGTGAGATGGGGAATCCATCAGAGGGGCAGAGTTGGTGATCCGCCTGGCCAGAGGCACCAGCTTTCTTATGTCTCCAGATGTGCTGATTCTCAAAAAAAAAAATACACACACACACACACACACACACACACACACACACACACACACATATACAATCTTAAAAAAATTTGTTTTGCACAAAACAAAACTTTTTTGGGAGAAAGATGGCTGATGGGAGGAAATATCTGAATTCCAGAATCCTCGATTCTAGTTCTCGCTTGGTCACCAACACCCTACATCCCTGCCAGGGCCCCCGAAAGTTAGCATTGGCCAAGGTGACACCAGCCCCACAGGCTTCCAGGTCAGTTTCCCAGGTCCTGGGCATTCTGAAAAAGTGCCCAGAATCAGCACATCTGGAGACATAAGAAAGCTGGGGCTCTCGTCAGGCATGGTGGCTCATGCCTGTAAACCCAGCACTCCAGGGAGCCAAGGCAGGTGGATCACCTGAGGTCAGGAGTTTCAGACCAGCCTGGCCAACATGGTGAAACCCCGTCTCTACTAAAAACACAAAAAAATTAGCCGGGCATGGTGGCGGGTGCCTGTAATCCCAGCTACTCAGGAGGCTGAGGCAGGAGATTCGCTTGAACCTGGGAGGCAGAGGTTGTTGCAGTGAGCTGAGATCGCATCACTGCACTCCAGCCTGGGTGACAAGCAAAACAAGTCTCAAAAAAAAAAAAAAAAAAAAAAGTTGGGGCTCCTTCTGCAGCAAAAGAGGCTTAGGCAAAGGGGCTCCCGAGACTTTCTGCCTTCCAGGTTGTGTCACCGATCCATAAGTCCTGTAGGGGAGCCCCCAGTCCACGGCACCTGCATGAGGATCTGGACGCCTTTGCGGAGGTCCTCGGCAATGACATCCGAGTAGAAGGCCTTGATCTTCCTCTTGTTCAGCCACTTGGTGTGCCCGTTGGCGATGAGCTGGAGCTCAGGCATCCTCTGCTTGTGCGGTCCCTATGGGTGGGTGGGACAGGGGACATCACTGGCTGCCTTTACCCTCCAGCCTGAGATTCAGCCCCTCTCCTGCCCTGGAGGCTGCCCCAGGGACTTGGCAGCACCCACAGTGCCCTTTTCTTTTGCCCAGATAAGAGAAACACAAGGAGTGGGGGAGAAAGCAGGGAGGAAGGGAGAGGGAGGGAGCAGAAAAGAGGCAGGGCAGCTCGGGGAGAAGCCAGCAAGAGGGGCCAGGAGGGGGAGAGAATGGGATCCATGGGGGTGCCTGGCTAGGCACCCCTTGCTCTGCATCCCCTTGGCCCCCACTCTGTGGGTTGACATCACAGACAGGCGGCTCCCCCAGGAGTACTGCCCTGCGCCCCTCCAGGGGCCACTCACAATGAGCACGTGGCCGCAGATCATCAGGCTGAGGTTCCGGGTGAAGGTCCCCACAAAGTCCACCAGGGCCGGGCGGAAGTTGGGGGGCCCCGTGAGCACCAGGCACTGGGGGCTGAGGAGGGAAGGGAAAAGGGCAGGAGCCAACAGGAGAGAGCCCATGGGGGTCTGGGTGCGAAAGGCACCTCCCAGGCTCCCTGAATGGCGGTGTGGCCACCAGCATGACCCTACATGCCTGGGGCCTTGGCTTCCCGCCTATAAATCCAGGGTGACTTTTGGGGCCCTTCCCGCTCTTTTGGTGACCTCTACACTAGTCTCCCTGGTCCTTCCTGCTCAGGCCACCAAATGCTACCCTCCATGCTTCTCCCCTGCCCTGCCTAGCCCAGCACGGTGGGGGAAAGAACAAAGCCTGGGAGTGAGGAAGTCTGTCACTTACAAACTCATCAGTTACCCAGGCAGGTTACTCAAGAGGCAGCAGATGACAGTGGTCAAGGGCCATGACCTGAGTCAACTGGAGCCAGACCTAATCGGCCACTCACCAGCTGTGTGACCTGGGGCCAGTTACTTAACCTCTCTGTGCCTCAGTGTTCTTGTCCATGACTGGGTTAGTAATTTCCTGGACCTCAGCCGGTTCTTGTAAGGCTGTGTAAGACACTTTGCAAGCACCTGGCTCATGGTAAGCATGACAAAAATAGATATTGCCAATAATTATTGGGATCTGGTGGGAAGGAGATGGCAGGTGCATAATCCTCCTCGACAAAGAGGGGAATCAGCTTTGAAGAGTACCCAGGGAAAGTTCATCACCGTTGGTTCCGGGGATACTGTGATGGGAGCTGCAGCAACAATCACCTCGACAACAAAGCACATTCCCACTGTGGAAACTGAGGCATAGAGAGGCCCCCTTGACTTGCTTGGTCCCCATCAGGATATGCCCACCCCTGTCTCGTGGCGGCTGGGTGGCTCCTCCACCTCTGTTCCCTCTCTCAGTGGAGGCTGCACACACCCTGGGTCTGCCTGGGTCAGGTGACAGGTCTGGGCTTGGAAACTCCCAGGGTGGAGCCATCACTGGCCCCCGGGTCCCAGGTTGGTCCCAGCAGCTCTGCTCACCGGTAGTTCTTGATGTGGTCTTCCACCTCATTGAGGCCCACTGAGTAGCTCAGGGCCAGGTTGTAGGAGCCGGCCTGTACCGAGGAGCCCCAATTTACCTCTGGGGGAGCAAGGGAGCAGCAGGGGTGAGAGCAGTGTTAGGAATCAGTAGAAGAAACCAGACATGCGGAGGGATGGAGGCAATGTTGGCCTTCTCGAGGCACTGGGCACCCATGGGAGCAGGGCTACCTGGGGTTGGCAGCCTATAGGGTGGAGGCCTGCAGACCGTGTGGCTGCACGTTGAAAAATTACACATCAAGGCCAGGCACGGTGGCTCACACCTGTAATCCCAGCACTTTGGGAGGCTGAGGTGGACGGATCACCTGAGGTCAGCAGTTCGAGACCAGCCTGGCCAATATGGTGAAACCCTGTCTCTACTAAAAATACAAAAGTTAGCCATGTGTGGTGGCACACACCTGTAATCCCAGCTACTCGGGAGGCTGAGGCAGGAGAATTGCTTGAACCTGGGAGATGGAGGTTGCAGTGAGCCGAGACTGTGCCACTGCACTCCAGCCTGGGTGACAGAATGAGACTCTGACCCACGGTCCCCCCTCAAAAAAGTTATACATCAAGCTCCACACGATATCCTCCTGCCTTGCCAAACCTTCACGATGGCCTAGAAGCCCAGGTTGAGACTTAGAATCCCAGGCTTTTTCAGAGCCCTGTTTCCCGTCCTTAGGTCGCTGCCACCCCAGGGTCCTTGCCTGCAGACAAGTAGAGACCTTGCTCGGAGTCCAAGATTTGTCTGCCTGCCATCCACACAGCCAGCCCTCGGCCACCCCTGAGGCCTAGGTGTGCACAGCAGCCTGCTGACCCCTCTTGGGGGACAGCCCTAGGGAAGAGGCCAACGTAGGCCCTGGAAGCTCACTTAGGGTCCTTTGGACAGGGGATTCCCGGGTCCTGGGTGCCCAGGGGTGGCTTAGAAGTCAAGGCATGGGCCCTGAGTGGGGATTTCCCTTGGGGTTCCTTGCCACGTGGGGAGGGATGAAGGGGAGGGGAAGAGAGGGGCCCTGGACAGCACAGAGCCTGACTCAGGGCTCTCCAGCCAGGGGCAGAGGGCAGAGCCGCCTGCATGGCTACCCTGGGGGAGGAGGGCCGCAGCCTCGCAGCTGAGATGCACACCTGGCTTCTTGTAGATCACATAGAGCAGGAGGAAGAGCACCACACCGATGGCGATGAGGGCCGCCCACCAGGTGAGGAGGAACATGATGACCACAGAGATGATAGCCCCGAACAGCGCCGCCCACTTGTTGTAGTACTGGAATGAAGGTCTCCACCCTGGACCGAGGGCACCAATCAGTGGACATGCCTGGCACTCTGGAGCCTCCTTCTAGGCCAGAGCTGCTGGGCAGGGCCTGGCAGTAATGCGAGCAGTGCCCAGAGTCGGGGTCCCAGCCTGAACCCGCCAGCCATGAGCACCACCCTGCCTCCTGGGGCTGGGTCTACAGGCTCTGGGGCAAATCACACACCTGCCTCGGCTGGCATTTCACCAGGAGCATCCAGCTCTGGCCAAATACGGCCACAGGACATCCCATGTCAGCAACAGCACCAGCTCCCATGGTGCCAAGGGGGTGAGATGGAGGGGGAAGGATATGATTCTGCCTGGCTCCCCACCCGCAGGCCAGGCCAGGGCTGCCACTAGTGACAGCTGCCTCATGGCGCAACTCCAGTGCCATCATGAACATTGGGGTCTATGTAAAAGGTGGCCTGGTAAAAGGCAATGGCAATTTGGAGCTAGTTAGAAAAAGTTTTCCTCAAGACTCTTTATTGCCATCTGCCAGAAGTTTTCCATCATAAACACGCAAATGTCTGAAATCTATGATATGAATGGTGCCTCCTAGAGTTATGCAGTGTGCAACCTGCAGCACTGTGTGTGACAGTCTAGCTGTGACTTTGGGCAATTCTCTTTCTCTGAGGAATCAGGCTCCCGATTCCTGTAAAACTGGGGAAGGCAAAGACTGGAAAACCTCTACAGATGGCAAACAATGTATGAATCCATGTAAAGTGCACACTGTCAGTGCTTGAGAAAGGAGAGCCGCTATTATTATTATCATTATCATTATTACTATTATTTGAGACAGAGCCTCGCTCTCTCACCCAGGCTGGAGTGTAATGGTGCGATCTCAGCTCACTGTAACCTCCCTTTTCCCAGTTCAAGTGATTCTCCTGCCTCAGCCTCCCGAATAGCTGGGATTACAGGTGCCTGCCACCACACCCGGCTAATTTTTGTATTTTTGTAGAGACAGGGTTTCACCATGTTGGCCAGGCTGGTCACAAACTCCTGACCTCGAGTGATCCGCCCACCTCGGCCTCCCAAAAATGCTAGGATTACAGGCGTGAGCCACCGCGCCCAGCCGAGAGCTATTATTCTATTAATGTTCCCTTTCAATGGTTTTAAATTGAGAGGTGACCTTGGGCTGCCGACCTCCACCCATGCCTCACACTCCCACCCCATGCTCCCTTTCCCCTTAGCCCCTGGGTGCCTCCTCCTGAGGTAGGTGAAGGGTTTGCTTACCAGGCGAGTTGGTGATGGAGGCGTGGAAGCAGCTGAAGTTGATGAGGGCATAGGAGCAGAGGAAGAAGTTGGAAATGATGGGGGCTATGGTGTTGAGCTCAGCTTCAGGAACCCAGGGAGAGAGAGGACAGCCCGTTGGGCAACTCTGCCAAGGACTGGCTTGGCACGCTCCTTCCCAATGTGGGGGACCCCAGACAGGCCACCAAGGCTCAGTCAGTCTCAACCTTCTCATCTGTGAAATGGGTCCATATCATCTGTGAAATGGGTCCATCCTTTTGTGAAGCTCAAAGGGATAGTGTCTTGTAAACTGTAAACACCCAGCTTTTAAGACAGTGGGGGTCAGTGTGACAGTAGACCCCACCAGGCTATGGGATGACCAAGGGTAGTTGCTGTCATACTGTTTTGACCACAAATGACAGCAAGAAATACTTTTTTTTTTTTTTTTTTTTTGAGACAGAGTCTTGCTCTGTTGCCCAGGCTGGAGTGCAGTGGCATGATCTCGGATCATTGCAACCTCTGCCTCCTGGGCTCAAGCAGTTCTCCTGCCTCAGCCTCCCTAGTAGCTTGGATTACAGGTGTGCACCAACACGCCCAGCTAATTTTTGTATTTTTAGTAGAAACGGTTTCACCATGTTGGCCAGACTGGTCTCAAACTCCTGATCTCAAATGATCTGCCTGCTTCGGCCTCCTAAAGTGCTGGAATTACAGGCGTGAGCCATTGCGCCTGGCCAGAAATACATTTTGCAATGTGACCCAGGATAGCTAAGGCCGTAGCACAGCTCCACCCCAGTGGTACCCCAGTGGTACCCCAGTGTTCACCCACCCAAGAACTGCTTCCTCTTCCCCGTCTCCCTGTTACCCTCCCCTGCCACTGCCCCCAGCACCCCAGATAAACTTTCACATATGAATCCTTGTCTTGGGGCCTGCTTCTGGTGATCCCAAAACACAGCGTGCACCAATATGCCAGGTCCTCTGTCCATGATTTCATGTAATCACCTAAGAACCCTGCCCGGATCCTCAGTCTGAAGTCAAGTCAGACCCACCCAGATGAAAGGACATCGAATCTGAATCAGGGTACATTGCAGGGAAATGTGTTTCTGGGCCCCGGTGAGCAGGAAGCAGAGACAGGGCCAGAGAATATCAAGTCTGACCAGACTTTTCCATCCCTGCCACCTCTTCATGTGGTTCAGGACCCAGTAGCATCCGGTGTCTGGAAAGCTTCCCTTGGGTAATAGTGACTAGGCTATCAGGGCAAATCTCATGGACTGTGATGCCAGCCTGAACAGCATGGATTCACTGGTGGCAGGAGGGTGCCCATGAGCCCAGGGAGGCTGGCCGGTAGTCTACCCCCCGCCCCAGTCCTGCATAGGGAGCAGGGGCCAGGGGACATCATGTCGCAGCATGGCCACCTCTCTCCTAGCGAGTTCTGCCTCCATAGCTAAGTAAATTAGGCAAGTACCGGGTGTGTGCACATGTGAGTGTGTGTGCATATATGAATGCATGTAGATCTTCCTGCACACATGGTGTTTTCCTGCCCATCTGAGACACACCTGTTAGGCACTATTGCTCCCATTCTGCAGATGAGAAAAATGAGGCTCAGAGAGGTGAAGTAACTTGTCTAAGGTCACACAACTGGCACATGGCAAAGCCTGGATAGGAAGTTGATCTAATGAACCAATTACCTGGGCTCTTTTCTCCTAAGATATCTGCCATCTTGAAGCCCAAGGAGTCTAGAAGCCCCAGGTCTGAGGAACTGGGTTATCTAGTTTATATACCTATGAGGATACTGACCAGCCATTGGTATCCCATCCCAAGAAGGGACCAGTCAGCTTGTCCCATGCTCCAGAGGTGTTCTGGGGGTTTGTTTAGGCCCAGGGAAGTGGGATGCTAGCTGCCAGGACACGCGAATGCAGACTGGGGGAACAGGTAAGTTCTCTTCTAACAAAGCAGAAGGCTCTGCTGCCTGACATGGTTTGGGAGCCACCTGCCTGGAGGTGGGAAGGGGAAGGATCACACGGCCCCCCGACATCTCCTCCCAGGTGGGGCCTCACCCCTCAAGACAGCCTCTGAGTGCCCACTAATTGTCAGGCCCGGCGGGGCTCTGGGGCGGGGAGACAAGGAGGCAGGAGAAAAGCCTGGCCCCCGTGCCCCTCATGGCCGGCCAGGGGAACAGGAGGCCGGGCCCTGTGAGCCCTGGCAAAGCCTTACCGATGATGATGAAGGCCACGGCGATGGCGTAGGCCAGCAGGTAGCCGCGCACGGGCTCCTTGTTCTTGCCGTAGCCTTTGCCGAAGAAGCCGATCAGTGGGTACAGCTGGTCCTCGCAAAGGCACTGCAGCACCAGAGGCCTCACTCACCCCCAGGCTGGAACCTGCCACCTCCCCTCCCCTGGGGCCACCTGAGCTCCAGCCCTGGCTCGGTGCCCTCTGTGACCTCCCCAACCTGGGTCCTGGTGTCTGTTTCTATTAAACAGGGATGATCACTCTCCCTCCGCCCTACCGTGAAGACAGTAAAAGGGCATGACCAGGGCGTGGATGGCTTCGGGTAGAGCTTGAATGGTGGAGTTGCGGACAGGATGCAGGTGGCACAGGTGGGAGTTTGTGGTGGGGGCTGCAGGTGTTCATCAAGTCACACCACTGGAAGGGGCTGCTTCCTTCAAGAGTTTGCTGATAGCTCTTTTTCCCTTCTGGCTAGAGACCCCGGTCTAATGACACCTTCCGCTATTTGTAGCAGTCAGCCAGGTACCCGCCCTGTTGTGCCTCTAGCCCAGGCTCCTCACCCCCCATCATCTCGACCCCTTTCTGTGGCCTCACCTGGAAGACTTTGGCAGCAGAGACAAGGCAGGCCAGGGCGGAGGAGAGGGTGGCCCCGAAGATGCCAGCCGTGATCAGGGGCGCGAAGCCTGACACCATGCTCATGGTCTGTGGGGATTTGGGGCTCAGGGACTCCATGGTGGGGGGCTGAGCCAGGAGTCCCCATCTGTGGCACCTCATTCCCTACTGTGGGCAGGGGCTGGGTCCTGAGCCTCCATCTGAGTCCAGGACCCACCCCTGGAGATCCCAGTGTCCACCCACAGGTCAGGACTGGACAGACCTGGGCTCTGAACCCCTCTCCCCTAAGCCTAGGGCTCAGCCCCCAAAACTGTACCCCCCCCCCACAAACTTCCAGACCCGCAAGGGGCCCTGCAGCCTCCACCCAGCCCCCACTGAGTCTGGTGGATCAGCCCTCCTGGCGGTAACCTGGTAATAGTTGATGAGGCCGTAGCGGCAGCTGTGCTGCTGGGTGCACTCGGTGAAGTTCCAGCCATAGCCGCAGGCCAGCCCCTCGCAGGCACCCCAGCCAGGGGTCACTGTGTCATTCAGGACCCCAGAGGCATCACGAACCACGCAGGAGCCTGAGAGGAGGAAGGAGAACGTGGGGAGGTCTCCCTTCCCTCCTTACTCTGTCCTCTTCCAGCCCCACCTCTGTAGAGGGTGAGACACTGCAGATGACGGGCAGCTGTCCCTTCATCATGCAATGATAATGATGACAATGGAGGTGTGCCGGGAGCCATGCTAAGTACTTTACAACAACCTCTGAGCAGGCATTACTATTATTTTTGCTGTTGCCATTTTACAGAGGCGTAGAGCTTAAGTGACCAAGATCACAACGTCCTCCTTAGATCGGAGACCTGGATCTCAAACCTTGAGTGGCTGTGAGCTGGACCAAGTCCCTTGGCCATTTGTGAACAGCTTGCCTCAAACGGGGCCACTGGGAGCAAGTGCACCTGTGAGAATCTCAGTTCCAGGCAGGTGTTAACAGCCCAGGCCTGGGCTCAAAGCCTGGCTCCACCACTCAGTGGCTGTGTGACCCTGGGCAGATCACTTAATATCTCTGAGCCCCCATTTTCTCCTTGGTGAAATAGGGAAAATGACAGTGATAGGATTGGCATGCAAAGGGCTGGGCATGTGGGAAGTCAGTTGCTGGTATTATCATCATCATCACTCCTAGATTTGTCCTGTAGGATCTTCACACTTATGAATCTGGGCCCTCAAGGGACCCAAGGAGCCTGGTCTGACCCCGCCATGCCCACCGCCATGAAGATGCTCTGATCATTGTCAAGATACCCTAGAGATAGGTTCAAGGCTTCACATCCTGAGGTTGCCATACCCTCCCAGCCCAGCTCTCCGTGTTAGAGAGTCAAACCCCACCCTCTGATCCCCGCAGTGGTGGGGGGTTTGGGACACGGCAGGGTGGAGGCCAGGTCCCTCCCCTTCCTGACTGGCTGGGGTGGCCACTTACCAATGGTGGCTGAGATGGCCAGGTAGGAAATGGTGGTCCAGAAAATGGCCATGAGGGTTCCCTTGGGGATGGCTACAGCAGGGTCCTGCAGGAGGGAGAGAAGGAGGGAAGGAAGGAGGGAGGACATTAGGCAGCCCCTGGGCCTCCTTCCAGGCCTGTCCTCCTTGTCTAAGGCTAAGGCTGGGGACAGCAACCTCTGACCTTGGCCCCTCAGAGCCCCCGTTCCAGCACAGAGAGCAAAGAGCCTCATGACTGAGGACCCCCACAGAGGGATGAACACAACTGAGATCACAGGGCGGAGACTCCACCTAAGCCCCTGGGAGATGGAGGCAGAGAGAAGAAATTCAACAGCTCCACGCCTGGGCCACAGAGGGCACTTGGCCAGGGCTTGCTTTGAGGGTGGTGAGGGCGGGGGTAGGGTGGTGGGCTCTGGAGTCGGCCTGCCCGGGTTCAGTTCCAGGTGGCCAGCTGGGCAGGGGGCTGTGCTCTCATACCCCGGCCCCTTATCTGTCAGGGATGTTGGTGAAATAAATTAATCCACATTGAGATCCTAGACCAGGACTCCCCTCCCCGCCAGCCCTCACGGCATGTTCAATCATTATGCACCAATTGATTTGTCTGGTTCCTCAACAATAAATAGAATACACCCCAAACTTTCTCCTACCGTTCTGAGGAATAAATCTCTGCTCATATTTTCTTGCTTTCTTTTTTTTTAATTTTTTTCGAGGCAGGGCTTTGGGTGGAATCTCCACCCCAGGGCTCTGTGGGGCCCCTGCAGGCATGAACCTGCCAGCTCTGCCCGGCAAACCTGTTTGACTCAACTGGGCCATGCACATGGGGTCCCTAGCTCCAAAGCCAACAGAACATGCCAGCCTCCCACCCTGCCTCTAGTGGATTGAATAGTGTCCCCCAAAATTCACATCCACCCAGAACCTCAGAATGTGGCCTTATTTGGAAACAAGGTCTTTACAGGTGCAATTAATGAAGATGAGGTCACACCAGATTAGGGTGGGCCCCAAATGCAGTGACTGATATCCCTGCAAGGAAAGGACCCACAGATGAAAGAAGGCCACGTGAGACAGAGACAGAGATTGGAGTGACGCAGTTGCCAACCAAGGAAAGCCATTGTCAGCAGCCACCAGAAATTAGGAATATTTCTTAATTCTCTGGATTCTCCCCTGGGTTTTCAGAGGGAGCTTGGTCCCGCTGGCACCTGGATCCCGGACTTTTAGCCTCCTGAACTGGGAGTGAATATAGGTCTGTTTTTAAGCCCTGCAATTTGTGGTGAAAACACAAATACGCCAGCCATCAACCCCCATCCTACCTCCTGCATCTAGATCTGAGATCTCAGTCCCTGGATGTGCTGGGAAGAGGCAGGCAGAGAAGAGGTGAGCTGGGTAGAGGTGGGCTGAGATGTGGACCTGGATGTGTCGCTAACTTCGAGATTGTTGCCTGGGCATTTAACAAAGTTAGGCACATCCAGGTTCACATCTCAGCCCACCTCTTCCTTGCTGTGTACACTGGGAGAAGCCCCTTAACGTCCCTGAGCCTCAGTTTCCCCATCTGTGAGATCAGAAAATAACTTGGCAGGGGATAAGTGTAATAAATGTGAGCTGTTGGGGTGGGGGCAGTATCGTGCACAGGGGCATGCCCTGAGGCCACACAGAACATATTTGTTGGATGATGAAATGGTGATGTAGTTGAGCCCTCTGTTTTAGAAACTGGCATTCCGGCTCCTCTGCCACCTGTGTACTCCTGGGCAGGCCCCTGAGCCTCTCTGACCTTGGCTTCCTTGTCTATATCATGGTAAAAATGACAATGATGACAAGAAGCTCTTAGCTCCTGCTCTGAGCCAGGCACTATTCTAAGCACTTTACATGAATTAGTGCATGGAATCCTCCCCACCGCCCTGCAAGGTGGGGGCTGGACTTGTCCCATTTTGGAATTGGGGAAGCTGAGGCCCAGGGAGTTTCAAAGGGACTTGCCCGAAATGTCACAGTGAGGGCTCCACCAACAGTGGCTCTGCTGCTGAGGATGCTGTCCCACAGGATAGGTGGAGGCCATCCAAGAGCCCCTTAAAGCTTGAGGGCATTTAGGACAGAGTGCAGGTGCGGGCCTCACCCAGCTTCGAGACAGTTGACGCCAGCTGGCTGGTAACCTAAAAAGCTTGATGAGGCATTGAGATAAATTCCCAGGCAACGATCTAATGAGGCTTCACAGAATCCAGGCTGTCTGAGCACAGGCCCGACCTCTGCGGGACCTCAGGGCAGGCAGACCAGGCCTCTGCTGGCCATTCCCCAGACAAAGGAGAGGAGCCAAACCAACATCTGGCTGTTCTCCAGTTTCCAGGCCCTGCCGAACACTGCCTGGTGTGTAGCCAGTTAAAGCCAGGCTGGCTTCACAGTCACCTCCATGCGCAGTCCTTTTTGTTTTTTGGGTTTTTTTGAGATGAAGTTCCACTCTGTCACCCAGGCTGGAGTGCAGTGGCGCGATCTTGGCTCACTGCAACCTCCGCCTCTTGGGTTCAAGCAATCCTCCTGCCTCAGCCTCCCGAGTAGCTGGGATTACAGGAGCCCACCACCACACCTGGCTAATTTTTGTGTTTTTAGTGGAGACTAAAACATAGTTTCATCATGTTGGCCAGGCTGGTCTCGAACTCCTGATCTCAGGTGATCCACCTGCTCTGGCCTCCCAAAGTGCTGGGATTACAGGCATGAGCCACTGTGCCTGGCTCAATGCACAGTCCTTAATTCGCTTAAGAAAATGCATCAAGGAGTGCCTTCCAAATGAGACTGGAGGTTTGGGGTAGGGGTTAGCTGTGATTTCCAGCATGGGGCTAGCTCCACATTCATCACCCCCTCTTGCCTGCCACCTCCTTTGAGCAAAGGCTCCGCCAGCTTCTCATCTTTCAAAACCCAGCTCTGGCACCTCCTGCACCCAGAAATTCTGCTGGAATCCCTGACAACATTAGTTTCTCCTTCTCCCCGATGGTGCAGCACTTTGTACTATTGCTCAAACACTGCATTTCACCATGATTCAGTCAGCAAACATGTACAGAGCACCTCGTATGTGCCAGACTCTGAGCTGGGAGGGAATAGGGAGATAGAGGCAAGTCTCCGTTCTCCAGATTCCAGGGCAACAGATACGCATTTGGCCTGACATCGTTATGCTGGGGGAACCATGACTCTGATGGAAGGGCTGGGAGAGATGATAGTTGAAGGAGGTATTTGAGAGACAAACAGACCAGGAGCAGTGGCTCACGCCTGTAATCCCAGCACTTTGGGAAGATGAATCGGGTGGATCACTTGAAGTCAGGAGATCGAGACCATCCTGACCAACATGGCAAAACCCCATCCCTACTAAAAATACAAAAAATTAGCCAGGCATGGTGGTGGGTGCCTGTAGTCCCAGCTACTCGGGAGGCTGAGGTAGGAGAATGGCGTGAACCCGGGAGGTGGAGTTTGCAGTGTAACCGAGATCGTACCACTACACTTCAGCCTGGTCAACACAGTGAGACTCCGTCTCAAAAAAAAAAAAAAAAAAAAAAATAGCTGGGCATGGTGGCAGGTGCCTGTAGTCTTAGCTACTCTGGAGGCTGCGGCATGAGAATCACTTGAACCTAGGAGGCGGAGGTTGCAGTGAGCTGAGATCGTGCCACTGCACTCCAGTCTGGGTCACAGAGCGAAACGCCAGCTCAAAAAAAAAAAAAAAAAGAAAGAGAAACAGAACAAAACTTTCAGGGTAAAAAAGCAAGTGTATGGAGTTGCAGGTAGAGAGTGCAGCACAGGCAAAGGCATGGAGGAGGGACAGGGTAACATAGGCAAAGCAATAGAGCCTTAGGGCTGGAGCAGGCTCATGGGAAGGGTGGCCCTGGTCAGGGATGAGGCTGGATAGGTGGGCTGGAGCCTTGAATGCCAAGCCAAGAAGCCTGCCTGCAGCAATGCAGTGGGGAGCCCTGGGAGGATGTCAGCCCAGATGTGCATGAGCAAGGCTGAGCTCTTAAGGTCACAGCTGGGCCAGTCTTCCCCTAAGGCTGAGAGTTCTGGGAACTAGGGAGGAACCTAGCCATTTTGTGGTGCCCCTCAAGCCTAGAATACAGCTGGTCTTCATCAACAACCACAGAACAGAACGGAATCAGTTGGACTGGGTTGAACTGAGCTGAGTTGGACTGGACTAGATTTTAGAAGCCCTGCCTCCCAGGTCTCAGTGCCCAGTGGCAGATGCCAGTAGAGCAGGGAGCAGGATTCTGCTCATAGCCCCTGTGTGGTGCCAGGACACAGGAAGGGCGGGTATTCTGCTCACCTTGAGGTCACCGGATATGTTGGCCCCTGCCAGGATGCCTGTGGCCGAGGGGAAGAAGATGGAGAACATTCCGAAGAAGGTGCCATCTGGACCCCGCCAGTCAGGCACCAAGTTCTGGACAAAAATGTCCGCTGGAAAAGCAAGGCCTGAGTAAGGCTCACCTGGAGGGCTTGACCCCCCCCTTGCTGGGACCTGATGGGCAGGCAGCCCCTGACCATGGGATCGGGTAATCCCATGCCCCCAGTGTTCACACAATGGGCCAGATTCCTGGGCAGAGAGTCCCTGTCCCCAGAGCCATGGTCAGGGCCTCGATCAGCACATACCCCGGTAGCTGAAGAAGCCTTTGGAGGCCTTGTCCTCAGATGGGGGGATCAGCGTCCCTACCAAGTAGTTGGCAAAGGAGACCATGATGACAAGGAAGAACAGCACCTGGGCCTGGGTGGGGGGGGGCGAAGGACCCTAGAGGTCAGATAGTCTGGTTCTACCTCTCTGGGAAGCCCTGCCAGAAAATAATTTGCCCAGGGCCCGTTTCTCCATTATTCACTCACTCATTCATTCAACACCCATTATGCAGCAGGATCTGTTCAAAGAGTTGGGAATATAGATAGTATAGAGTTCAAGACCACCAAAGCCTCTTGTCTTGGCTGATAAATAAGGAGGATGAATTTAAAGTAAGAAGAGGTTTGGTAGGCTGAGGTGGGAGGATCACCTGAGGTCAGGAATTTGAGACCAGCCTGGCCAACATGGGGAAACCCTGTCTCTACTAAAAATACAGGCTGGATGCAGTGGCTCAAGCCTATAATCTCAGCACTTTGGGAGGCCGAGGTGGGTGCATCATCTGAGGTCAGGAGTTGGAGATCAGCCTGGCCAACATGGTGAAACCCCATCTATACTAAAAACACAAAAATTAGCCAGGCGTGGTGGTGGGTGCCTATAATCCTAGCTACTCGGGAGGCTGAGGCAGGAGAACCGCTTGAGACCAGGAGGCAGAGGTTGCAGTGAGCCGAGATCATACCTCTGCACACCAGCCTAGGTGACAGAACGAGACTCCATCTCAAAAACAAATAAATAAAGTAAGAAGAGGGAGTGTGATGGGGACTGGGTGGAGCTCATTTAGCAGGATGGCCTGGGAAGGTGTCACCAGAGAGAAGGTGTTTAGCAGACACCTAAAGTGGGAGAACGAACAAGCCAGAGAACTGTCCGGGGAAGGGCATCCGAGGAAGAGAGAGGAGGCCACCCTCTGACAGCTGCAGGTCAGAGAATGTGGGGAGAGGACAGGCTGCAGGGGCCAGGTCCTGCCCTGCCTGTAGGGCCTGTCCGGCTGAGTCTGCCAGCAGGATCCATGGTTCAGCTGAAGGCCACACCACCCCAGGCTCCCTCACAGCCATGTGTGACAGCGATAGTGCAGCTTCCAGATGGTGCCACAAAAGGAAAGAGAAAAGGGAATTCCCTCCCTTTCATTTCCCCCTTCTTTGCTTTCCCTCTGACTGGAGGGCATGTGGGCATGGTGGACCAGGTAGACAAAGGCCACACGCAGGGATGGAGGGAGCACAAGACGGAAGGAGTCTGGGTGCCCAGCCCTCTGGAGCCACCATGCCCACCCTGAGCCATGTGGAACCTAGATTGTCACACAAAAGAGATACAAAGCAGCAGGGCACGGTGGCTCACACCTGTAATCCCAGCACTTTGGGAGGCCAAGGCAGGCAGATCACTTGAGGTCAGGAGTTTGCGACCAGCCTGACCAACACGGTGAAACCCCGTCTCTACAAAAAATACAAAAATTAGCTGGGTGTGGTGGCAGGTGCCTGTAATCCCAGCTACTCAGGAGGCTGAGGCGGGAGAATCGCTTGAACCTGGGAGGTGGAGGTTGCAGTGAGCTGAGATGGTACCACTGCACTCCAGCGTGGGCATCGAGCAAGATTCTGTCTCAAAAAAGAAAAGAAAAGAAAAGAAAAGGCAGAGGACCAGGGAGGGCCCAGGCTTGGCGACCCCCGCTTTTCCACGTGACCACCTCCACGTCCCTCTCCTCCATGGCCTCCTCACCTTGGACTCCCACTCCATGCCAGCCAGGGAGATGGCCAGCAGCACAGTGACAGAGACCACGCCGATGATGCGGATGTCATTAATGGGGTCCACAATGGGTGCCCCATACTCCTGGGGAGGGAAAATGGGCCAGGCTGCAAGCCACCCTCTGAACTCCCCATCCCCCAGACTCTGCCCACCTAGGAGGCACCTCCTGTGGGGTGCACTCTTCTAGGACGATGTTAACTCAAGCACCACCCCTGCCATCGAGTCCGCAAAGCAGCTGCTGCATAGGCCTGGACAATGTGGCCCTAAAGGCCACACACCACCCCCGGCAAAGGGGACTTCTGGGAAAGGAATGGTCTTTATTGGTGAGATTGTCACTCTCACCCACAGTGATCAGGCTGTGGTTCCTGATGGGTGAAGTCAGGCAGGGAGCAGGAGGGCCCCGCCTAGATGGGGCAGAGGAGAGTGCAGTGGGCTCCCCGGATCCCTCTACCCAGGTCCAGCCGCCGGCCTCACCTGGAGCAGGTCCCGCACAGTCTCTGCAAAGCCCACGGTGTGCATGGCCACACCCACAGCATTGGCGAAAGCGAAAATGAGGCCGATGGAGCCCCCAAGCTCTGGGCCCAGACTCCGGGAGATGAGGAAGTAGGTGCCACCTATCAGGGCAGAGTCGGAAACCATGAAACCAGAGGAGTCGGTTCGCTGGGGTGGACTCGGAGCAGGCAGAGGCCAGGAGAGGGTGGCCATGGGACCCAAGGCACAGGAGACAGCTGAGGCCATCTCGTAGTGTAGACAGCCTGCCTAGAGCCCTCTCCTGCAACCACAGGAGAGGCTGGGTGTCCCATTGGGTTGGGGAAGTTGGGAGTCCTGTTCCCAGGATTAGCAGCCCATGAGAGGAGGGCCTTGGTGGGAAGGGGGATTGCCCACCTGACTTGACCTTGCCGTTGGTGGAGATGGCCGAGATGGAGAGGCCTGTGATGGAGGTCACTGTGACCGACAGCAGGATGATGATCCAGGTCAGGACTGCAGGGAGCACCCAAAGCTTAGGCAGGGCATTTCCCGGGGGAGGAGCCCCAGTTCGCCTACTTATTCACCACACAACCTACATTCATCTCCCTTCTCTGAGCTTCAGTTTTCTCATATGAAAAATGGGTCTCTGTCACTTTGGGAGGCCGAGGCAGGCGGTTCACAAGGTCAGTAGTTCAAGACCAGCCTGGCCAACATAGCGAAACCCTGTCTCTACTAAAAATACAAAAATTAGCTGGGCGTGGTGGCACATGCCTGTAATCCCAGCTACTTGGGAGGCTGAGGCAGAGAATTGCTTGAACCTGGGAGGCAGCAATTGCAGTGAGCCAAGACCACGCCACTGCACTCCAGCCTGGGGTGACAGAGCGAGACTTCATCTCAAAAAAAAAAAAAAAAAAAAAAAAAAGGGTCTCTGTCTACCTCCTGCCATACTCTGAATAGCCAGGGAGCCCTTGAGCCAGCATTTGTTGGATTGTTAGGCATGAGGGGGAAGCTACCCTCATTTAATAATAAAAAATAAAGTAGCAGTTACCACTCCGTGATCACCTCTGGGAGCCAAATCTGTGCTGTGTTTTTACCTGCATCCTGTAAATCCCACAACAGCTCCATGAGGTATGTTCTGTTATCACCTTCATTTTCCTAATGAGGAATCCAGGGCTCAGAGAGGTGAAGAAACTTGCCCAAAGTCACACAGCAGGCTACAGAGCAGCTGTAGGCTACAGAATGAAGCTTTTTTTTTTTTTTTGAGATGGAGTCTTACACTCTGTCACCCAGACTGGAGTACAGTGGCGTGATCTCGGCTCACTGTAATCTCTGCCTCCCAGGTTCAAGCAATTCTCTGCCTCAGCCTCCCGAGTAGCTGGGATTACAGGCACCCGCCAATCAAGCCTAGCTAATTTTTTTATATTTTTAGTACAGACAGGGTTTCACCATGTTGGCCAGGCTGGTCTTGAACTCCTGACCTCGTGATCCACCTGCCTCGGCCTCCCAAAGCTCTGGGATTGCAGCCTCCCAAAGTGTGAGCTGCTGAGCCCGGCCAGAGGGCAACTTTCTAACCTGCATGCTTCGAGGTAGAAATGAGCTCTGAGAGGTTAAGTGGCTTACTGAGGGCAAACAGCCCTTAGGCCTACTGACCCCATGTCCAGCGTGCCTCTGCCACACCCCCTGACCCCTGTCACTGCAGGGGCTCGAGACAGCACTAGGGAGGAGCAGGCCTGGCCCTTTGGTCTCTGCAGCTCAAGTTTAATCCTGCAACCTCGGGGCCTAGGAAGAACAGGATTCAGGCAGGCCCTCCCTCCTCTTCCCCAGAGGGGCACTCACCAATGCCTGCCTGGGCTGTAATCCAGGGCAGCCGCAGGTAGAGGATCACGCCCCAAATGTTGAGCATGCAACGAATCTGGGAGGACAGGGGGGTCAGAGGCCACCTGGGTGGACACCCCAAGGCCAAACGACAGGGGTCCCTTGCTATGGCAGGGTATCAACCACCTAGGCCCTGGGGACAACTGGGTCCCTTCTTCACCCACGTCAGTAGGTTCCGAGTCTGGTTCTATGGGGCAAGAGGGTGAGAGGCACCCAGAGACCCACCTATCCCTCCCACCTATTTTCCCACCCTCCCATTGAGGCCTGACGCTGGGCTACGAGCACTGTCCCCCCTCACTGTATCCATCCCAAGCCCAGGATCCTGTGTCTGCCAGGCACGACCATGGCCCCAGTGGTCGGCAGTTGATCCAGAGCCTGGCATTTACAGGGAGCTCAGCAAATGCCAGGTGAGCCAGTGCCCCATGTACAAGCAGATATCAGAGCTCAGGGGGCTGTGACTTCAGCTTCCAAATTTAAAGCAAAGCCAAAGGCGGAGATGGAGGCTGAAGCTTCCAGGTGGGAGGGGCTGGTGTAGTTGCCGGCCCCACTGAGTTGCAGGGCCGTTCCCAGCTCTGGCAACACAGCCCGGGAGGGAGATCCCAGCTCTGAATATGAGCATCTGGGGGTCGGGGAGGGCTCGTGGTTCAGATGGAGAAACGGAGGCACAGCAAGTTGGCAGCGTTAAGATCAGAACCCCAGCCTCCTGCCTCCCAGAGCAGGGCTAAAGCCTTCTCCAACCCATGAGATCCCCTCTGTAAAGTCCCATAATGTCTCCAAAGCCAAATGTACTTGATTCTCTACTGTCTGGAAACTTAATCCTGCTCCACACTACAGCAAACCTTTTCCTTCCCTTCATGGAGGAGAAAAACACATTTACGGAATTGTGTGTTTAGTGCAGCCCCCTGGTGGCTTTTTAGGGAAATACAGTTTCTTCTAATTACTTCCTGGCAGGCAATAATCTATTATCGATTGATCTATTAACTCATTGAATTCATTGTACAGATGGGAAACTGAAGCCCCACCAGGGCCTGAGAGTCAGAGCTGAGCCTGGATGGAGCTCTGCCACCCCACCCCCATTTCTGGACATCAAACAGCACCCACACCCCACTCACCATCACCCCCTTGACCCAGCCGAAGCGCACGGGCTCCTCGGGGTTCTTCTCGCTGCTGGTGCCTGCCTCGTCCTCCACCAGCCCATCAGTCATCTCGTGGCTGGGCCGGCTGTCAAAGGCCAGGGCGTGCAGGTGTCTGCCTTCCTGCTGGCAGCCCAGAGACCACGAGTCAGGCAGGTAGGGGTGCTAGGGATGGCGACTCTGCATCCAGCCCACTGACCTGCACCACTGTGCCCCATACCGGGCACCCCCCGGCCCCTCAGCCCACTGGGTGTTGAGCTGCTTGAGGGGCTTTTAAAATACTCCCTAGGCCAGGAGCGGTGGCTCACGCCTGTAGTCCCAGCACTTTGGGAGGCCAAGGTGGGTGGATCGCTTGAGCTCAGGAGTTCAAGACCAGCCTGGGCAACAAGGTAAAACCCTGTCTCTACTAAGAAATACAAAAATTAGCTGGGCATGGTGGCATGCACCTGTAGTCCCAGCTACTCGGGAGGCTGACACAGGAGGATCTTTTGAAGCCAGGAGGTGGAGATTGCAGTAAGCCAAGATCAGATGCCACGGGAGACTGGGAGTCCTGGGCGCTCTTGCTCATAACACCTCTTCCCCCTGGGACAGCAGTGGTCTTGGAAGTGATTAGGCAGTTGCCCAGCCTTGTAACGGGGGACAGGATTATTATCACCCTGGAGAGGTGAAAGCTTGTCCAAGGCCACATAATTGGTCCCTGGAGGGCTGGGTCTTGAAACCAGGCCTCTACCTCTGGGGCACTGGGAGGTCTCCTGGTTTGTGCCCCAAGCGACTGATGCCCTCCTCTGGGGCTTTCTTCCTGGCACTTCATCTCAGTGTGGAGCAAAGGGCCATGTCTTGGTTTGCTCTAGGGTGGGGAAAAGTCCTGTCAATTTGTCAAGTCTTAGCTTCAGAATCAAGAACAATTCTGGGCTGGGCGTGGTGGCTCATGCCTGTAATTCCAGCGCGTTGGGAGGCCAAGGTGGGTGAATCCTTTGAGGTCAGGAGTTCGAGACCAGCCTGACCAACGTGGCAAAACCCTATCTCTACTAAAAATACAAAAATTAGCTAGGCATGGTGGTGCACGCCTGTAATCCCAGCTACTCGGGAGGCTGAGGCAGGAGAATCACTTGAACCCAGCAGGTGGAGGTTCCAGTGAGCCGAGATTGCACCACTGCACTCCAGCCTGGGTGACAGAGCCAGACTCTGTCTCCAACAAAAAAAAAAAAAGAAAGAAAGAAAGAAAAAGAAAAAAGAACAATTCTGCCCAATTGTCACATGGGAAAAGGGAGGCCAGACAAGGGTCATGACAATCCAGTTTCCAGCCCTCCACTCTTCACAGTCCAGCCTCCCAGGCAGCAAGCCTGGCGAGCCCCCTGTCTGAGGTGAACCTTCCCAGGCCCGTCTTTCCCTATCTCTTTGAGGTGCGTGCAACCTGCTTGCATACTTCTACTCACTGGAAGCTCATTACCTCTCTAGGCCTCCCACTCTACCTTTGGGGTTCTAGTGATTGGCTGATATACATTCCAACATGTGTGCAGAGTTCTGCAGCTTCACTATTTCACTGGGGCCTCTCAATCCAGGAAGAAGACACGCCTCCATCCCCATGACACAGATGACAGAACCGAGACTCAGAGAGGTTAGGTAACTGTGTCGAGGTCACACAGCAGGGAAGTGGCCAGTCTTCTGAGATAGCACTTACCTTGAGGAAGGAGTGCAGGTCAGCCAGTGTGGGCCGGACCTTCCGGGGCTCCCCAGGCTGGGTGCTGTTGGCATAGTGCTCATACGCGGGCACCACATCGATCGTGTTGTAGCCGAAGGTACGCATGCAGAAGGTGCTGCCGTGGGTCAGGTGGCTGGGGTGGCTGCTGTCACAGGCAGCTGGTGGAGACTGCTCATCACTGCTCAGCAGCGTGCTGATGGTGAAGCGCCCGCTACACAAAGTAGCGTCCCCAGGCGTCTCTGTGGAGGGCAGTTCTGCCATTGTCGCCTGGGTGTCCAGGGTCAACAAGGACACATAGGGTGGTTTTATAGGCTGCGTCTGCACTGGGGAGGAGGCAGGGAGGTTGGCCTAAACCGCCTGTGGCTGGTGAGCAGGGTCCCCAGACAGGGCGGGAGGCAGAGCACCATTTGATTGTGGAGATAGAGGACCCGCCTTGGATCTGCAAGGCTGGGCTGGCCCAAAGCCAGCCACTCCCTGAGTCCTGGAGTGGCTCCTCTGAGTCTGGGGGCAGCAGAGATCTCCAGCCAGGACCCAAGAAGGAACAGCTGTCAGAGAGGACCCTGAAGGGTCCTATAAGGGATCCTAGAAATAGCCTGGTGGCCTGAGGACACACTATGGGTCCTACTCTATGAGAGTTCAAAAACCTCTCATATTAGTATTTGGTTTTAAAAAATTTATTTAGGGCAGGGCATGGTGGCTCATGCCTATAATCCCAGCACTTTGGGAGGCTGAGATGGGCAGATCACCTGAAGTCGGGAGTTCGAGACCAGCCTGACCAACATGGAGAAACCCCGTCTCTACTAAAAATACAAAATTAGCTGGGTGTGGTGGCGCATGACTGTAATCCCAGCTACTTGGGAGGCTGAGACAGGAGAATTGCTTGAACCCAGGAGGCAGGAGGCAGAGGTTGCGGTGAGTCGAGACTACGCCATTGCACTCTAGCCTGGGCAACAAGAGCGAAACTCTGTCTCAAAAAAAAAAAAAAAAAAAAAATTTATTTTGTAATGGGAGGCCGAGGTGGACAGATCACCTGAGGTTGGGAGTTCAAGACCAGCCTGGCCAACATAGTGAAACCACGTCTCTACTAAAAATAAAAGAAATTAGCTGGGCGTAGTGGCGGGCACCTGTAATCCCAGCTACTTGGGAGGCTGAGGCAGGAGAATTGCTTGAACCAGGAGGCAGAGGTTGCAGTGAGCTGAGATTGAGCCATTGCACTCCAGCCTGGGCAACAGAGAGACTCTGTCTCAAAAAAAATAAAAATGAAAATAAATTTTTAAATTATTATTTAGTAGTTTTGAATAGATGAATTACATAACTTTTTTTGAGATAGGGCCTTCCTCTGTCACGCAGGCTGGAATGCAGTGGCACAATCACAGCTCACTGAAGCCTCACCCACCAGAGCTCAAGAATCCTCCCTCCTCGGCCTCCCAAGTAGCTGGGGCCACAGGCACACACCATCATGTTTGGCTAATTTGTTTTTACTTTTTGTAGAGATGGGGTTTCAAGTCACCCCAACCACCCCACCCTGGTTACCCAGGCTGGTCTCAAACTCCTGACTCAAGTGAGTCTCCTACCTCAGCCTTCCACCTCCCAAAGTGTTGGGATTGCAGGCGTGAGCCACTGCACCCAGCTGGTATAACATTTCAAAAGATATACACACACACACCCAAAGTTAGTCTCTTTAGCTCCAACCTGTCTCCCAATGTCTATGTGTCCCTCCAGAGACATCTCAGTATATTTACAAGTAACTTCAAACCAGAGTTCAGCAGGTCAGAATTGGAATCCATATCCACCAATAGACTGACAAGCCCTGGGGCTTGGGACCAGCCGGTGGCCTCCAGGGCCCCTAGGCACCACCCAAAGTGTGGGTTTCCCTGGGCTCTGCCTGCAGGGCCATTGGGTTATAAAGCCTGGGGAGCCAGCGCCTTTCCTGGTTCCTGAAACCATCCCAGACAAGGCACCCCAGCTCCCATAGGAGCAGTCCCCCTACCAGTGCTGGACCAGGTCAGGACCCAATTTTGCCAGCACTCTGAGGCCACACCTTGAATGCTGGTGGCATGGGAGCAGCACTCTCGTTACCAGAGGTGCCTAAGCCATTGCAGGGAGGAAGTGGTTGAAATTTGAGCTGTCAGGGGATGCAAGAGGTGAGTCAGGGTCTTGAGAGATGAGTTAGTGGGCACACACTTGATGTGTCACCAGAAATGGAGGGTGTATTTTCCCAGCTGTTATGAGGGCTCTCAGTGTCAGCCCCTATGGTGCTGGCCTCACCTGTGGTCACCTTTCTTCTCAGAGGCCAGCATTCAATGACTGATGGATTTGGGTATAAAGACCTGGCACCCTGCCCTAGCTGAGGCTTTGGGTATACACCGAAGCTTACTTCTCCCTCTGTCCAGCCCTGCTTCCTTCCCTTCTACCCACAAGTACTGACCCCAAGAGGCTTCCTGTTGAATGCCCTGCACACACTCCCCGATCTTGGAGTCTGCTACTCAGAAGTGGGGTGACCTAGTGGCTCACAAGAAAATCACTGATCTCTTTGTCACCTCTGCTGAGTTTCCCATCTCGCTGCCATTTACCCAACAAACCTTTACTGACCACCCACCATGCCATGGGTGGCGATAGGAGCCAAGGACACCCATGGTGGGCATTGTGCCCGTGCTCACGAAACTGCTCAGTTCGTGAGGGAAATCAGTGTGGAAACAGATCAGCCCAGCTGTGTAGTGAGGGTAGCAATGGGAGAGATGTCCCTGGAGGAGGGTCAGAGTAGGGACAGCCAGGGAAGGCTTCCTGGAGGAGGGGACCCCTGACCTGATTCTTAGAGAATAAGTTGCTCTTCCTGGAGGCAGGGGATAGAAAGGCCATCGCCAGCTCTAGACATCTGAGCTTGGCTTATGGTCTGGCTCTGGTCATCCTTGGGAAGGATATGGAGGGACCCACCTCCTCTCCCTCCGTAGCCCTGCCTCTTAGACTTGGGCTTACAGAGTTCACACAGGTCCCCCACAGGACTGGCTCTACAGTGCTCGAAATCCTTAGGGCTCCATGACCCCCAACAGCAAGTCAGCACTGGGTGATTGAGAACTCACAGGTAGGCCTGGCTGGCTCACTCTGTCCCCCTTGCTAATCCTCTTACTCCTCGTCCAGAGGTACTGGGGACAGGTGTACCTACTCAGCTGTAGGGCCAGGCAGAATGGGTAGGTGAAATGCTCAGCCGGTGTTAGGGCAGCAAACACTGTTGGGGAGTCCACCTCCAAGATGAGGGTCTAGGAGTCCCACACAATCATGGATAAGTTTTCATACGTCAGTGCACTTTTCTGGGGAGGAGACAGAAATTTCATCCACCTTGTTAGACTCACAAAAGCAGGGATCTGGCCCTGTTTTGTTCAGTGATAATCCCAGGCAACAAAACAGTACAGAGTGGGTATTCAACAAACGCTTGTTGAATTATGAAGGGGACGCAGAAGCAAAGAGGGCAAAGGACGGCTCCGTGGAAATCCTTGGCTGACAGAATGACCCCAAGCAGGGTTGATGAAACTGGCCACTCCACAGGCCCTCTCAGCTCAGCATTCAGCCTCTAGTTTCGCATCTAGAGGTGAGCTGAGGCTAACAGGACCTCAATGACAAACCCCAAAGGTTACGATCACTGTGCACTTTTTTTTTTTTTGCAAAGCTTATACATTTACCATAGGTGTTAATTTTTAAATCTTCTCAGGGCACCTCTTAATGACCCACAGGCCTCCCTATCCACTTCCTTGGATTCCCAGCCCCTCCTCAGAGAGGCATCTGCCAGTGGGGCTGAAGGCTTGAGGGTCCCACCCTGGTTTTGTTAGGGGAGAGGATTTGTGGAGGCCTCTCTCTGCTCAGTCCCTCATGGGGCCCTCGGGGCAGATCTTATTGCTCATCTCCCTCTTAAACTGCCATTTGTCTGGCGAAAATCACAGCCGCCTTTTATCAGCTCACACCATTCCTACACACCCTGTCCCTGGGCAGCTGTGGAAAATTCCTGATTAAGATCTCACAGAAGAAGGAGCCTGAAGGGGCCCGGGCTGGTTTCCAGCAGTGCTGTGGCCCTGGGCAGAGTGAGGGGCCCTGACTGTGCTTGCCAAGGGTGACCTTGGGCAAGTCACTCATTCCTCCCTCCAGAAAACCCTGGCCTGTTCAGCAGGGGGACATTTGCTTCTTCAAGAAACCTCTTCTGCCCCTCTGCCTCTCTATGGGGTAAGATAGGGTTTTAGCAGGTCCCCTCGAAGGACTCATCAACAGGACATGCTGAGAGACTGTCAGACACCTTGTCCCGAAGCACAGATCCCCAGGAAGGGGAAGTTGCATTTGGATGGAATTTAATCAATTTCAGAAATGTTTACAGAGGCACTCTTTTTGATGGTCAGTGGGGACGCAGTGCTAGGTCAAACACAGTCCCTATCTTTCAGGACTCTGGCTTCCGGGAGAACCCATGGGCCAGGCCCTTCTGATCTGAGGTTCTATGTGCCTGGAGCAAAGCCCTTGATTTGGCTGCAAAGAGTCTCAGTTCTGGCCGTTTCTGTGTGACTTTGAGCATGAAACTGACTTGGGTGAACCTCAGCTTTGCAGCAGCAAAATGGAAATGCCTCCTCTACCAGTGCCAGGCATCCCTCTCCCCTGGCTGAGTGCAGTGGGCCCTTCGGATCTCCTGGATCTCAGACAGAACAGGAGCAGTGAAGAAGCGGAAACTCTCAGCTGTCAGGAAACCGGAGAAGCGGAAATCCCAGAGAAGCAGAAACCCCAGATGCAGGTCCTGAAACGCTAAGGACAGAAGGCCCTGCTGCAACCTCAGAATCTCAGGGCCTCCTGTCTTTGCGGCTACAGAGGCAACTCGGCATTTATTGTGTTCCTCCTGTGTACCGAGCACTGAACCTCACAGCCTAACCTGGCAGATAGACCAGCAAGGAGATCATGCAACTGGCCAGCAGAGGAGGAAGGCTGTCCAGAGGAAGGAGGGGAGAGGGGAGGGTAGGTGTGTGGGTGAGGATGGAGGGGAGATGAGGACAGGGGAGAGGAGGGAAAGGAGCTCAGGAGAGGTGTGGTCAGTGCAGGGGGAGAGGCAGTGGGACTGAGGCCCACATAGTGCTGTGGGGTGGGGAAAGGAGGGAAGAAATGGTGGGAGATGAGGCTAAAAGGGATCTAATTGTTTCTTCACTCCACTGCGTTTATTGAGTCCCTGCTGCATACCATGCCCTGTGCTAGGCAAGGAAGGCACCACAGGGAACAAGACACAGACCCTGCCCTCCTAGAGCTCACATTCTAATGGGAGATTCTGTGGACCTGAGCAAGAGGAGGTGAGGGGCAAACATCAGAGTTTTTTGAAAGCTGCAGGTGATTCTGAGGAGCGGTCTGGGCTGAGATCCAGTGGGTTGCAGAGGACAAGCTTTCACACACAGACTCCCACCCCAACCCCATCCCCAGGTCCTTGTGTCCGGCCCGGTCCCACGAGGCTCGCCTGGAGAGGATGGGTATGATGCAACCCTGGTGTCGTGAAATAGCCGGGTAAGAGGATGCGCTGCTCGTCGGCCTGATTCACAACACCAGCTGCAGCAACGATACCAGAACTCCGCCGGCTTCCTCCTCTGGGGTGTGGCTCCTCTGGTTTTGAGACAGTGATGAACCCACACAACATCTTCCCCAACCAATGGCTGCCCCAGGCCAGTATGGCACCAGGGCCCAGGGGTGCACTGGGTGGAATCTGGGTCCCTGCCCACAAGGGCTCACAGACTTGATGCTCGTGGGGAAGAGGGGAACACACATAAAAAAAAACCTGTACAATGCAGGGGGTGCAGAGAAACAATGGAGGTACAGGGCACTGGGAAGGCCTGGGAAGCCAGAGGCTGGACTGCAACCTCCTCAGCAACCAGGACCAAGAAATTGAGCCTTGAAGATGGGTGCAGGGGCTCACACCTGTAATCCCACCACTTTGGGAGGCTGAGGCAGGTGGATCATGAGGTCAGGAGATCAAGACCAGCCTGGCCAAGATGGTGAAACCTCATCTCTACTAAAAATACCAAAATTAGCCGGGCGTGGTGGCGGGCACCTGTAATGCCAGCTCCTCGGGAGGCTGAGGCAGCAGAATCGCTTGAACCCAGGAGGTGGAGGTTGCAGTGAGCTGAGATCGCGTCACTGCACTCCAGCCTGGTCGACAGAGTGAGACTCCGTCTCAAAAAAAAAAAAAAAAAAAAAAAAGCAAGAAAGAAATTGAGCTTTGAGGAGCCCACAGGTGTGTCTATTGCAGTCCTGGTCCTCTACCTGGACAATGTTATAGCACTTTGACACTAAAGTGCTTTAAAGTACTTGAAGCTATCGATAGCTAAAGCCAACAAGGAAACATACATGATGAGTTAAGACATTTTCATTGTTAAAGGAAGGACTCCCAACCAGGTGTGGTGGCTTAAGCCTGTAATCCCAGCTCTTTGGGAGGCTGAGGCGGGAGGATTGCTTGAGCCCAGGAGTTCAAGACCAGCCTGGGCAACATAGAGAATCCCGTCTCTACAAAAAAATTTAAAGATTAGCCAGGCATAGTGGTGCACGCCTGTGGTTCCAGCTACTTGGGAGGCTGAAGTGGGAAGATCACTTGAGCCCAGGAAGTTGAGGCTGCAGTGAACTGTGTTTGCCAGGCTCTAGTGTGAGATCTTGTCTCAAAAAAAAAAAAAAAAAAAGAAAAAACAAAAAGAAAGGAGTACTCCTAGTTCCTTTTTCTTCATGGACAGACTTAAAAAAAAAAAAAAATCTTATCTAGCCAACATTCATTCCATATAGATATGCATTCCATATAGATATGCATTAAACACAATCTGGCTATTTTGAAGGACACACAGAAGGATAAGGCATGGTCATAGTCCTCAGGAGCATACCATTCATCAGGGGAGGTAAGGCCAACAAATAGCCACAAGCCAAGGCAGGAATACATAAATCCCTGGATAAATGCTACACGGGTTCAGAGAGAGGATGATTTCCTCTGGCTTGTACCAGGGTAGAGTGAGGTAGATGACACAAAAAAGCAAATAGATAAGCAATTATTTAAGAAGGACAAAGTCCAATGTTAGTCTGGAGCTTCCTGGCAGCCAAGGCAGAAAGCGCAATCATGATCAGTAGTCATTACCTAATAAAAGAGTGAGATTTACTTTCTTCCCCTCTTCCTCTTCTCATAATAAATAAATAAATAAATAAATAAATAAATAAATCCCCATCAACCCTTTATCTGTCCATGCAGGTTTAGCTGGAGCTCAGCCCTGCTGCATCAACACGAACTGGAGCAGTAATTCTAATAAAAATTCAGCCCTGTAATAACAGACACAAGCATATGTTCCTCCACCCTGATGACTCTGCCAATGTGCTCTCCCAAGAAACCAAGGACTCGAACCCATTGTCTTCACTATCATTGACCTTTCTTTTTTTTGAGACAGGGTCTCACTCTGTCACCAAGGAATGCAGTGGCGCGATTACAGCTCACCACAGCCTCATCTCCCAGGCTCAAGCGATCCTTTCATCTCAGCCTCCTGAGTAGCTGGGACTACAGGCTGCGACTACACTACACCCAGCTAATTTTTTAAAATATTATTGTAGAGACAGGGTCTTCTTGCCCAGGCTGGTTTCAAACTCTTGAGCTCAAGTTATCCACCTGCCTTGGTCTCCCAAAGTGCTGGGATTACAGGCGTAAGTCACTGTGCCCGGCCAGCCTTTCATTTTCAAATTTCATTGGAAACCTTTTCTTTTTTTCTTGAAAGCAATAGGAGAAACATGATCATTCTGTTCCATTTTGAATTCCACAGGTAGACTTCAAATCAGAACACTCTTTAATGGATATTTTTGGAGTCTAGGGGCCTATGACTTGCTCCTGCTACCAGAACCAGGAGGCCTAGAATCTCAGAGCTGCTTTTGAAAGCTAAGCTCCCAACCCACTCCCTCAAGCCAGGCCCAGTCCAGGGAGTGAGGAAGGATGTGAGCGGAGAGGCCTGGCTGAGATCTGTTCAGCCTACTTTCTGACCTGGTGCTTTTAGGTCACCGTTTGTCAAATGGAGATAATTCTACCCAGCCATGGGTTTTCTGATGATATTAAGAGGGGATTTACGAAAGCAGCATTTTGGAGGACATTAATAATGCTCTGCAAATATAAACTTTTTGTTTGTTTTGGTTCTAGCCCTCAAGCTACCAGAAAAGAAAGGTGTCTACTTGTTTAAGGCAGTGCTTTTTGGTAAGGGAAGCTGCTAATGTTTTTGTTGGTTTCTTTTTAATTTTTAGAAGTTGAGGCAGAGGGAGGAGTGGGAAGAGGAGGAGCTCAGGTCCAAAAGCAGAAACACAGAGAGTTGGCTTTTAGAGTCATCAGAGCCCAGACCTTGACAGGCATTGCACGCATGTAAAAGCAGAGAACGTTCAGAGTCCTAGAAGCTCAGTATCCAGAGGCTCTCCAACATCATCTGGTTAACTCTCCGCCAAATACCTGAAATAAGTGGCTGACCTCCTTACCATCCCCCAGCAGAGCTCTAAAGGGTCTTCTGCCAGTGGTCACCCAGCACCCCAGGGTTCAGATGCAAAAAGGCACTGGGGCTTGCCTCCAAGGGGAGTTTGCACTCCAGGCTGGGGCCACGGTGGACCTTCGTGCTCTGGCTCGGTGCAGGTCCTGCAGGGTATGGAGCCCCACAGCGGAAGTTTGAGGGGTGGTCTGGGGAACAGAAGTCGGCTCCTTACCCGGAAGGAGCTTGCAGTTAGCGGCAGCACTGTGCACTGAAGAGGCTCAGGACAAGCCCATTCAGTGTACCTGCCAGTGGTGAATGCGGGAAGGCCAGGGGCAGCCAGACACTGGGAAAGAGTATCTTTGATCAGGGTCCCTGGGTTCCAACCAGAGCTGTCAAGTGCTCATTCACTTCTGATTTCCTGAAAAATGTGCCCCCTGAGCCCCTCACACACAATGATACTCTTTATCTGATGCCATTTTTTTTTTTTTTTTTGAGAGGGAGTCTCACTCTGTTGCTCAGCTGAAGTGCAGTGGCGCAAACTCGGCTCACTGCAATCTGTGAAGCCATTCTCCTGTCTCAGCCTCCCGAGTAGCTGAGATTACAGGCGCGCACCACTACATCTGGCTAATTTTTTTTGGTATTTTGGTAGAGACTAGGTTTCACCATGTTGGCCAGGCTGGTCTCAATCTCCTGACCTCAAGTGATCCGCCTGCTTAGGCCTCCCCAAGTGCTGGGATTACGGGCCTAAGCCACCGTGCCCAGCCTCTGATACCATTTTTAATGGTTAACTTCCCAACATTAAAAAACACGTTGGACGGCGGCTAGGTTGGCTTTGACCTTGAGGGGTATAGAGTGGGCAAGGTGACCCAATGGGACTTGGCGTGGTGCATGTTTTTCCCTAACCAGATAGAATTTGTGTCTTCCTATTTAGTACATCTCAGACATTGTATGAAAATCTGTGTTGGGGAAGGGGTTTGGGGGATTTCCACATTTAGAAAGGTCCACAGGCCTACTTCATCACTCCCTGCTTCAGTCACAGCAATAGTTCCTGACCCTAGCAGGGCATGAAAATCACTTGGGAAACTTTTACAAAATAAGAATCAGTGCCTCGGCCCCTCCCCAGGCCAGTTAAGTGGGAAGCTCAGGGGGCAGGGCCTTGGAAATCAGTAGCGGCGAAACTCCTTGGGTGATTCTAAGATGAAGCCAGGGCTATGAACTGCAAAGCTGGCGCGGAGCTGGAGGGAAGACGTTAACTAAGGCTGTGTGCAGCACAGAATCTGGCTCTTCTTGATAAAGGGATTGCTGATCTAAAATTTTTTTTTTTTTAAAGTTATCTTTCATGTTGTAAAAGGCTTTTAAAGAGCTTTTTCTCTCCTGGTTAGACACAGGAATACATGCACTGGATACCAGCCCTTCTGTGCTGGATTAATTGCCCAAGGACAACAGGTAACCTTATAATTATTGGTTTGCACAGACAAGTATGTGTCCCCAAGTCAGACCACCCCTGACTCATCTCTCTGCCTCACGGGCCACATACACCCCAGGTCCCCTCCATACCCACCACATACTTACCTCTTGAACAAGGGAGATGCCCTAGAGTCAGGCTTCTGCTTGGCCAGGTAAGGGATGAACATGAGGCCTGGGACCTCTGGCAGGCCCCTCAGCTCACCTGAGTCCTGCTGTTTCTCCTGCTTCAGGGTCATGGGAGAGATTAACAGCTGCATGACACCGCTGGGGCATATTATTCAGGCCAGCTGTGGCCAGACCGAGGGACCTGGGGGGTCCCAGCATCCTGGGCTAGCAGGATGGCCACACCCATACAGTGTTCTCCCATCTCTGTAGGTCTGAATCTTGGTCACTTGCAGACAGCCCCTGTATCCCTGGCCAGAATCTTTCCCCTTTATATGACCCTTCCTTGTGGGGTCTTTTTTTGTTTGTTTGTTTGTTTTTTGACACAGGGTCTTGCTCTGTCACAGGGGCTGCTGAAGTGTCTGAAGTTCAGTGGCTCAATCTCGGCTCACTGCAGCCTAGAACTCTGCCTCCCGGGTTCAAGCGATCTCCTGCTTCAGCCTTCCAAGTAGCTGTGACTACAGGCTCATGCCACCATACCTGGCTAATTTTTGTATATATATATATTTAATAGAGACAGGGTTTCACCATGTTGCCCAAGCTGGTCTCAAACTCCTGGGCTCAAGTGATCCTCCTGCCCCGGCCATCAGAATGTTGGGATTACAGGTGTGAGCCACCATGCCAGGCTTTTTGTGGCATTTCTTAAGGCTTCCTATTCGATTATGGTGTGTCTGTGTGCACATGTACATAACCTGCTTTTCTCTTTTCCCCAACCACACAGGGAACCTCAAAAAGCAGAGATTGCACCTTAGTCTCAGAAATCACCCCATAGTGGGCCAGGCACGGTGGCTCACGCCTATAATCCCAGTACTCTGGGATGCTGAGGCTGGCAGATCACTTGAGTCCAGGAGTTCAAGACCAGCCTGAGCAACATGGCAAAACCCCATCTCTACAAAAAATACATAAAAATTAGCTGGATGTGGTGGCGCGTGCCTGTAGTCCCAGCTACTTAGAGGACTGAGGTGGGAGGATCGCTTGAGCCCCTGAGGCGCAGGTTGCAGTGAGGCGAGATCGCGCCACTGTACTCCAACCAAGGAGACAGAATGGGACCCTGCCTCAAGGGCCATGGCGGGTGCTGAATGGATGAGTGAAGCTCTTGAGTCAGCCTGGAAGGAGAGACCCTTATAGGAAGAGGCCCCTTATTGTCTCTCACTCCACTAAGAAGGAAGCTCCTTGAGGGCAGAGATCTTGATTCAGTTCACCATTGTGACCCTGTGCCTAGAATAATGCCTGGCACGAGGTAGACCCTTAAACATTTCTTGAACTGCATTCTCCACTTAGCAGTTCCTAAAGAAACAGGAACCGCAAGTTGAACTTGACATGTCAATGTCTTTCCCCATTGGCAAAATTTTGGCTCATCAATGTTGACCTAATTTTGTCTCTTGCCAAAAAAAAAATAATAATAAAAAATAAAAAAGGCATCCCTGAGGTGGGAGTCATTGATTTGACCTGCACCCATGTGCAGGCCCTGTTTTGAAGGGCAGAAGCCCAGTGGTGGAGGACGTCCCTACAGTCTTGGAGATCGTCTGCACAAGGCAGGGAGCTGGGTGGCTACAATGAACGTTTATTTATGGAGAGCCCCCTGTGCGACAGGCAACAGGTTTTAACTTCCTCTTCCCAGTGGCCTGATGGAGTAGAAACTGGCGTGCCTGCTTCCTACAAGAGCAAACTGGTTCCCCGCAATGGAAGGACTCGCAGCTCCCAAGCTCTGAAGCCTTGCGGTGCAGGGCGACTGCCTGGCCAGGACTTGCTCCCTCCGGCCAGGGCACGGTCATTCCATGTTCCTTACCTTTCCCTCTTCCCATCCTCCGCCTCCCGCTGTTGAGAAGACCCTTTCAAAATTTAGTTTTCAAGGAAGTCTGATGTTCTTGTGCTTTCTGATGCCACTGACAGCTGCCAGCCACCAGAGGGCCACATCTTAAACGTCTGTTTTTGAAGGAAAAAAGTGTCCTTTTTGGTTTGGTTCAAATTTTCCTAAAAATTCAAGCCAACTGCTCTGTCCAGCTGATCAGAGACCCAACCTGAGTGTGGTAGGGTCAGTGGTGTGGTGGGGGTGATGCCTCTAGACTGGCGCTAAGGGAAGGACACATTTGGGAAAACTGAGGAAAAAGAATTTCCAGCCAACCTCTCCAACGAAAACGTCTCTCCCCGCAATAGCACTGCCAGCAGGCAGCTTTCCCAGCTTCTGGGGCCTCACTTCCCACCATCAGTCCTCATATTTCTCTGTGGCTGTTTGCTTTTCAGGGCTTCTATGAAAACCTGGCCATTTCCAGGAACAGCTGAGGTGTCACTCATGTTGGGGGGACCAATGGGCTTAACTTTGTCTTCTTCCTTTGCCATTTGGGTGGCATTCTAATGGTTTTAACTGAGGACCCAGAAAGAATCCTCACCCAACTGAAAAGCCTTCAGCTCTTAAGAAATCTGAGGGTGTGGTGGCTCAAGCCTGTAATCCCAGGACTTTGGGAGGCCAAGGTGGGCGGATCACCTGAGGTCAGGAGTTCGAGACCAGCCTGACCAACATGGAGAAACCCCATCTCTACTAAAAATACAAAATTAGCTGGGCATGGTGGCGCATGCCTGTAATCCCAGTTACTTAGGAGGCTGAGGCAGGAGAATCGCTTGAACCTGGGAGGCGGAGGTTGCGGTGAGCTGAGATTGCACCATTGCATTCCAGCCTGGGCAACAAGAACAAAACTCTGTCTCAAATAAAAAGAAAAAAAAAAAAAAAGAAACCCAAATAAACAGGGCCACCCTTACCCCCAGAGGCCCTCTTGCCACCATTCCCAGCCCGACAGTTTCCCCGCCACAGCCACAGGCTGCCAGCCCCAGCTCCAGGAGGTGCTGTGCAGTCCCACAGGAGGCCATTAAACCTGCTGATGGGGTCTGAGGCCCAGATTCCCAGGTGACTCATCAGGAAATGGCCTCTCAGATGCCAGCACAAGCTGAGGGCCCCAGGCAAAGGGAGGGGCTGAAACTCTTTTGTGGAGCCCCTTCAGGGATAGCACACAGGCCACTGGGCAGCTGACCTGCCATCACCGTGTTAGGGTGGGTCCCCAGGTGGAGAGATATGAACACCCTACCCCCTTAGCCATCTGCACGTCCTCGAGCAGAATCCCATTCCCCAGATCCTGAAAACACCTGCCCTGGTCAAAAGCACAGGCAGCTACTGTCTAAGAGAGCAGGAGACATCTGTTCCAAGGTCAGGACCAAGCCTCTTCTGCCACCCCACCAAAACATGGCTCCCAAATTCCGGCTCTCCTTCCCCAAGGCCAATAAGTGGCTCTCAACCTCCATTTAAAATGCTTTCCACTGAAGGTCTAAAATAAGGGGTTACAGATCTTAGCTGTTTCCAGCCCCAGAATGCATGCCACATGCTGGGTTTATCACCAGAATGCTTCTGACTTACTGTCCCACCACACCTGCAGCCAGAATCTGACCTTTCCCCCCAGAATTCTGAAGCTCATGGGGAGAAAGCACAAATTCAGAGCTGGCATGGGAGTCCTGTACTTACAGAGACCTCTGGGGACTTCGCAGACCCAGGGACTGGATAAGCCTTAGGAGCCTTCTTTGCAGGGAGTGGAGAAGAGGCAGGCCTGGCTCATTAACCTCCGAGGCCAGGTAGAGGCACTTCTGTCACCTTCTGAGGAGCCCCCAGGCTGTGCCTCAGCTAAGGATATTCCCAGGAAAGGCCTGAGAAAGGTTTCTGCTCCACTGAAGGACTGAACAAAGGGGGCACATGGCACTCTGGGAGAACATTCCAGAAATTTACTGGCTACAGACAGGGGTGGTGGTGAAGGAACCATCCTAAACAGAGTAAATGCACAAGTTACTGTACAGAAAGGAACATGCAGAACACATCCACCAACGCTCTCCCACCCTCTCCCTTCTCCCACAAGCACCACACAGAGTGACTTGAGAAAAGCAAAAATGAAAAAAAGGAAAATAATCAGTCAACTTAAAAACGCAAAGAATTCTCCCCCACTGAGTTTCTAACACAAGTTACTGATCAAGTGAGAAAGGCTGTACTTTGCCTCTTTCCTTTCTTTCTAAAATACACAGTATTTGAAATTGCTGGTTGAAAAACACACAGTAGATGACAGACACTGAGGTCAACTGGGGCCCACATTATCCCACTCAGCTGCCCGCTGAGCTCTTCAAAACTGTGTATCTCACCGTCATTTCTGATGCCCACACAAGCACAAACAATGCACAAAATCAGGGTAATCCAGTTCCACTAGAGAGCTCCCGGCAGCCCGTGGCAGGCCTGAAGGTCTCTGGGCAGCAAGTACCAGCAGAGGCAAGCCCAGATAGGGAAGCCACATAGAACTGGGACATACTTACACTAGGAACTTCTTCACTATTTATCCGAAATGCAAACTTAATTGAGTGTCCTATATTTTTATTTGCTAAGTCTGACCCAGATGAAGGGGCCTTATCTGCAGGCCATAAAGCCCTGAGTGCCACCTGAAAGCCTGCCTAGGCCAGGTCTGCTTAGGCCACCAAAGCATATGTTCTGATACTGAAGTCCCCTCTGGGATCACTGGCTCCCCACTTCCTGCTCAAACAGAAGCCAGTGTCCAGGGCAAACTTTTTTGCCCTCCCCATCCCCAAGAAATAGAAGCTCAAGGGCAAAGGCAGCCGGGCGTACAGTGTGCCAGTGCAGTTGGGTTTCTGCCAGCACCCCCTCCCTTTTTCTTTTTAAAGATCTGGCCTTCGTTATTCACAGTACATCAAATTTCCACCCCCTTCTCAATGTTTCCCTGCTGCTGTGCAGCTCTGCAAGTTTCTGTCTTTGAAGGAACAGCCCTGAGTCTCATCTCATCCTGGGAGACATTCTCCTCCACCTTCTTTCAGACTGAATGCCTATTAAGGGACCCCATGGTGAATCACGGAGTCTGAATCTAGGCACATGGAGCTGTTCGAGAGGATGTGGGGAGGAGCTTGGCACAGGAGGCCAAAGCAAAGCATCTGCTCATTCACATATCTGCTGAGCAATCCGCTGTGGGCCAGAGACCCCAGGGAGGGCACATAGGAGAAGCTTATTTCAAAAACCAAGGTTAGGACAGGAAAATATCCTCTTTCCCTGGGTTAGCAACTTAGAACAACGAGTACTTCACTTAGGTGATCCGGGCCAAGAGGAAAAAAAACCAGCCCACTTTTAAAGCATTATGCACAACTCTGGGAACAAATCAGTGCTTGATTTACCTCAGATATTCCGGCTACCTAGCATGGCCCAGCACAAAGAGGTTTTGAAATGATCTGCTGAAATGGAAACTTGGCTGATAAATACATGTGACCTATCTAGCCAATCACAAGTTATGTGTGTAAGGAGGCAAAAAAGCAGCACAGACCACTTGAAATCTCTTTTCAGGACACTTTAGTAATTTGTAACTTTTTTCCTTTCAGTTGGAAACAAGTGGCAGAAAGATAGATTTATTTCCTTCCTGTCCCTGCCCTGTGAGGGATACCGATATATTATGGAATTGTCAGAAGATGGCGGGAGATGGGATGACTTCTGGATTCAGCGTAGGATAAAGGATGGGGGACATTTTCTTACATAGTTCTAGACAACTCCTGTTTAATGAGATGCAGGAACAAAAGCCCAATTCTGATATAAAACACACATTTCTATCAAGAATTTTATATGTAACACTCTCCCCCTATTTGCTGATGCAGGGCTCAATTCCTCTCCCAGCTGACTGAGGCTAAGGGAGAGTTCCCAGTCAGTGTGGGGACTGCCAAGACTTTGGCAGGCCTGGGGCAACCTGCCAGCCCAGGGCTTCATTTTGTGACTCAGCATTCAGTATCCTAAAGTCACTTCCCGAGTGGCATGCTAGAAATGTGGCAAGTGATGTGAACTACCTAATGAACTAGATAAAGGTTCTGGTGCCTAATAGACAAAAAGGATAGTAGAGATCCAGTCTAAAGCAGGAGGGTGTTGGCAGAGCTACATATGATTGCTAAATTTAGTATTAAGGGTTCTGGCTAGGTGCAGGCAAGGGTAAAAATCCAAAGAGAAAAATCACCCTCAGGTTTTTTTTTCGGTCAGCAAATGCTGGACACTGTGGAAAAGTCTATAGTTCTTTGCTTTAAAGCTACCTATTCTAGGATTTAAATGATGCATCAGAAGAGTAACAGTGGCTGCCAAATTGTCCTTAAGAGGCTCTAATTAGACTGTAAGTTTGTGGAGGACGGGAGCTGGGTCTGCATCCTGGCCCCAGTGTAAACGGGCGCTTCCTGCTCTTTGAGGAGCCCACCCGGCTCATGAGTTATTGATAAAGGCAAGGCATTTGTTGTGGCAGAGCTCACCAGTTTCGCTTCAGTTTTCCCTCTGAAGTTGGGGAGTCAAGGGTTTTTTTTTGTTGTGGTTGTTAAGCCAAAAGAAGAGAATCTGTGAAATTAAATCTCCAGGCCTCTGAAAAGGATCCAGATCAAGTCAGTACTTTCCTTTGAGGGTTTCAGTGAGTTTATTATGAGCCATTCTGAGACAGGAACAAACCCTGACAGCCTCCAAGTGCCCCCAATTTCATTAGAAAGATCGAAATCTCACATCTGGAAGATAAGAGACGCCTAGTGCCACTTTCTCTTAGTCTCTCTGGGTAAATAGTGAAATCCTGGCCCAACATCTAAGGAAAGAGTTAGTTCTCTGAAAAAGTGAACCAAAGATGAGTTTTTAAGCCAATAACCTGTCACAGGGTCATGACTTCTGGGCATAAGCTGTAATCATGGGCACATGACAACCTGATGTTGTAGCCTTGCAAATTCAGCCTGTTTCTCATCTCTGCACAATCTGAGGCCTGTGCCCAATCACAGAATCAGCTGGTAGGACAAGAACTGGGATTTGCTCCATCCGAGGCCTGGCCCTTCTGGTATGAACCTAGTTATCTTATTTCTCCTACAAATGTCTCTCTCAGCAAGTCCTCAACTGCCAACCAGTGACCACTTTTCTCCCAACTCACAGCTCCCCTAGCAGCGTAGCTCAAGGTCTGGCTGCTTTTCTCTCCCTTCTCATTTTAGGACTCATCTACAGGTCAAAGAACCTCATCTCCCGGATGCAGGGCTGGTGTGCAGTTCTCTCTGGGACAAGTAGAACTGCACGATGCAAGGAAAGGCAAATCCACGATTCTCATGGGATAGTAAAGAAGAGATAAGCCAGGAGCAAACACATTAACAACTTGAGCCTTCTCATTTGTGGCATTGTTATATTTCTATCTGCAAGTAAAATCTAGTATTAGAAAAACAGAGCACTAAGTCGCACTTTATGAAAAGTCCACAGAGTACTCTTATGTTTATTTTTGAGACAGAGTCTCACTCTGTTGCCTAGGCTGGAGTGCAGTGGCATAATCTCGGCTTACTGCAACCTCCGCCTCTTGGGTTCAAGTGATTCTCCTGCCTCAGTCTCCCGAGTAGCTGGGATTACAGTGCCCGCCACCACACCCAGCTAATTTTTGTATTTTTAGTAGAGACGGGGTTTCCCCATGTTGGCCAGACTGGTCTCGAACTCCTGACCTCAAGCAAACAGCCTGCCTCAGCCTCCCAAAGTGCTGGGGTTACAGGCGTGAGCCACTGCACTTGGCCAGAGTACTCTTTTATTATTTTTTTGAGATGGAGTTTCACTCTTTCGCCCAGGCTGGTGTGCAGTGGCATAATCTCGGCTCACTGCAACCTTTGCCTCCCAGGTTCAAGCAAATCTCCTGTCTCAGCTTCCTGTGAAGCTGGGATTACAGGTGCCTGCCACCACGCCCAGCGAGTTTTTGTATTTTTAGTAGAGATGAGGTTTCATAATGTTGGCCAGGCTGGTCTCGAACTCCTGACCTCAGGTGATCCACCTGCCTCGGCCTCCCAAAGTGCTAGGATTACAGGTGTGAGCAATCCCACCTGGCCAGGAGTACTCTTTTTTAAAAAGCACTATTAAATCATCTGATTAGCTTAAATCAGCACATTTAAGCAGGGCACAACTTGCTAAATCAAGTCCTCTAAAGGGCTCACATTTCAAGACTTTCTAGTAAAGCTCAATTGAAGATAGGGTGACAAGATGAGACTAGAGGAGGAAGGCAGAACACAGCTCCGCTGACCCTCAGGCTGCATCCTTCCTGGAACATGGAATCCTACCAATAAGCAGCAGTTGGTCCCATTATCTACAGATTATTTCTTCCCAAAAGAAAAGGTAACAATTATTTTAACAACTGGGGGACGGTGGGGATGACCACACCCTGTGACAAGAAACTTCTCCTTACAAGCAAAGGCATCTTTGGGGACCCTTTGGGGATCTTAACATTCTGCTGGGAAAGAGTCTACCTCAGGGATCCATCCATCAAACCAGCAGAGCAGACCGCTGCCCAGTGTCTCAAGGCTCGTTGGCCCATTAAGGAACAAACACGACCTAATTTCCTCTCTGGTTTAGTTCAGGGCTTTGGGATTGTTGGTGGGGGAAACAGAGCAAATGATGGGTGACAACTACTGCTCAGGGAGCAAACACCCACAGTGCTGATGCCATGTGGTGGTCTGGATTCTGTACACTGCAGACTCAGCATGTGACCCATGAGCTTGCCTGGCCAATTACCTTCATGAGTGGGGAAGAGCAATGGGGGTCATCTGAGCAGAGGAACTGACCACCAGAGAAGGGAAAGACAGGTTTAAACTTATTTCTAGGAGGGATGTGTATAAGCTCGAGCAGTCAACTCACAGTGGAGCAGTTACAGAGGAGTGCAGTGGCAAGGTTTACCCCTTCCTCAAGTGCAAGTTGGGGCACCTGCAACCTTCTTTCTTAAGGCTTTTTCTAGGTCTATGCTTTTATCTCCACTGGGATTGCAAGAGAACAGCAAACTGATGAATCCTGCAATCAGAGCTGATGATTTGGGGGATGGTCTTGGACCATCTGGACTTAAGTCACACCCGAGAAGAGGAGGACATGGAGTGCTTGATATTTCACACACAAATCTTACATCTTCTAAGGCTGAGGTTGACTTTCACATTCAAATAAAAATGTGAAAATGAATCGTGACTCTGCTATATAGAATATTATATCTAAATAAAAGTAACTCCCAAAGGCTTTGTTTCCTGGCTCATTTTGGGTAAATTTTTAATTATTTAAGGTCAATTTAACCAAATAATGAATATCTACATAGCCTCTCATTCCCTGGCCCAAGAGCTAGTGACAGCATCCCCCATTACACAAATAAAAATGTAAACAAAATTTCAAAGGAAAAAAAAAAGAAAATAAAAGAATGTTGAAAAGAAATACAAATCAAAGAAATTTATTGGTGTTGACAAAAATACATAATACAGAAACCAAAACAAAACACAACAGAAACAAAACCAGAAACCCCACCCTAGTGGGCCCATGTGCCTGATGTACTGACAGTGTGCCGACCCAGATGTCCCCAAAGCATGGCACTTAATTCATGAGGACCTCCATCTGCACCAGCCTCGCATTGGTGTCCCCAGACGTTCGGTAGGGTATCATTCCAGCAAAGGTAATCAGAGTTCGGGCTTGACTTCGGAGTTGCTGAGAGAAAAGGGAAGGAAGCAAAGGAAACTGGTTAACTTTTGAGTCAGGGCACTAGTCCATGTTCTTCCATCCTCCACCCCGGGGTGTCAGGGACAGATCCCTGGTGGGTGGATGACAGTCGTACCCTCCTCTGTCGTATTCCTTCAGCATGACAAAAAGTTAACAAAGCTCGTCCCCCGAGGCCCCTGTTCCACAGGCATCCAAACCCATTTACTAAGCAAAAAGCAGATGGGTTTGCCAGGCAAGCCGCCTTGCCCCAACGCATTTGGCTAGCTTTTGACACAGCCCTGAGCTTCAGAACTGCCTGCTCCAATTTTCGGAGCCTCTCTCTCTGGCTGGTTTCTGTCCATCTGCTTTCACAGGGATCTGAGTCTCCAGAGCCCCATGAAGCCCTTGTAACACCGGAGGCAAGGGCTGTGACTGTGCAGTCCCACGCCGGCTTTCTTCCTCCCATGCATCTTTCCTCTTCCTTCCTTTCGTTCCTCCTGTTTTCTCCCTTCCTGACATACATGCTTAGCCCTTCTTTCCCCAGGCAACAGTATTTATGGAATTCCTGGATTGTTCCAGGAGGGAAAAAGGTGGCCCTACAAATTTAAACCAAATCTGGACTAGAAAGGGAGAATCTACAAACACCTTTCTGGACTAGTAACAAGAATTTAAAGAAAAACTGAAGAGTCGTCTACTAGGCTTACTTAAGGACCATTCCAGAAGAAAATTGAAAAGCAAATGCTTTTTACCTGATGTGTAAAACAAACTAGCAAGTGCATGTCCTTACTAATGTCCAAACAAAAAGAAATCTGACTTTGTGATAGGAATACCCATTGTATTTTCTTTAGAAGTGAATGAAAGTGCATGGGCTCTTTGAAATGAGCTCTAGGGATGTTCAAGTAAAAGGATTCACTCCAGTATCTCACTTTAAACCATGAAACCAAGGACATCAGTGGGCTTGCAGACTTCTTGGGCACGCAACTTTTATATATAACCTTTTACTTAATCCTATTCGCCCCTACCTTTCAGAAAAAGAAAGAAAAAGGAGAGTGGTGGGCAAAAGGCAGGCAGGAGAATGATCTTCAGACATGGGACATGGCCTGCCAGGGACCAGCTCCTCTCAGTGGGCAAGCCTGCCTGAACTGTAAGTGGCACACAGAGCACCAAGAAGTATCCACCATCTCAATACTCACATTCACAAACATCACTGCACTGGGTTTCTATTATCAAAAAAGATTCCTGCCAAGTGGTAGGCACCATGAGCCCACCGCTGGCACATCTGGCGTTTAGATTCCTATCTGTCCAGGGTAGGGAGAAGACCAGCAAATGCTCTGGTGCGCACCTGGACGGGCTGACCACTTCAGTGGACCACTCTTGAGCACTGTTACCCACATTCCTAAAGGTGGAAATTTCCACTATCTTTCCCTAAGCACAAGTTTTATCAACAACAATGCCTGTGGGGTCACAGTGGAAAGAGCTCACAGACATCCTCAGAGGCAGAAGACAGAACAAGGCTTCTTGGCTGCCAAAACCAAGTCTGATGTTAGACACTGAGATCCTGAGAGTCTCATCAAAAATTAAGTGGAAATGTTAAAGGAAAGGTAATTTTAAAAAACATCATTGTGGGGCTGGGCACGGTGGCTCACGCCTATAAACCTAGCACTTTGGGAGGCCGAGGTTGGGGGGATCTCTTGAGCTCAGGAGTTCGAGATCAGTCTGGGCAACATGGCAAAACTCCATCTCTATTAAAGTACAAAACTCAGCTGGGTGTGGTGGTGCACACCTGGAGTCCCAGCTACTTGGGAGGGTGAGGTGGAGGGTGGCTTGAGCCCAAGAGGTGGAGGCTGCAGTGAGCTGAGATCATGTCACTGCATTCTAGCCTGGGCGACAGAGCCAGGCCCTGCCTCAAAAAAAAAAAAAAAAAAAAAGAAAAGAAAAGAAAAGAAAACACCATTGTACTATCCCCTTACGGTTTAATTGGGTCAAAAAATACCTTTGCTCTTTTTTTTTTTGTAATCAGACAACATATGCTGTGAGCCCCAGGGTTCTAGCTACCTGGATTCCACTTGACCCATGCACTGCCAGAGGTCCCACAGGCAGCAGAAAGGGCACAGGTGTCAGACACCCAACCTCCAGACATGGCCCCTTCACCTACCTGCCACCTGAGGGCAGTTGCTTCCCAACTCCACAGCTCAGTTTCCTCAGCTGTGAGAGGGGATAAGATGCTGTGCTAGTTACCTCTCTAGGGTCACTGTGAACACCGTGACAGGAGAAACAAGGGTTCACATTAAATTAATGTGTTGATCAAAAATAAAGTATGGTTTTAATAAAAGTGTTCACTAATGAGCTAGGACTAACAAAATAAACTTATCTTTTAAAATGTGCAGGAAGTTCTTAAGAAGTCAACTAGAAATTAGCATTCTGTGTGATCTGTTAAAAGGTAAGATTTGCAGACCTAGCATATCTTTTTATTTTTTTAAGCTTGAGAAGAGCAGCAATCCCTTTAATGTTTGATTTCCTCTGGGAGCCCCCTAACACGAGATTTATCCAGCTGCCAGGTACTAAGGAGAAAGAGCAGTTTTGGGTCATGTGGTCTCTTAATAAGAGTGCAACGGATTCCAAACCAGAAAGGTGGTGCTCAGCAATGTTTCTCGTGAATGCTGGGATCTTACAGAGTCGCGGTCCTCGATGACTCTCTGGGGCCTGGATGATGAGGATGGACTTGTCCCCTTGAGCCTCTTAAACTGTGTGAACAAGATGTTCATGGTGGCAAGAAGCACTTCTGAGAGGTTGTGCCTGATCTACACAGAGAGAAAAACGGAGTAAAGAAAAAGAACCAAGCCTTTCGGGCCAACCACAGATGGAGGGAGGGTGGGCTGCTGCAGGCGGGCCTGGTCCCATCACTCCTCACCATTACCAGGTGGAGAGCCACACAGTCACCCAAAAGGAGCTGATGGCACTGAAACATCAAGTGTGAGAAAAAAACCCAAGCAATGCTGCTCAGGTCAGGTGGTTACTGCTTCTGCTCCTTTGTGCTGTTTATGCTGTTTTTCCCTTAGTCAGGGGCAGCAAGCCAAAAAAAGCATGCTGACATCTGGTTAGCATTAGGCTTAGACTGGCCAGCAGAGTGGATGCCAATACATAATTTGAATTTGAATGTCAGGAGGTACAGGTGCACATGCTACTTCTCCACAGTCCCTACCACTCCCCACTCTCTCAAAGTCAGTGGGCTGTTTCCACTGGATCTGCATGGCCCTACCAGAGTCCTTGGGAGTGTCTACAAGGGCAGGCCCTGGTGTACTACTTTAATTTCTGATGCAGTGAAGGATGTATTCAAGGAAAGGCTAGAAATAACAAAGGAGCAAGTGGCTAAGGGTAGAAACCACAGCAGGTATAAAGGGAAAGTCAGCAAGGGGTAAGACTTCTGAACTGTGTGTACCACAGTAGTCAACATCCCTCTTCATGTACAGAACTGGCCTTACTTCTTTCTCTAAAACAGAAACTTTTTTTTTTTTTTTTGGAGACAAAGTCTCCCTCAATCGCCCAGGCTGGAGTGAAGTGGCGCAATCTCAGCTCACTGCAACCTCCGCCTCCTGGGTTCGAGCGATTCTCATGCCTCCGCCTCCTGAATAGCTGGGACTACAGGCATGCACCACCACGCCCGGCTAATTGTTATATTTTTTAGTAGAGACGGGATTTTACCAAGGTGGCCAGGCTGGTCTCCAACTCCTGACCTCAGGTGATCCATCTGCCTCAGCCTCCCAAAATGTTGGGATTATAGGAGTGAGCCATCGCACCTGGCCGGAGACATTTTATAAAAGGCATCTGCTCAATGAGGAATAATTTTAAACTGAAAAACCGCTAGTGACATCCCAGAGCCAGGCAGTTGGTTCTAGCATAGTGTTGAGAGCTGAGTTGAGTGTTTGTAGTTCTAGAGATGAATTTACCTGGGTCACACACTGGAATGACTCGGGGAGGTCTGGGCTGCAGCAGTCAGGGAAACCAGAATCTCTGGGGTCTGGGCATGAGAGTTCTTAGAAACTCTCCTAGAGATGCCAGTATGCAGCCCAGCTGAGCACCCTGGGCTAGATGTTGGCAATATGCTAGAAATCCGACAGACAGACAGTGGCTCTGGGGCTTATGGGGTGATAGTCATAGTCACTGAATTTGCTTCTTTAGACAAAACAGATCAGGGAGGGCAAGGGTGGCAGTGCATCATGATGTGTTTCATGTACCCAGTGGAACTACTTAAAGATGATCAGAGTTAAGCACCAAAATACCCTCTAGTATAAGTGGATAATAGAAGAATTAAACCAGACTTCACAGTATCAACCAGAAACCTGTTTCTCCCAAGAACATGTCAATCACTGAAATGACTGTATTTTCTCAATCAGGAATTCAGACAATAATCTGATGGGGATGTGCACTCACAGAAAAGCCAGGCCAAGGTATTTGAAAGGGAACCACTCTGGAAAACTCAGTCTGGATTGTTACTGTAACTAGAACTCTTAAAGCTGTTAGGTACAGGAAAAGAAAAAGCTTTTGGTGGAAGTGGGGAAAAAGGAATTCCATAACTCAGGAAGAAGGAACTTACTTCATCACTGAAATTTCTGAAGGCAGCCACTCTCTCTTCCACACTTTCCTGATTCAGGGGCACCAGCTTCAAGCGCTCAATTATCTGTTTAAAACAACCACCAGCCCCATGTAAGACAACCATCACAGTCATTTCATCTCTCTACATGTAAAGTCAGCACCCTCACATACTCCAAAGGGCTTCTTCATAGAAAACACCATTCTCCCTTGTGTACACACAAAGGCTTTGATTCTAACTAGCTAACTTAATTCTTATCCTCATTTTCTGACACATTTTTTAAAATTCAGAGATTTCAAATTACTTTGAGAAATGTATCTGTTTTCAGATTAAAAGGGAAAGGAATGGGGGGGGGGGGGGAAGCAACACAGGAAATCCTTTAAGTCCCAGGATTGTACTTGTCCTTCTTCATTTAACAAACATACTGGCAACAGCTCCTTTGTTTTAAGTAAATTCCATGCAGTGTTTTGAATTTTCAAGGGTGTACATTAACCTGCACTTCAAACACCTTTCCTGAAACTTACATCAAAAGCTCTATCAATATGACCACTATGATACTCGTCAAAAAAGGTGATCAAGTCCAAAAGAAGATAGAACGTGGAGTCCACAAATTTATTTGCGCTTATTCCTTGAGCCCTATACCTGAAAGACAAAAACGGGGTGGGGGGAGTGAGAGTGTATCAGGAATTTCTGTGTAATCCGTACCTGTGGAATAGCATTTAAAAAGACAGTGGGGTGTGGTTCATGTGGCTCATGCCTGTAATCTCAGCTACATGGGAGGTTGGGGCGGAACGACTGCTTGAGGCCAGGAGTCAGAGACCGGCCAGGAGTGAGAGACCAGACTGGACACACAGCGAGACCCCATCTCCACAAAATATTAAAATATTAGCCAGGTGTAGTGGTACATGCCTGTAGTTCTATCTCCTCAGGAGGCTGAGGTGGGAGGATTGCTTGAGCCCAGGAGTTCAAGGTTACAGTGAGCTATGACTGCACCACTGCACTCCACTCCAGCCTAGGTGACAGAGGGAGACCCTGTCTCAACATACAAAAAATACATAAAAAGCATCAAAACCTCTTGAGCTCTCTGGGTGAAGTTAATTAAAGAGTGTAAAATGGTGTTTATTTTGAAACAGCCAAGCACTGATAGTGGATTTGGTATGAATCCACCTACAGGTACTCCACATGGAGCGTGGTTCTCCAGCCTTGACCATCATCTCAGCATCCAATCTTCATGAAAGGTGGGAGGTCCTGACAGGCAAAAAGCCGAGCGGCCATCACTAGGGATTGTTTGCTAGGTGGAGATACCTCATTTACCAAAGAATGCTCTTTTGTGTTATCCCGGGAAAGCACTCCAAACCCAGTTTTCTCTGGGTCATTTTATTAGCAATATCTATAGAGAGCACAAAAAGTAATGTTGTTAGCCTCAGCCTGGGACTTACACTAGTTAAAAGTCTGATAATTCAGTTAACTCACTGGGGATCCAGGTTGTCTGAAACACTGGCCACGACACCTCTAAGAATCTCCCCCATCCAACTATCACTAGCTTTGGTCTTGAATGCCTTTGAGAGGGCTGATGAAAGTATACAACAGTATATAGGTGAGCATAATGCCTAGAATTAAACTTCATGTGCATGACTAAAATACTGAGATGCCCTTTCATACCCATTTCTTTGGCAAAAATGTTAAGTTTGATAGTACCAAGTGCTAGTTCTGATGTGGGGACAAAGGAACTCACGCAGTGCTGGTGGCATGATGAGTTAGAAGAACCACTTTGGAAAGCTGTCTGCTGTTACCTAGTAAAGCTGAACATGCATTTGGTTGGGCAAAGGTGGCCTGGCACTGGCAGTGGCACCCTCAGGGTCCCATGGAGCCAGCTCCTGGCTTACCGTTCGGCAATGGAGAGTGCCATGTTCTTCAGCCTCTCCTTGTTGGACTGCGGGGCACTGATCTGAGGGACGACAGGGCTCAGCAGTTTGTTCATCAGTTCCAGTACCTTGTCAGCATTCTGCTCACGTTTTTAAAATTAAGGAAGCAATCAATAAAATAATCAATAAAAGGAACAAGTATATAATGCCCCCTACCCACCAAAGAGAACTTTCTGGGGTGATGGATGGAAATGTTTGGTATCTTGATCTGGATGGTGGTTACAAAGATATATACCTATGCACAATTCGTCAAGCTGTACATATAATTATTGCACATTTTTCTACATCTTATTTATACCTCAATCAAAGCATTTTTTACCGCCTCCCAGGTTCAAGTGATTCTCGTGCCTCAGCCTCCTGAGTAGCTGGGATTACAGGCATGCACCACCATGCCTGGCTAATTTTTATATTTTCAGTAGAGACAAAGTTTTGCCATGTTGGCCAGGCTAGTCTTAAACTCCTGGCCTCAAGTGATGTGCCCACCTTGGCCTCCCAAAGTGCTGGGATTACAAGCGTGAGCCCCTGCACTTGGCCTATAGCTGTTTTTTTGGTCTACTTTTCTCAGCTGATAAAGGAGAGAATGTAATCTTGTTTAGGTCATAGAATCCTTGGCAGCTACCATATGTTCTTAGTCATCATTTGTTCTTAGGTAGAAACATGCATTCTAGTCGTCTCAAAATGCCCAGCTGTGGTCTTATTTTCTTTCACTCCTTCCTGCACACTGATGTGGTCTTATTTTCTAATACTACTGTTCCCCAGTGTGTCTGTGGCTGCCAGGGTCAGCATAATGCCATTTTCAACAGTGGCTTCACCATGGAAATGTGATGGATGCTAATTCTGCTGCCAAGTGAGACAATAGTTCAATGCCTGCAGGACATCCTTTCAATATGTTGTTTGGTCAGAAAAATCTTATGGGAAGAAATACAGCTGTAAAATGGGAATTCTGTCCTGACTGGACCATTAACTGTCTAAGCACTAGAGCAAACGCCTCTACAGGGAGGGTGCTACAACAACGACACTGTCGAAGTGGCTGTACATTTAATGCCAAAAGGCTGGCAGACCTGTGAAGTGCAGAAGAAGGAAGCGGGCACACTTTACCTTGGCAAGGTCATACAGCTTTGCTGCCTCTTCAAACAGTCCTTTATTTTCTGCCACGGAAGCAACTTTGTTGATAATAGGCTTTGTGTCACTAGTAAACTTATCTATGACTCCAGGCTGACAAGACAAATTATGGAGGGGGAGGAAGAGACAGACGGGTGCACAGAGCTATTATTTTAAACAAAGAGAAGCAATTAGGACCCAAAACATACTTCAAGTGAAATTGCTTGCCCTGGGCAATGCATGTACTCCATCAGCCAGACTCTGGCTTTCTTGAAGATATAAAGTCCTATTAAAACTATAAAAGAGACCAAGGAAACTACACATGAAAGGGCAGACTTACTAGAAGCACAGAGGAGTCAGCAATAAGACATCTGTGCTTTCTAATTTTCCAAAATGACCCAGAGAGTCAGTGAAATCAATGATTTTAAATTTGCTGATGAGTAGGAACCACAGAGAAAAAGCAGGAGGCTTAGAGAAAATATCTAAAAGATTTTGGATTTGTTTTCTAAGACAGATGGCAAAAGGAACTCAGTGCTGAAAAAACACATGGCAAGTGGTAACAGGACATTTCTTTAAAAAATCACCATCACCACTCGACAGCAACTAAATGCTCAGGAGAGCATGAGAGAGGCCTTAGGTACCCTGGGAGAATGAAGGCAAGTGCATAATATCTCTGCCTGGCCATTCTGCTTCTCCACCGGCACTGGACTCTCAGGGCTGGACCAGGTCGAGGTGACTTGCCCTGCCACTCGGGAGGCAGGAGAGGATAAGGTCTTATCTATGTTTCCAGCTCTGTCAACTCACACACACTGGGAGCCTCCTGGCCCCAGTACAGCCTGTTAAAGAAGAAACTATGCAAAGCACTCAGTACCATGCCTGGTGGTTGTCATCGCCCAATAACCAAGGCCACTGTCATCAGCACTGTCACTTGCCTTTCTTCTGAGGTAGATGCTGTGAGCAGTGTGAGCTCATCTACAGATTGCTGGGTCCAAACCACTCATTTTTACAAATGAGAAAAGTCAGTCCCTGAGGGGCAAGTGACTTTCTAAAGGCCACAGGGAGATTCAGGGTCAGGACTGGTCTCTGACAACAGGATCTCTGACTCTCCTGCCATGACAACCAATGGGCACAGTGAGTCCTGAAATCCCTCAAGCCTTCCAGGAGTATTTCCAGGGTCACTGTGGAGTTCAAAGCCCTTGGAAACTGCATTTTGAAGGAGGTCAAGTGCACGTTTAACTTTTCCATCTTGGGAGAATGGGTGCAGTAATCAATTTCTTTTTCTTGCATGCTTTCTGAGCCAAGAATGGCAGAAATGTATAATAGCATTCTCAGCTCAAAAAATGACAGGCATGAACAAATGAATATTCTGAACATAATAAAAAAGCTTTGTAATCACAAATTAACACATTTTAAGGAGATATAAAGTGTGTGTAAAACCAAGGTCATCATCTGGGCCCATAATTTTCATTCCATTTTTTAAATTAAGCAACTCTGTTCAGATTTGCATCTTTAGTACCTTGAATCTTAAAATCTAAGTGTATTCTTTTGATATTTATAAATCCCCAACAGCTAACGAACATTTCTCTAAGGATGCATTTAACTCACCTTTCTACTACCGTCATTCTCTAGTTTCCCAAGAATCATATCGAACTGTGGAAGGAAAAAAGTTTACTCAAATTATTGGACAAAGATATAAACATAATCCATAAGTCTTTAGAGAAAAAAGAGAGGAATCAAATGGGATGAATGGGATAAGTCTCACATAAACTAAAAATCAGTGTGACTGAAATAAATATTTTCACTGTTAGAAACCAAAGAAACTCTAAAAACTCCCTAGGCCTTACCCACCACAACCATATTGAAGTAAACATGCAGTACGGAATGAACATGGGAACATGCACACTGAAAACCTTCGGGAGGAGAGAAAAGGAAACCCACTTACCTCTCGGCTTTCAATCACAAGCTCACTCACACAGCGCAGAAACATGTTTTCTCCTTGACTACCTTTCTCATCCCTGTAAGGGAAAAAAACCAACTCAGTTTCTAGTCTGGACATGAGGTCTCTAACGGTCATTCTCAGAATGGCAGAAACCGAAACTAGCTGAAGTAAATGGTCAAAAGCAAATGTTACCTGAGGAAATAGAAGTACTGGAGGGCCTCCCTTGGGTCCGTGGACTCAAACTTCCGGGTGTACAGCATGAGGAGTCGTACAAAGTTCAGCCGCCGCATGCAAGGAGGGTCACCAGGCTCGTGGCTGACTGCATCGTGGGGGTCAGAATGGGTCACAACCACACTGCTCCTCTGACCCAGGCAACCCAGAAACTATGGAAGCTGAATCCACAGACCCAGCAGCATCTACTCCTGCAGCCCAGTCAATGTTTGCCAATATAAGCTTTGGCCAGTCCCTTTTACCACCCTATCCTCAATTTGTCCCCAGGCCCAGCGTGGAGAAAACAGCACTTTGCCGTAAATTACTAATATGTTGGTCTCTGAATGAAAAGATAATCCAACTGACCATTATGGCACATGCTCTGGGATGACTCTGCTACACCAATAAGGAACCCGCACCCATTCATCCACATTTACTTCCTCTCTCTCCCCTGACTCTCTCATCCCAGTCTGGTATGCATATGCCTGACTGGGGTTTCCAATGTCATTAAAGCCAGGCCCCTAATGGGAATCAGACCCATAACTCTAGGGGCTGCTTCTTCACCATTTTCCAGGCAATCAGACTGGCCACAAAGCTAGCACTTTGAACAGCACTTTATATACTTAACTTCCAAGGGAATACCAATGCTTGGGGCGGGGAAGCAAGAACCCCAACACTAATCATCTAAAAAGCTCAACTGTCCACATGCTCTAAAATGACTGGTATCCTTTGCTCAAATCCTTATTGGTTGTGGTTTTGTGGCCACCGTCGCCCAAAGAGGGACGTGCTGTGGTTACATTACTGTAAACCCAATCCCAAATACTCACGGAGTTGAGCACTCTGTCCGGAGGACTTTAAAAGCAACTTCAGCTCAAACAGCACCAGTGCTACATGGACAGCATGGCAGCGCAGCCGCTCCATGCGGAAAAGAAAGGCAATTGCTGCTTCAAACTGCGCTGTCAGGAACAGGACTTGGAAGTAGAGGAAGGGTTGCTGGTTCACCGTAAAGTGGGACTCGCCTGGGAGAGAGGAGAGGAGAGGAGATAAAACCAACTCAGAAAGAAGGTGCTCACTGGTGGCCCAACCCCCAGGCAGCAGCCTGTGAGCCCACAGGACTAGATGGGCAGGAAGAAAGCACCAGCATGAGCCTGAATTGATCAAGGGGGCCCTGAATACAGTAAACTGCCATGTGAAATGTGACCTGGCTCCTCCATCTTCTCTAGACCTCATAACATTACTAGAAATTTGACTGTGCTGTAAAACTCCAACTGCTTGCATTAGGTGGGAGAGAAACAGAGTTAAGGATCTTAAAATGGACCACAGAGAGTGTCTATCTCCTTTACCCTGTTAAGTCACTCAAGGAAAGAAATGCAGATTTCAAAGGAGTTTCAGTTTACTCACAGTCACAGAAATTTGAATGCAACAACTGGTAACCATTATTTGGAATCTTATTTTCTTCTCAGTTTTTAAAAAATAGGGGGGAAGAAAGAAGAAAGGCTATTTCTGTCTCTCTCCTTTGTGCTCAGATCTAGTGACTAGTAAGATCTACTAGGAAGCAACAGCTACGTCTTCTTTGTCTCTCTCTGAGCATATGTCTACTAGAACAGTTCAAAGAATTAGAGAAAATAGATTATTGTGTATGACCATATAAGTTTTATGCATTACTTAAGGCCACATGCCCTTTATTTGAATTTGGAATGGTAGGTTTGCTGTTTTGCCTTGACAATCTATAGGAGTTTTGAAAGAAAGACAAAAGTTCAGAGATGAAAAATTTTCCCAGAGGAAAACTGAGGTAGTCACCTCAAGTGGACAAGAGAAGGGAAAGGTGGTTATGTCCAGGATCTTACCGTAGTCTTCCAACAACTGTTTCTGGAACTGTGAGAGAGTCAGCCTGTCTTGTGGGGAACTGGTGCCATCGTCGTCAAAACACACTTGGTTCAACTAAATCCCCAAGAGAAACACATGCATTAGTACAAACTACACCCTGAGCCACACGCACAGAGTTGTAGCTGTTCAGCAGCCATGCTCAATGATGTCAGCTGGAAGCTGTGTTTAAGGCTATGGTTATGAGCTGGGAATTACACAATAAAAAATGGGGACAGGAGACGAGGAACCCGCTGGTCCTGATCACCTTATTGGCATCATACATTATGCAGGTAAAATCTTTCTGGGGACATGAGCACAGAAAAGGAGTAAAGCCCTGTGTGGGCAGAGGAAACCGTGCCTACCTTCAGCCACAGGTAATCCTCAGTTTTGTCTGCCACTTCACTCTGGTTGTCGGTGACATCACATCTGCCAATGATACAGTACACGGCCCGCTTGTAGGGATCTGTATTGTTCCTGAGGGCTCTGCGGTAATGCAGCCGGAGCTTGTTTTCTGTAGCTGGGGACAATCTACAGACATAAAGGAACAGACAGATACACACTCAATAAAGATCCTCATGGGCATATGAAAGCATCCCAAGTCCCAAACATATAACAGCAGGGAAGCCTTCCTTCATGGGGGTAAGAGAGACTGTCTCTGCCCTATCCCCTCCCCTCGGCACCATCACTTCAACCTGACTTGCAACTACCAGCACCTGCATCTATTGGCCTGCCAGTTTTCTATTTGCTGAGGCCTTCATGGACAGTCAGAAATGCCAGGGAATTAGAACTCCATTCCACACCCCAGCAGCACTCAAGCAGCGATGGACAGGAGTGAATCCTTCCCTTAACTGTCTTATCTCCTCTGTGGCCTCCACACTCCCTTATTCATGTGAGATCACCTCCTAAAAAAACAACTTGCACTCAAATCTCCTTCTGGGGGAACCTTAAGACATTAACCCTACTTTAAATTCTAATATGAGCAAGACAGGGGCTTGTGGTTTGAGGCAATCTCTTGACATGACATTATTAATGCTGCCAAGAAAAGTATCCTAGTTTTTCACAAGTACAACTACAGTAACCGCCATCATTTCTTCTACATACATGTACATATATATAATAACCTCAGCTTGAGTATGAACTTAAGTCCAATTACATTAGCAAAATCCAAGGAAAATTAATGCTTGGCAGTTCCTTAATGCAAGAGAACGTAAAGACTTAATGAATTAATTCAATGATTATATTTCAATTTTACTAACTTCTAATTCTAGCCTTTAAGCTATGAAGTACATGACAACATATTTCCATACTGGAAGCACTAAGTGTTAACAAATGTAACTTTTAAAAAGTCCCATTTTATAAAGCATCCTTGATGTGCCTTAGATTTACAGAACAACTCACATCATGCTCCTGAGCCAGCCCCTCCCTTGTAGGAACAGGAAAATTCCCAAACACAGATGCATGCATGCCTAGACATCAGCATCAGAATGGGGCATTCTTCTAATCCTTTCACTCTTTATTCCCAAGAGAGTTCTATTTGCTTTCAAAACCTCCTTTTTCCCCCAAGCAGAAACTTGTTTTGGGCCTGTCCAGGGAAAAGAGAATAACAACAGTGAAGGTCGCCCCTTTGATTCTGCACGGCTACCACTGGGCGTGCCACCTCATTCACCATACCTTCTGTCCTTGCTGTTCATGTACTCCTGGAACCAGGTTTTAAACTCTCCCAGCTGGTGCTGGGCTCGATTAACTACCTGTGAAGCGGCAAGCAGGTCTCCACAGCGCATGCAGTAGTAAATTAGTGCCCACACAGGATGGCCTTCTACCTCTCCATCCTAAAAGAGGAACAGTAAGTGCTCAAAATAAACAAAAAAAAGCTGAGCTGACTGCTTTCATATGTGCTAAAACCAAGCTAAGCCCCTCTCCTTAAAATAAGTCACTTAATGTTCACAACAGCTCCCTGCGGTGAGAACCATTAACAGCCTTTTCCTCCCTGTTTTACAAACAAGGAAACTGAGGCATGGAAGCGTTAAGTCATCTGTCCAAGTAAGCTGTTAAGTAACAATATGGCTCCAGAGCTTTTCCTCTGAAGCGCTATGTACCCCACCTGATCCAAAGTCACCCTGTGGTTTTTCCATGGAATCCCAGGGGCCCACAGTAACTGGGTGACGTTCTTTTGTGATAACATATACACGTGCACTCCTACAACCCCCACAAAGCGAGGGCTAAAGATGTCACTGACCAGTAAGAGACTACCCTTATAGTACTCAAGTTTATAAAACGTCATAAACATTTTACTCAGTATCTTGGTGTCAGGTACTGCTGGGCACTAGGGGATCTGAGAGACAGCTCTGTTCCCACTCTCTGAATACTACAGCTTATTTATCCCAACTCTGGTTTTGCCATTTGTCTGCACAGCGGCCTGCACTTACGCTTCTCTCTTTGCTTTTCTTCAACTCCTCCAGAAGTAGGCCTCAGGCCTCCTTTCTTGGCACTTCCACCCTTCCCTCAGCAGGATTCTCTCTAAAACCCAGATCTGAACTTGCCCACTTAAACCCCTTTGAGTTGTTTAAGTCCAAAGTGCTGGGCCTGGCACTTAAGGCCTTCACTAGTGGGCCCCAAGCTTGCCAAGCCCTACTGTGCACCCAGTCCTCCAGATACTCTCTCCTGCCTCCATGCATTTGTGCATGTGTTACCTCCTCCTGGTACACTCTTTTCCAAAACTTCAGGTTGGTGAACTCCTATTCTTTAAGAGCAAGTGAGAATCTCACCTTCTTTATGCAGCTAATCTCGTCTGTATCCTGCCACCCTTTGCATAAGGCTCCAGTTTAGCGCTTTGCATTACTGTATGATAATCTCCCCAACTGGACTATGAGCCGAGAAGAGACCACATCCTAAAAACTACATTCAACTCCATTCTTCCAGCTGTTTTAGTCAAAAATCTCAGAAGTCATCCCCGACTCTGCCTCTCACACTCAAATCCACATTCTTCAGCAAGTCCTACTGGCTCAGCTTTCAAAACATGTCAAGAACCCAATGGCATCTTCTCCATGCACTCTCCTCCACCCTGGGCTGAGCAACTACCACCATCACCTGGACTTCTATACTACCAGCCTCCTAAGAGGTCTTCACCTTCTGTTGTCACCCCTCTCTGAACTCATCTCCATACAGTAGTCTCCACACATATCCTCATTTTAACTGAAAATGCCAATCTGAGGGCAACTGCTCTGGGGGTGTAACTGATCACACAGAGAAAGTTGTCAGTACCTGTAGTCCAGGCAAGGGAGCTGGAAGTTTAATGTTCAGGAAACTTCGAACCAATTGGTAAGTCCCAGGCACCCCGCCCAGCTGGGCCTGATGCAGATTTCCAAAGACAGTCACAAGGGTGTAATTCTTATAACTGGAAAAATTTTAAAGGAAAAAACAGGGAAGATTGAAAACATTTATTACACATCTCTATGCCCATATCCATGACATTACACTGTAGCTTGGAAGGGCAGGGCCTAGACTTCAAGCTCAATGCAGAAGAGGAAACAGTACATGCTTAATGAAGCAAACTATATTATTTACTCAGTGGGCTGTGGATCACAGTAGATTTCTCATCACTGCGGAAACTCAAAAGAATCCCTGGAGGAACACAACTGTGGACTTCAAATACATTAAGGGTGGATATACAGAATAATAATTGCTCCAGCTCACAGACTAATGCTCTGGTGGGTTCTTGTTAAACATTTTATTTTGAAAACTTTCAAACCTACAAAAAGTTAAAAGAATAGTTCAATGAATGCACATAACCTTTTACCTAGATTCACCAATTTTTAACATTTCTTTATGTTTTCTCTCTCCACACACACATAACATACACACTTGTGCTTTTTTCTCCCCCCAAACCACTTGACAATACGTTATAAAAATCAGGGGCTACTTTATCTGTAAATACCATATGGCTCTGAAGAACTAGGACCTTCTCCTGCCTAACCTCCATATCATTATGATACCAAGAAACTTAACATTAATTTATTATTATCAAAAATATAACCCAATTTTTTAATAGTGTCCTTTACAGTTTTTAAATCCAGAATCTCATCAAGAAAATATAATTGTCAAGCCACTTTCCCTTAATCTAAGATAATTCCATTAATTCCACCATTATTTTTCTTTCATGACAATGATCTTTTTCTTTTTTTCAAGAGGCAGGGTACTGCTGTGGTTCCCAGGCTGGGAAGCAGTGTCTATTAACAAGTGCTCTTATATTTTGAGATGGATTCTCACTCTAGACACCCAGGCTGAAGTACAGTGGCATGATTTCGGCTCATTGCAACCTCCGCCTCCCGGGTTTTCAAGCATTTCTCTTGCCTTAGCCTCCCAAGCAGTTGGGATGACAGGCGCGGGCCACCAAGCCCAGCTAATTTTCGTATTTTTAGTAGAGATGGAGTTTCACCATGTTGGCCAGGCTGGTCTCGAACTCCTGACCTCAAGTAATCCACCTGCCTTGGCCTCCCAAAGTGCTGGGATTACAGGCAAGAGCCACCACGGCTGGCCCACAAGTGCCTTTAAAGCACTCTACAGCCTCAAACTCCTGAGCTCAAGCAATCTTCCTGCCTCAATCTCCTGAGTAGCTGGGGCTAGAGGTACATGCCACCATGCTCAGCTGGACACTGACCTTTTATTTATAGAGTCCAGGCCAGCTGTCTGGTAGAATATCTCGTAAGCTGGATTGTTATTTGATTCAGGTTCAACTTTTTTGACAGTAGCCCTACATAGCTAATGCTGGCATTTCCCACTGAATCCCACAATGACATAGGTAGCAGGTTTGCTTCTTTATTGGTAACACTAGATTTGATTCACTTGCTTGAAAGGTGTCCATCAGATTTCTCCATTACAATTTATTATTATCTTTGTACTTAACAAGTAATCTGTGGGGCAATACATGGACGTCATGTAAGTATTCTATTCAACAATCTTTTACTCAATAGTTTTACTTTCCATTGATGGTCCTTGCTGAACCAGTTATTACACTGGTGGTTGCAAATTGATGATTTTTCTACCATTCCCTCTTCATTTATTTACTAGCATGCTTCTTAAAATCCTCTGTAGTAGTTTTAAGTGTTTCCATACCAAGATTAAATAGTCCAATTCACAGATACCCAAATATGTGGTTAATGTAATAACTTTCTAAATATAGTATGTTCTTGTCAAAAACCACAGACTACCTCAAAAAGTCAGGTTTTCAACACCAGGTTAAGTAAAACAACAGAGAGAGTGAAACAAACAACCTAAATCTTAATAACAGGAAACAGACTCAACAAAAAAAAAAAATTTTTTTTGAGACGGAGTCTCGTTCTATCCCCAGGCTGGAGTACAGTGGCGCCATCTCGGCTCACTGCAACCTCTGCCCTGCGGGTTCAAGTGATTCTCCTGCCTCAGCCTCCTGACTAGCTGGGTCTACAGGTGCACACCATCATGCCCTGCTAATTTTAGTATTTTTAGTACAGAAGGGGTTTCACCATGTTGGCCAGAGTGGTCTCAATCTCCTGACCTCGTGATCCGCCCGCCTTGGCCTCTCTAAGTGCTGAGATTACAGGCGTGAGCCACCATGCCCGGCTGATTCAATGAAATTTTATGCGGTTATAAAAAAAAAAATACTCAGACTTCAAGAACAGGGGGGAAAAAAGAAATATAACAAGGTAATAGGAGCCTCTAGATGGTATACGGGTCCTCCCCTCTTTTTTCAAGTCTTATTTTTAGCATCTTCCAAAGTTTCTATAATAAGCATGTATCATTTTTATAATGAAAAACAAACAAAATTTAACAAATGTTAATGAGTTCCCCATCACTGGAATTTTTATTTATTATTTATTTATTTATTTATTTATTTATTTATTTTAGACAGAGTCTTGCTTTGTTGCCCAGGTTGGAATGCAGTGGCATGACCTCGGCTCACTGCACCCTCTGCCTCCTAGGTTCAAGTGATTCTCCTGCCTCAGCCTCCCAAGTAGCTGGGACTTGTGCCAAGCGTGTACCACCATGCCCAGCTAATTTTTGTATTTTTGTATAATTGGGGTTTCACGATGTTGGCCAGGCTGGTCTCGAACTCCCAACCTCAGGTGATCCACCCACCGTGGTCTCTCAAAGTGCTGGGATTACAGGTGTGAGCCACTGCGCCTGGCCTGGAAGTATTTATAAACAGAGGTTGGATAAGAAATTGAGGAGTCCTGTAGCAGCCAGGACAAACAGATGCCCACTATGGTCTCTTCCAATTTGAATTAAGACAGTCCATGTGCTGACAAGGGCCTAAACTGAAGAAGTCTAAATTCCTTGAGGGCTAAGATACATATATCATGCCTTAAATCTTGGAATGTGGCAGGGAAGAGACAGACCAATCCTACATTTTCACAACATTTCAGCCTTATAATTGAAAAATTACTTAGGACTGGTCTACTTTGCCATCTGGTGCATTGTATCACTTGAACTATTATATGCATACTGTCAGTGAATGAGCAGCAGAGAAAAATATTTTAACACTGAGTATAATTATTCTAAAATATCCCCTTTATCAAAGGTGACAATGAATGCTTACAAAAGATGCCATCAGAGAGTGATGCCACTAGAGTGAAAAATAAACTTAAGATTACAATTATGAAAGGAAATTCCCAAATAGCTCCAAGAAGCACTGTTAAAGAAATTAATGGAACAAGATACTTTTAAAAACTAAACGAAAAGACTTAAAGAAATGGACTGGCTTACCAGCGATTTAAAACCAAGGAAAGCAGCCTAGTACCACTGGTGAAGTCAAGCACCAGTGTTAAGGATGAGAGTGATCAAGAAAAAAGCAGTCATGAGCAGTCATACACTTACACTCACTGAAAAAAAAAATAAAAATAAAAAAAAAATCCTAAGCCAGGCACGGTGGCTTACGCCTGTAATCCTAGCACTTTGGGAAGCCGAACCCAGTGGATCACCTGAGGTCAGGAGTTCGAGACCAGCCTGGCCAACATGGTGAAACCCCATCTCTACTAAAAATACAAAAATTAGCTGGGCATGGTGGCAGGCTACCATGCTACTCAGGAGGCTGAGGCAGGAGAATCGCTTGAACCTGAGAGGTGGAGGTTGCACAGAGCCAAGAGCACACCATTACACTACAGCCTGGGCAATAAGAGTGAAACTCCATCTCAAAAAAAAAAAAAAAAGCTGGGCATGGTAGCACACACCTCGGGAGGCTGAGGTGGGAGGACTGCTTGAGCCTGGGAGGGAGAAGTTGCAGCGAGCCCAGATTATGCCACCACACTCCAGCATGGGTGACAGAGCCAGACCCTGTCTTACAAAAAAAAAAAAAAAAAAAAAAAACTGCCTAGAAGTTTTTGTATAGTATAAGAAGTTCTGACTCATTTTGCCGACTGGTAACGAATAAATGCTGCTACATATGTAGGTTCTTTACGGCTGAAGATTGATAAACCCAAAACTTAATCACAAAAATTCAGCCAATGCTTAGAATTATTTTATAAACCCTTTATTCCTATACTAGGGGAATAAAAATCCATTTTGAGCTCCAGATTTTTCTTAACCAGGGAATGGAAGCTAGTGAGTGTAATGTGTCTGATGGTGTTCATTTCAGTAGCTCTCGTCTAATTAATATAGTATTTGGTATAAAACCTATTCTCCGCTGTACCAAGTTTGAATTACCTCAGTAACATACAAGGAAATCTTCTGACTTCCTAATGAAGTATTGTTTTATTGACAAAAGGCGATCTCACTGCAAGGCTGCTGGCAGGTGCAGAGGCTCAGTGGCAAAGGCCTGTAATTTTGCAAGTATATTCAACTTGGCTTTCTCTTCTCAGGCCAGCAGGGAGGGGCCCAGCACCCTGTCTCTAAAATAAAGAGATTCTATTGCACACTCATGGCAATCTCTGCTGGCCAATTCAGAATTGGAAGGAGTATCCACAGGGAGGGATGATGGCATGGGTCCTACTAACGAAGGGAACAATACTTTGGGCACAAAGGCACTGCCACAAACCCTTCAGTGACCAGCTCTGATTGGTGAGGAAGTGGCAAAGAAACTCAGGCATAAATCACAGGCATTATCAGCTGGGACTGACCCTGACTTAGGGGAATTAACCAAGTAGAGTCAGAAAATAAGGGGAAAGGAGTTTTCCTAGGGTTTGAAGGTAGTAACATGCCTGGGAGTAAAATTAAAATGTGGAGAGAAAAAAAAAGAGCCTAAGGAGTAATGGCTGAACCACATTAGAAAAAGATTATGACCTAAGGCACTATGGCTTTACGTATTAAGAGACAGAGTGTGGAGAAAGAAAAAGGGAATTCGAACAGTGCTCACCTACCGTGATTTTTTAATGTGTGATTTTTATTTTAATGTGTGACTGCAGAAACAGTCCTGGTAGGTAAGTAAAACAGGATTTCTGAAACAGGATTACAACTCTGAGCCTTGTTCAATTTAACATAATAAATCTTTTTTTTTTTTTTTTTTTGAGACGGAGTCTCGCTTTGTCGCCTAGGCTGGAGTGTGGTGGCGCCATCTCGGCTCACTGCAAGCTCTGCTTCCCGGGTTCACGCCATTCTCCTGCCTCAGCCTCCGAGTAGCTGGGACTACAGGCGCCTGCCACCACGCCCGGCTAATTTTTTGTATTTTTAGGAGAGACGGGGTTTCACCGTGTTAGCCAGGATGGTCTTGATCTCCTGACCTCGTGATCCGCCCGCCTCGGCCTCCCAAAGTGCTGGGATTACAGGCATGAGCCACCGCGCCCGGCCATAATAAATCTTAAATTATACCAGCTACAGCACACTTAACCTGAGGACAACTTAAGATCTGAGAAACGGTTGACTGCAAGGGATTTGAAAGCCAGCCCCACTGTGCTATTGCTGCCTTACCTCTGCTCAAGGTACGCCAAGGCCTGCCTGACAAACTCCATGCGCACTTCCACGCTGCTGCGGTTCTTCAGGGCATCAGTTGCCGGTGTCAACAACACGTCTGTCATTTGTTTTACCATGGTCCACATGTCAGAAATGCTCTGCATATAAACAAAACTACATGTGACAATGCTGCAGGGTCAGAGAAATTATGTGGTTCTTTGTGGCACTCTGACCTCCAAGGCTGGCACAGTAAGGTGGGGGATGAGGTTAATGTCATCTGTCTGTGACTGCTAGGCTTAAGCTCAGTGCAGAAGATGCGCCTCTGCTGGCCAGACTTCAGAGTCCCATCCACCGATAAGCACCCCCTACCCCTGCCCTGAGTTGGTTTTCATATCAATTACTATTCCAGGTCTGACATAACCACATACATAATTAAAACTACACACAAGTTGCAAGAACACTGAATCTCAGCGGGTTATCCCTTCAGAGAGTAGGAATCCATTTACGGTCATCCAAAGTTCTAGGAGTTTAAACTCCAAGAGCTGCATTTCAGTCCTTACAAGGTTATCTTGAGTTTCTAAAGGCTTAAAATAAGAGTTTAACCTAATAATACAGGTTTTCGTCCTCCCAGAGACGCTCCAGGGGCCACCGCTTTTACCTTACTTGGTGAGTGTCACAGCCTCCCATTTTCCTTCCCACTCACTCCCTTCAAAAGATGCCTCCCAGGAAAGGAGCGGGCGTTCTTTCCTCTGTGTTACCACCACACAGCTGGGACTCCCTCTCCCCAGAATCCTTCTGCCTATAAATCGCTCCTTAAAAACAACGTGTTCCCTGAACCCTTGGCAATACTTTAAATGTATGAGTCCTTAGAGGATAGCACTGATCGGAGAAAAAGGTTTATACTTGTTCCAAAGCAAAAGAGAAAAGCCCGTTTTCATGGTCTCTCTCAAAAATTAAAACTTCAGACTGTCCAGACAAATGTGACTCTTCCTAGATGGTGGAATGATTGGTGAAACCTGACTTTCTTCTTTAGATCTGTTTAGGTTATCTTATATTTTACTATTTAAAAAAATTAAGCTCGAGACCATCCTAGCCAACATGGTGAAACCCCACCTCTACTAAAAATACAAACAATTAGCTAGGCATGGTGGCAGGTGCCTGTAGTCCCAGCTACTCGGGAGGCTGAGGTAGGAGAATCACTTGAACCCAGGAGGTGGAGGCTGCAGTGAGCCCAGATCTCACCATTGCACTCCAGCCTGGGCAACAAGAGTGAAACTCCAACTCAAAAAAAAAAAAAAAAAAAAAAAGAAAAGAAAAAGAAAAAAAAATTAAAAGTTAGATACTTTTTTTTGAGACAGGGCCTCACTCTTTGTCACCCAGGCTGGAGTACACTGGCATGATCATGGTTCCCTGCAGCCTTGACCTCCCTGGACTCAGGTAATCCTCCCACCTCAGCCTCTCAAGCAGCTGAGACTAGAGGTACATGCCACCACACCCGGTTAATTTTTCTATTTTTTGTAGAGAGGCGGTCTTGCCATGTTGCCCAAGCTGGTCTTGAACTCCTGTGTGCAAGCAATCCACCCACCTCAGCCTCAAAACGTGCTAGGGTTACAGGTGTGAGCCACCACACTGGGCTGAGCAAGTTTTTAAAAGACAAAAAAAATCTGTGTATGGGTGCTTTCTTCCATAACAGCCTTCCCTCCTTTCTTCCTTCCTCCTAGCCACCTACCAAGTAGTCATCCATCCACTTATTTTTTTATTTTATTTTTATTTTTTTGCCCCTTGGGGCAAAAAACTGGCCAGGAGTAAGGGGTGAGGGAGGAGAATAAATAAAGGCAGTATATGTGTTTGTCAGAGGAACAGAACCAGTGGTACATAAAGAATGCTCACAAAAGTCCCACCTGAGTCAAGTTCGAGGGCTCACAGGTGTGAAAAGCCATGACCTTGACAATTCAGCTCTCATTAAGGACTCTATTAGCTTGTGTAAGGAGGGAAACTGGTAAGTGGGGAGTAAAAGCCTGATGGGACTTCAAAGCAAATACGGCTTGAAAAGAACTCTTGTGACTATCAATTGATACTGGCAGGGCCTTTTGAAGATGCATTTTTAAAAATTCATCATCAAGAAAACCACCCAAAGTTATTTAAAATAAAACTCTGAGGAACAGTTAACATTTCATTCCACAGAATGGGGTGTTTCCACAGCACATTTCAGCCAAGTCGGCAAGCTGCTAGCCCCATCAAAACACTGGACCCCGGTTTCTACTTGAGTTAGTTCTAGGTTCTACCTTATCATCCAGCTCTGCGACGGAAGAACAAAGGTCCACCAGGTTAGGCTGCAGGTGTCCGTTTACAATTTTCTCATTATAGATATAAATCTGAAATGATAAAAAGCAAAGTAAATGGCACAGTATCTACTTTCTCTTTTTAAAACCCCCTGAAGCAGGCAATGGCCGGCAGAAACTTTGGCCAACCTTTCCTTCCTTGGAGTGGCTGAGCCATGCACACTGGCCAGCTCCCCAGTTGTGCTGGGGCTGTGGATAACACACTAAAGCTAACTGCCACCCCGCCTTCCAAACACCTGAGGAATGGGACCAGCGGGGTCCAGGGGGAGAAGAACCACAGGCAGGTCTGTGCCTCTCTGTCCTAGTGAGGAAGCACCCGGGAAAGACAGGAGAATGGAAGGGGTCTGGCTGCTGCTTCCTAATAACCAAGGCAAAGGACTCAATTATTTCAAAATGACGGAATGGCCCTGGTATAGGGTTCATGGATGGAGTGAGGAATGTTGGGCACTGCCTCCCTCCATAAGTGTTAGAATAGCGGGAGAGGCACATGTGGAATATCCATTTCTCCTGGAAAGAATCTCTGTTCTTCAGGTAAGATTTTCTTAAGGAAAATGAACTATGTGATATTTAAGCTATGGGAAAACCACTCTTACTTTGGATTTTATTTTCAAGGAGCTAAAATGATGATAGTAGAAATCGTAAATTCACTCTTCCAGATTTAGAACTAGTTAAGTCCTACTACGGAAGTGAAACAGGACTTAACTAGTTAAGATTCTAAATCTTCTTGTGGAAGATTCCACTTTGTATATGAAGTCTTTGCTCTCCCAAAGTAGTGATGTTAGACAAATCACGACTCTGCTGAACTGTAGTTTCCTCTACGTTAAATGGGGAACATCCGTATCATTCATCTTCCAGGGCTGTTATGAAGATTAAATGGTTTTGCTGGGCGCAGTGGCTCATGCCTGTAATCCCAGCACTTTGGGAGGCCGAGGCGTGTTGCGGGAAGTCAGGGACTCCGAATGGAGGGACCGGCTGAAGCCACGGCAGAACATAAATTGTGAAGATTTCATGGACATTTATTAGTTCCCCAAATTAATACTTTTATAATTTCCTATGCCTGTCTTTACTTTAATCTCTTAATCCCATCATCTTCTTCGTAAACTGAGGAGGATGAATGTCGCCTCAGGACCCTGTGATTGCGGAGCATATGTGTTTGAACAATATGAAATCTGGGCATCTTGAAAATAGAACAGGATAATAGCGATGTTCAGGGAACGAGAGAGGTAACTTTGAACTGGCCGCTGGTGAGCCAGACAGAACAGAGCTACATTTCTCCTCTTTCAAAAGCAAATAGGAGAAATATCGCTGAATTCTTTTTCTCAGCAAGGAGCATCCCTGAGAAAGAGAATGCGCCCTGAAGGTAGGCTTACAGACGGCCCCTTTAAGGTGTGCCGTCTTTTATGGTCGAAGTCGAAGGGATGAAATAAGCCCCAGTCTCCTGTAGAGCTCCCAGGCATATTAGGAAGAGGAAATTCCCGCCTAATAAATTTTGGTCAGACAGGTTGTCTTCTCTCAAACCCTATTTCCTGAGAAGATGTTATCAACGACAAAGCGTGCCCGAAACTTCATTAGCAATTTTAATTTTGCCTCATCCCGTGGTCCTGTGATCTCGCCCTGCCTCCATTTGCCTTGTGATATTTTATTATCTTGTGAAGCATGTGATCTCTGTGACCCACACCCTATTCGTGCACTCCCTCCCCTTTTGAAAATCGCTAATAAAAACTTGCTGGTTTTACGGCTTGGGGAACATCACAGATCCTGCCGACATGTGATGTCTTGCCCAGACACCCAGCTTTAAATTTCTCTCTCTTGTGCTCTTTCCCTTTATTTCTCAAACCAGCCGAGACACTTAAGAAACAGAAAAGAACCCACGTAAATATCGGGAGCGGGTTCTCCCGATAGAGGCGGGTGGATCACCTGAGGTCAGGAGCTCAAGACCAGCGTGGCCAACATGGTGAAACCCCGGTATGTACTAAAAATACAAAAATTAGCCAGGTGTGGTGGTGCATGCCTGTAATCCCAGCTACTTGGGAGGCTGAGACAGGAGAATCGCTTGAATCTGGGAGGCAGAAGCGGAGGCTTCAGTGAGCTGAGATCGCACCATTGCACTCCACCCTGGGTGAAAGAGCAAGACTCCGTCTCAAGCACCCAACCAACCAATCAATAAAATGGTTTTAAACCATGATGTAGTACTTATTCACTCAATGAGCATTTCTTACAGGCCTTCCTTTGCAAGGTACTGTTCAACATGGGATATAAAGCTTCACTCTTTAGTGGAGAGGAAAGCCGTGTAAACAGACACAATATTTCGGTGTAGTATGTGCTATGAAATGTTAATGACATCTTTAGTCCTTGCAGGTGTAGAAGACACAGTCTCTCTCTTCAGAAGCCTGTAATTCATCAGGACTCTCTCCGTGGCAATAGAGGAGTCAGCCATACAATGAAGGTGACGAGTAAAGGATGCAGATGCACGGGGGAATAAAAAGAGAGAGGTATAAAATTGGAGCAGGAGGAAATAAATGAAGGCCAGTGGCAAAACATGAGGGGGTTGGAAGGAAGGGATCTCATGTGTGGGAAGTTGATGAAGCTGGGGGCTTCAGCTGTCTGGAGTTTGAAGTGGCAATGGCACCCCAAAGAAGAGAGATTTTTAAAAAGACATTTAGAAAATTTCTCTCAAGAAAGGGTAAAAGAGGGACTTCTGATAATACCATCAGCTAACCAGGTAACTCAATTCATGTGGAACTCCACTGACTAAATAACTGGCAGTTGAAGAGAAGGACCTTGGTAAAAGAGCACAGGGTCTAACAGTTTCTCACTGCTTCCTGCTCACCTCCATAGCTGCTCTGTTTTTGCCTCCAACCACCCTACTCCAGGCTGGAGGAGGATGAGGTGGGTAATGTTGAGGGCCATAAGTGGGACCCCCGGGTCCCCCTCAAAGAATCCAGGAGGTGATAATGGCTGAGCAGATATTCCTGGACCACTGCTGGTGGAGGATAATCTTAAGGGGATGAAGGCCCACTGCCCTCAATTCAAGAAACAGGAATATTTTTCCTTCTTTGTACTTTGTGGGGAAAAGCAGCAAATTACAATAAAGCACAAAGTCAGCTGGCACTGCTTTATTTAAAAAGTCAGTTCCAGGTTATGTATGGTCCTCAGGGTGGTTTCAGTCCAACAGAATTCCTGTGCTTACCACAAAGCATCTCAATCCATATCCATATTATTGCACGGTCCTCATCTACAACCAGAAGGATGACCCCTAAAATATTATGAGCTTTTCTAGGACAACAGTGGTATTAAGTAGTGAATACACTATGCTTATCAAGACAGAAAAGCATTTAGAAAATTTCTCTCAACAAAGAGTGAAAAAAGGATTTGTTAATACCACCAGCTTACCAGGTAAGTCAGTTAATACAGAACTCCATTTGCTAAGCAGTGCAGTTACCTGAAGCTTTACTGTACATGGGACTGTTGCCAAAAATGCATACTGAGATGCTGTGGTCAGTGTAAAGGACAGATTTCAATTTCCTCAAATCAAATGTGAGTAATTCTATTACCCTATTTGATAGAATTCTCCAGTGGCCTATGGTAAAATATTAACTAGTCCTCTAAATGAAAAAATACAACTTGCTTTCAGGGTTTGACTTTTACAAGTTTTTGTTCCCTTTTATTCTCTAGAGGTTCACAAAGGAATTTCCTGGCTTAATCCCCCTTGAGAGCACACTCACCTGCCGCGCATAGGCCATCTCAATGCTATCCAGAGAGCTTCGACCAGGGGGTCCCACGTCACTGATGTAGCTTGGCTGTGGATAAATACATATTCAGAATCAGTTAGGGACCGTATTCAGCCATGTGAAGAAACAAAATCACATAAACATATTCTTGTCTTTGACAGAGCTGTCGAGAGTCTGTTTCCTAGTTAAGACTTCCTCAAAATGATGATTTTAGGGATTTCAATAACATGCAACTTTTACTGTGAACACATGAGAAGAGAGCAGGCATGGGACTGGATTAATTAAAAAAGAGTGAGGGGCTGGATAAACCCTATCAATATCTCAATGACTGTTTCTGGAAATGTACATCTTTCCAACATTCTGTTTCAATCTCAAGCCTCCCCATGTCTTCACACTAGTGAGGCCATTGTTTTTATCAGTGGGCCTCTTTTTCATCAATCGTATCAGGCAGTTGAGGGAAAACAGTTTAGAGAATCAAACACCTGATTCAGACATTTCCACACTAGAGTCCACAGTAAGACAACAGTTGCTGATTACTTTTCTGTTATCTGAAGATGTGAGACCAGTGCAAGTTGGACATTCATTCAGTTAATATTTGCTAAGTGTCTGCCACATGCACAGCTGTGTGTATATCCATCTCCATAAGAACAAAAACAAGCCAGCCTGCAAAGCCTGTCCCCAAAGAGCTTACAATCTGAAGAGGAGAGTCAGATAAAAATACAGTCATGTATTACTTAACAATGAGGACAGGTTCTGAGAAATGCATCATTAGGAGATTTCGTCATTGTGTGGACTTCATAAAGTATACTTACACATACCAGATGGTTTAGCCCACTAAACACCTACGCTGTATGCATAGCTTATTGCTCCTAGGCTACATACCTGTACAACCTATTACTATACTGGGTACTGTAGGCAACTGTAACACAATGGTAAGTATGTATATATTTAACCACAATTAAATATAGAAAAGGCACATAAAAATATGATATAAACTTATGAAGCCAGCCACCATCACACATGCAGTGCATGACTGTGTATGAAAAAAGTTTCAGTCTTTTTTAAGAAAGAATATTCATCTTTAGTTAAGCTTATTCCTTCTGTAAAGAAATACAGATCAAAATTAGGTAAATTCTTAAGTTCCCACGGATTAGTTTGTACTATAGCATAGCAGAGATCAAATTCTTTAAGCTTATCTCATTTATTAAAAAAAGCTGAATGTTCTATACACTAAAATCTAAAATAAATCAGTTTAAATTAGGCTTTCTGTGAAACCAGTGGGGATGATAACAGCCAAGCTTCCCAGCACTATGAAGCTGGTAAAAGGAAGAGTACAGTGGGCATGCACCAGGAGTCGGGAAGAAAGGGAAGGGGAGTTATCAGAAAGGCAGTATGAAGCCCTTGGTTCTGGAGAATGAACACTGGACTGTCAAGGATGTCTGGGTTCTAGGAGGGCCACTTCACTCCCTGGCTTTGGGCTCTGGAGCAAAGCACCTCCTCAGATTCCCATTAGTCAAATGAAGGGGCTATCCTAGGTGATCTTGAGAGGTCCCCTCAGTTCTGATCTCCAACTATCACTGGTATTAAAAGAGCTTAAACAGTTTGCTGATCTTGGTAGATGCTGCTGGCTGGCCCAGTGACCATTCCCAATTCCTACTTCTCACATCTTTACCTTCTGCCACCTTTCAAGCTGGCATTTAGAGTTATTAGGTTGGTGCAAAAGTGATTGCAGGTTTTGCCATTACTTTCAATGGCAATCACTTTTGCACCAACCTAATAAATGTACCCAATAGTGTGCTGGTAAATGTTTTTTAACAGCCAGCTTGTGGGAAAAGGGACGATGGGTAGCATTTGCTGGTGTCTGTGGTTTAAACTCTCCCACCATGGCAGATTTCAAGCTATTCAAGGCGATATCAACTAGATTACAAATTCCTTGAAAATTTAACAGTAGGTCCTCATGTGCTGATCCCTATAAACCATTGAATATATCCTTTTCCAGAATCTACTACAGCAAGGAATGGCACACCCTAGTTCTAGCCAATAAGACGAAAACACAAGCCTGCTAGTATACCTGGGGACAGCTTCTGCTTTTATTGATTGGAGGGTTGAGGCGGGGGGACTGTCATGACTTTTCAGCTCTCTCCCCTTCGTTCTGCCTTGAATGCAAATATAATGTCTAGAGCTCCTACAGCCATCTTGTGAACCTAAAGTAGGTGGACGTGCTAGAGAGGGTAGTGTATCAGGACAGAAAGGTGTTGGGTCCCTGACAGCATTGCAGAACAACTGGATTAACATCAACACTCTCCACACCTGCAGACATCTTGGTAGGTGAGAAATATACACCCCTATTCAAGCTACTAAACCTCAAGGTTTCCACTACTCACAGCTGAAAGCATTCCTACCTGAAACACAGATTTAATTTAAAAACCACTGGGTTACAATAATAACAATAGCTATTAATGAGCACTTACTATGTGCCAAGCACTGTTTGAATTTCCATGTTATTAACTCCACAACCCTATGTAGTAGGTACTTTTATTTATTTATCCATCTTACAGGTGAAGACACAAAGGCACACAGAGAAGTGAAGCAATTTGCCCAAGTTCACTTCAGTAGGAAGCAGCGGCTTGAATCCACAGTCTGGCACCACACTCTGTACTCTTTGCCACTGCTCTATCCTGCCTGCCAGGGCAGCCCAGGGTAACTCTCCAAGAACAGTTATCAGAGAACAGTAGAGGAGGGAGGAGGGAGGAGGGAGGAGGAGGAGGAGGAGTAAGAAATCCTGGATCCACTACTTATAACAATGTGACCTGGAGCATATTGCTCCCTTTAAGCCTCAGTTTCCTTAGCTGTAAAGTGGGGGGTGGTAATGGTATCCACCACATAGCATTGGGATGAAGGTTAAATGGGGACAAAAATAGTATGAATCCCTACCTCACAGCACTGTTGTGAGGAATAAGTGGAAGACCTCAACACAGTGCCCAACATATGGTCAATAAACGCTAGCTGTTATCACTTTACAAACAAAAAGAAACCACCACAACGAACACAGGAGCAAATCCTATGCTCAACAACAACGGACAGATATGGACACCTCAGAAATATGACCTAAAGTATTTTACTTTGTGTAGGCTGAAAGTCTCATTTCGTTTTTCTACAATGAATACACATTCCTTGTTTGATGGAAGCCCCTCCACAGCCAGGGCATTTTATACTTCTGGACTCATTCTGAGTCTTCCCATTAACACTGTATTAAGGACTGTTCTCTAAGACAGTCACCTTTCTAAAACAGAGCTATCCAAAAGCTGGAGATTCCAGTCTTTTTACAGGACACAGCACTAAGCCTGTTAATTCCAGTAACTTAGTCAAGGAGAATAAACAAAGAAATGAAAAGGAGAACAGCACTAAAGCATTTTTGCAAGGACACAGTTGTTGTGGCTAAATATACATGAACAGCCTTGAGAAATATTTTCCAGTGCTAAAAACCTAATTTTTAAAATTATCCATTTAAAAAGTAGTTGGGTTTCAGCCTTCAAATTACCATTTAAATTAATTTTGCCTAATGCTCTTGTTTTCAAAGGTACCTATCCTTCAGTTGCCCTTGACCAAGCCGCTACTTCACCACACATAAAGTCAATTATCCACAAGAGGATTGCACATTCCTGAACAGAGGAACCGGCAAATATTTAGTTGGAATTCCACAGCCAGGGATTGCCTGAGGGCTGGGAAAGCCACTAATCTCTGGGGTTCTCTGCAGTGGGGTCTGGCGGAGCCATAGCAAGGACGACAAGACAAGATGACAGGAGCAGAGAAACAGAGATCAAAAGAGCAGGGAAGACGAGAGGGTTTCTTCTTTTAGAGGAAAACAAGCAGCTCACCCAGGAGTCTGGAGACATATATGTGGAAAAACAGCAGTCTCTGGGAGTACAAACTGAGAAAGGTCTCATCAGAGTACATGGTGTTCCCAAGACAGCCATTCCAGGACAGGATAGGGATAGAAGGTGGCAGGAGGGAGCCGCAAACTTTTATTAAGCACCTACTATCATACAAAGTGTATCCAGGGATGCATAAAAATCTTTTCCAAGGAAAGCATATTCTAGTTAGAAAAAACGAAATGCAGGCAGGGCGTGGTGGCTCATGCCTGTAATCTCAGCACTTTGGGAGGCTAGGGGCAGGTGGATCGCTTGAGTCCAGGAGTTCAAGACCAGCCTGGGTGACATGGCGAAACCCGTCTCTACAAAAAACAAAAACAAAAATTAGCTGGGTGTGGTGGAGTGTGCCTGTAGTCCCAGCTATAATACTTGGGAGGCTGAAGTGAGAGGATCATTTGAGCCTGGGAAGCAGAAGTTGCAGTGAGCTGAGATTGCGCCACCGTATTCCAATCTGGGTGACAGAGACCCTGTCTCAAAGGTGGGGGGGGGAAAAGAAAAAAAGGAATGCAACTAGCACTCCTAGCAAAATGAATATAGGGTAGTAAGAAAATATGATGATGCTGCAGATGGAAAAGAATTTAACTTCTAAGTGGAATGTTTTGGCTTTATGTAAGCAAAATGGAAACAAGGTGATTAATTCACAATAGTTAGCTTTAAAATATGTATGCAAAAGTCCAGTACTACCAGGAAAAAAACACCAACCAGGGACCAGAGAAGACGAGGGTCCTAAACGCAACCCAGCTAATAATTGTGTGACCTTATTAACCCTACTAATGACTGTGTGACCATGGACAAAATGAGAAGAATACCTAAGCCACACATAGGCTGGAACACTATTATAACTACTAAAAAACGACAGACACCTACGTGTACCAATCTAGGAGAAGTTGTAAAATATGTAAAACAACATAATGCAAAATTATAGGAATATATAAAATAATATCTACTTGTGATAATAAATCGATAAGATATACAAATGTGCATGTAAGCACCTCGGAGAAACTGGAAGGGTGTGCATCACTGACAGGTTGTGTTTGGGTGCAGGATGGGAAGAGCAGCAGAGTGGGTCTACACTCCTCTACTGTCAGAAGAGCACACAAGATCAGACAGTTTGTGTATGATACATCATGACAATAAAATCAAGGGCCTGTTGAGTTGAGGTTTTTAAAAAATCTTTTTGAAAGAGCAGCAGAGCACTTTCTATACCTGAACTCCTACTCAAACCCCTAACAGGTGAACTGGGTCCATCCCCAAGGAAACTGCCAGGGAGTCACAAAATACAGTTCAGAATCCTACGGTCTGCAGTTTTCAAACTGTTAGTTCATATTCTACTATATTTCATTTCATCTAATAGTCCACCTATTGTAAAACACTGTCATTTTATGTATCACTAAGAAATTTTAAAATGCTGTTAATGATATACTACTGAATTTAAGACATATCCTGATTTGAGAGATGTTGAGATGTAAAACAGATGCATGACTGAGAAGTGATGGAATATGGTATTAAGACAGTTATCAAAATTAGAGACTATGTTCAACATACACTGTTCACATATCATAGTGTGAAATGTTACCATCATTATCTACACTCATTAAGCCACAGTTCAGCTTCTCTAATGAGCCTGTTTCTTGCTGAGTCATTTTCCAGACAAAACATTAAGGGATTGCCCATTGACTAGGTCTAATATCACAAAGCAGCCAGTAGACTACACTCAGGTTAAATTTACCTTTAAATGTTGTTTTAAAAATTGGCTAAGGTACATCATGGATTCCCCCAAACTGCTCAAATCTTGCATGCTGTCATGCAAGCCTCAACAGGGAAGTTCTTCCTCACGCTAAGCAGACACAAAACTGGGATGCGAGGATTCGTAGCCAGGGGTCTCATTTTTGTTTCAAAGCACATCATTTTTATTCCCACCACAACTTAAAGAGTTAGTAACAATCTTTCAATTCCTACTTTCCTCTAAAATATATACCCTTTTCTTCCAATGATATCCTAAGGAAATTAATTTCCCAAATTGACTCTATGCTACTGAAGCATCATTTCCTTTATTAAAACTTGCTAGGGGGGCCGGGTGCAGTGGCTCACGCCTGTAATCCCAGTACTTTGGGAGGCCGAGGCGGGCGGATCACAAGATCAGGAGATCCAGACCATCCTGGCTAACACAGTGAAACCCCGTATCTACTAAAAATACAAAAATTAGCTGGGCGTGGTTGCGGGCACCTGTAGTCCCAGCTACTCGGGAGGCTGAGGGAGGAGAATGGCGTGAACCTGGGAGGCGGAGCTTGCAGTGAGCCGAGATTGCACCACTGCACTCCAGCCTGGGCAATAGAGCAAGACTCTGTCTCAAAAAAAAAAAAACTTGCTAGGAACAGATATTACCAATGTCTCCTTTAGAAGGAACTGGGGGAAACTCCTATTATTGGAAGGCATGGGGGAAAATCATGTTTCAGAAACCACTATATCCTAGCGTACTTTTTGCTAAGAAAAAAAAAAGAGCTTTGAGCCTCTCTTTATATTAAATTATCCAAATTTGGATATTTTTCTTCAAGTGCTAAGGTCAGCTCAAAATGATGTGAAACTGCCTTCTTAACTAATGACTCTGTATTCCAATGACCTTATTCCTGACAATAAGGTGCCCAGAAAAGAATGTTTTAGATATCATCAAACTCCTTTAATTATCTCCTCTATTCATATGCAAAGATTTTTTTGATTCCTAACGATACTTTATAAATCAAGGAAAACACTTAAAAAGGGATGGATCCATATCAAAATGATTAAAGTAAAAATGTGTATCTTACCAAACACCAACAATCGCACAAAGAATGCTAGAATGTGCTGATTGTGTACACTATGCTAGGCACCGGGCTGGCCACTTTACATATTCTACATTCCTTACAACAACAGTTTGTCAAGAAAGGCATTTCATGGCCAGACGCAGTGGCTCACACCTGTAATCCCAGCACTTTGGGAAGGGGAGGAGGGTAGATCACTTGAGGTCAGGAGTTCGAGACCAGCCCGGCCAACATGGTGAAACCCCGTCTCTACTAAAAATACAAGGATTAACTGGGCACGGTGGCGCATGCCTGTAATCCCAGTTATTCAGGAGGCTGAGGCGGGCGGATCACAAGATCACGAGAATCACGCCACTCCACTCCAGCCTGGGTGACAGAGTGAGACTCTGTTTCAAAAAAACAACAAAAAAATGTTATTTC